>NW_003852416.1:13922507-14006865 GCF_000181295.1 Otolemur garnettii
GTCTTGGTGGGACATTATAGGACGTCTCAGTGGGGGTATTATAGGATGATTCAGTGGGGGTATTATAGGACGTCTGGGTGGAAGTATTATAGGACATCTCAGTGGGGCATTATAGGACGTCTTAGCGGGGGTATTATAGGAAGACTTGGTGGGGGTATTATAGGACGTCTCAGTGGGGGTCTTATGGAGCCAACACACATAGCAAGAAAGAGAAATGTAATGACTCCAGTGTGGCTGGAGTAGGGAAGGGTCAGGGGGTGAGGGTGTGAAATGTGACCACACAGGGATAGGGAGGTGTGGGAGGGAAGGGGGAAGTAGGGGGAGATACTCAATTTGAAAGATACATAAGGAAGGGCTGATGAATTATGTAGGCAAATATTACAGGAAAAGGAGAGGCATGATGGGTAAATTAAGGTGGTGGAGGTGGGAATGCATTGGTTTGTTCATGTTCAAGAAGTCCTTAGGGAGTGGAACATAGAGCTTGGGGGTAAACCACTTAATGGGATAAGGTGTCAAAGATGAAGGCCAGGTAGGTGTCCTGGGTACCTAATAGAATGAATCATGTTGCCATTTGGTGACAGAGGAAACTATGGGAGAGCACCCATTTTGCAGAAAACGGTCACAAGTTCAGTGTTAGAAAAGTTCAATTTGAGGTCAGGTTGAGACCCCAAATGTAGCTTTCAGAAACAAGTCTGGAACTGAGAGAAGTCTGAGCCGCCACTTTACCCTGCTTGATTAAAAGCTGACTCTTGGACCCATGCAGCAGCTGCTGTCTTGCCCCGAACACAGTCTCACCTCTGTTGATCTGCAAGTTTGAAAGTGGGCATAGCCTGGGTCTGCCCGCAGACAGGACTGCTCATTTGAAACTAAGCAAGGAGCCAAAGAGAGCACAAGATCCACGCTGAGCACATGCAGAAGGGAGAGAGGAAGCAAATGGTTAGAAATCAGGTTTGCCGACGTGGAGGGGCAGCACTTGCACCTGCCAAATTTGCAGAGACGAGAAGTGAAGTCTCATCGTTATTTACGTAAGCCCTAAAGTACCTGATTAATGCTGTGCTGACTCCTGAGCTAACTAGAAGATAGACCTGTAGCTTCGAAAGGGACTTTTAAAGTGATCTAGATCAAGCCATGCCTGTTTCAGTTGAATATGAAGTCCCAGGAGGGGACTTATCTAAAGTCACCCTGCATGTTACGGAGAGAGCTTGGCTGCCATCTCTCCCTGCTCATTTCAGTGCCCTACTTGGCTCTCTCCTCCAGAATTTTGCATGTGAAGGGAGTGGCACGCAGTATTAGTTCACTGCCTGGCATGTTGAGCATAGATGTTGCTCACATAGCCCCGGGCCCCTTTAGTTAAAAGAGACGGTGTCTCAGTGCTCCGTGGCTTTTTGCTAGCACAAACTTATAAATCACTTCACTGAAACCGAGAATAGCTTGGATAATGATATGAACCTTAACTACAAATTTAGCAGTCTGTTACGGCAGCCCACGGTTTTAGTTTATCACTGTCCCAAGGGGAGAATGGGAATAAAAAGCAGCATAAGAAACAAGCTAATAAATTTGTTTTTTTAAAACCCAGCATCCTCCTCCCTTTCCTTAGCAAATGCTATAAATTCTGGGCCTGTATGGTTTGCTGGAGGAAGCAAGCTCAATGTCAAAAGTGTTTTAATAGCCTTTGATTTACTTTTTAAGTGCTTATTGGGGTGATTGATGACAGTGTTTGAAGCCAATCATAGACTTGGGCCAGACTGGGCCTTCGTAGCTACTGCTCCACTGACTGGATGTGAGTGTTGGTTGGTTCAATTTGGGGAGGATTCACAAGCAAAAGAAGGACTCTACTTACATTTTCTTTTCTCTGTGAATGGCAGGTGACTCTTGTTTTTCCCTAGCGCTGCGTAAAAGAACATGGTGACTCAAGAACATTTCTTAGACTTCTGTCCCTCAAATGCCCACTTCCAGTAGCCACCTGCTGAGTGATAATAGAGTGGCCTGGACTTGAGACTTCACCCTGCCTTCAACATTTACAGGAAAAATGATTCTCCTATGTTAAGGCATGAACTCAGTCGGACAAGAGCTAGCACTCCATTTTGCACGCCTCAGAGTCCTGCTGAAAAGCGAACCAGGTGGTGTAAGCAGTAATTGGCTTGGGTTTGCATTTGTTCCTGGCTTAATAACTGCCTCACCATGCTCAGTGCCCGGCTGAGTGAACTGTGAAACTCCTGTCCCCTTAATAGATAGAATTAAGTTGCATTTCATCCTGTGTTCATTCCGTGACTCCCCAATAGCCAGAATAACCGAGAAGGCTGTCCAGCAGGCTTTTGAGATGTAAATACCATCGCCTCCGTGTGAGGATCCATGAAGTCAGTTCCTGGGTAAGGCTTATAAGACATTTAGATGAACAATCAGTGTTTTGCAGTTCCAGCAGCATTTTTCTTGCCTCTAAATCCATCCACGGTGTTCATCAATTTGTTTAATAATGCCTGGGGAGCCTTTGGTTCCAGCATTGAATAATGAACATTCCGGAGTGCCCACTGCTTTAAATTCTCTCTAAATTTGTGTTCCCTTCTGTGTGCAAAAGGCAAATTGACAAGAAAGAGACTTTCTTTTTCTCATTGGGAAAAGAATTGACATGGGGGGGGAGGGTTGTTTTGAAAATGACACCTGGCCAAAGAAAAGACATTTTAGCAATACAGTTCCTTCATTTTTTCTTTTCTTTCTTTCTTTCTTTTTTTTTTTCTTTTCAGTCCAGTGACTTCACCTTTAGAGCACAGTCTCACAATCTGACTGTCTGAATTGCATATGAGGATTTAAAACAAATTCAGCAATACTTACACTACACCTGGATGCCTGGGGTGGGACCCCAAAATCTGCATTTTGCGTTTCTTCTTCTTGTGCAACCCAAAAGGATTGTATACGTCTTTAATTAATCCAATCACTTAGAAAACAGTGAGCCTAAATTTATGCACTTGGATGCTCTGGGAAACTTGTTGAAATGTAAATTCTCAGGCTAACAAAGATCGATTCTTTAGGAAAGAGGTGAGAATCAGAAATCAGCACTTTAATAAGATCTTTCTATATTAAAAAAAAAAAAAAACTCATAAGAAAAAGTAGTCCAGGCAGAATGTCACGGGCTGTCACTGTTTTGTTTTGCTTTTTATCATTTTGTTTTGGTTTTATTTCAAAATATTACAGGCCACAAATAGTTTTGGTTACATGTATTTATTTTGTTATACTTGAGTCAGGATTATAAGTTTGCCCGTCAGCCAGATAATGTGGATTGTATCCATTCTTGTTTAGTAATTCTGACTTAGAGAATTTGGCTAAATTAAGCACAATAACTGGTTTTCATCACCACTTTTCACCATGTTCAGTAAGTACAATCTTATTGTCTGGCCACAGTTAACCTAAAGCAGTGGTTCCCCTGCAGTCTTTGCTTTTAAGGAGCTTTTATTATAATACAGGGTGACTGTAAAGTTCATGTGCAATTTAAAATGTGTGCAATTTAAAATTGCACGTGAACTTTATGGCCACCCTGTATAAACTTGTGCCTGAATCCCCACCTTTACCAAGACGCCCTGCTTCAGTTGGCCTGAAATGGGTCCTGGACTGGCATTTTAAAAAGTGTCTCCATGTAAGTCTCATGTGGTGAGACCAGTATTGAGAACTGATGCATGAAGCTAGTCTGTGGAGAGGATAGAGCTGAGGCTATGTAATTAGAAAAGGAAATAAATCAAGCAAAGAAAAGGACGTTTTGCAGGGTTTATTCTCATCCTTGGGCCCTGGGGGGGGGGGGTGGTGGTGTTGTCTATACCATACCCTACTTCTGCTGTAGTAGGGAACCCCGTGCTTCACTGGCTGGTGGTGCACTCCATTACAGAGTCCTGAAGGAAGCTCACGTTTCTTTGAAAAGCCAACTTCTTGGTTGTTGCAGCTAATCTACAGATATTGTCAACAGCAACAAGGAGTACTTGGACATCTACTGAAAATTAACTCTCTGTACATGGACATTGCTTTACAGTTCACAAAATATTTTCACATGCATTTTCTTCCTTGAACTTTACAAGCGATCTGTGAGGAGGACCAGATGAGGCACCTGGGGCTTAAAGAGTTTAGGTGATTTTCAAGAATATATCAAACTTGGATGAGACAGTAATTCCAGTCATCTGATTCTGCCTCCAAATACGGGTAATTATTATAGTTAGAACATGGGGAGACAGATTAACAATGCTAGTTATTGCTACTTATTTTATGCACATTAAGCAATGATTAACAGTACATCAGACCTATTGTCATAGTTAATATTGTAGAACAAGTCTTAGAAAAATAGTGAGTTGATTCGAAGAAAAGAAAATAATGAAAAATGAACAATAGCATATGCTGTGGTCCAGGATCAGGTAGGATCCTGATGGGGACACACAGTGACCGTCAGAGCATGATGGTGTGTGTATTTATGTTCAATAGATAATAATTTGGACATTAATTGAGTTAAAACATGGTATTTCAAAACATTTCAAATGACTAGAGTTAGTTTTGAGTCAGTTTTCCCTTCTATGAGAACATGTCATATTAACTGATACCATTGGTAATAATGTATCTCCATACTACACACGTCTTCGTGACTGATAAGATTACACATATGTGCCTTAGACCCTCTGTCTAAGGCAGTCAGGAAGGTTGATTCTGTGTCAGGGGCCAGACGAGCGTCTTTTCTGTGTCATCTCATTTAAGTCTCAAGCAATGTCATGATTCTGTATTTGTCATTAGCCACATTATATGTAGGTATATATACATACATTGAGGGTGCCAAAAAAATGTTATGTATATACATACTATAAGCAATGTCATCTATGGATTATATATAATATTCTGTATGTACTCTGAGCATAACTTATAATTGCAGAAATCAAATATGACTTGTATTCATCTTTTGTTATTACTGGTAGTATATACTGAGTATTTAAAATTTTAATGTTTTTTTCCTTTCTTAAAATGTGTATACATTTTGTTGGCATTCTGGGTGTGTATGTGTGTGTGTATATACGTATATGTGTGCATACATATATGTTGCATATGTGTGTGTATATAAACATACATACATATATGTGTGTGCATATAAATGTATATGTATGTGTGTGTGTGTGTGTGTGTATACCGAGAGAGAGAGAGAGAGAGAGAGCGCTGTTAAGTAGTTTACCTCAATTTTCACATAAGGGTAAAATCAAGCTCCTTGTATCCAGAGCACAATTCTCAACTACTTTCTTCCATCTGAACTATATAAAAACCTTTTTCAACTGGAAAAGGGAGACTTAGATACACATTTAGGGGGAGAGGTCACAGAGAACAGTACTGTTCTGCATTATATATTTAGAGAAGTTGTTTTGCTTTGCTAAAGCAGGGAGATGTGGCTAGAAAAACAATACTAATAAGTAGGAGTGAGTGACAACTGGTAGAGATCTTTTAAAGTCACTTTTCATTTCATGATATGCAACATGGACTCCTCCCGCTGTGCCAAGCTCTGGAGATTTAGCCCTTCCCCCATGTCATCAATCAGCTGTGTAGTAATACTCGTAATTGTTAAGTATTTGTAGGTATAAGTATTGTATGTGTTGCATTGTGGTGTATTTGTGTAGAAATATCATGGAAAGGGGATTGAAGTCATGGACCAGAGGAAAGGGAACAGCCACCAGAGGTGACTTACAGGAAAGATGGAGAAATCAGTTTGGGGCCAGACATAACTTGGAAAATTAATGATTGTGGGAATGCATGACAATCTTGAGAAAGATGTAGGATAAAGAGATTTTGAGATGTCAACTGAAATACATACGACACATGCCATGACCCCCTAATTACTGCAGTAACACCATAGTAACTAGGAAGGCATGCCCGTATGGTGAAACAGAGAAATGAGTGTGTGGGTTTCAGCACTGATCTGATGCTACGGTCTGAGGGTAAGTATCCCTCTCTCTGTAACCGCCTGGGTGTGAGTCTGCATTTCTGTCTCTCAGTTTCTATTCCTAAGTATGTTATCTCTCTCCGTCTCTTGATATCATTTATATTCCCCTTCTATGCCATGCCAAGACCACTTCGCAAGGAAGAGATGATGACTTTTGACAATGAAGGAAGTCTGACAAGGAAATTTGAAATCAGCAAGGGTCCTCAGCATGAGAGCAGTGGATTGAGGGCAGGGAAGGCAGCCAGGCAGCCAGAATTAAATTGAAATTGAATGCAGTCCTCAAAGACTATGTGTTCTGTGGGTCACAGCCTCCCTCCCAAGCATCCAGGAGGCTAAGATACCGCACCAAGGAAGGAGGGGGCATGAAGGGCCAGGTACTGCCTGCCCAGTGGCTATTGTGTGGTTAGCTGAGGTATGTATCTTAGGGAAAAGCTGACCTTGGAAGACAGAAGACAGGCCTACATTTCTGTATGGAGAATTCTCAAAGAACTCAAACTAGACCTCTCATTTGATCCTGTAATTCCCTTACTTGGCATCAATCCAGAAGAAAAAAAAGAATCATTTTATCATAAAGACATTTGCACTAGACTGTTTATGGCAGCTCAATTTACAATTGCCAAATTGTGGAAACAACCTAAATGCCCACTGACCCAGGAATGGATTAACAAGCTATCATATTTGTATACCATGGAATACTATTCAGCCACTAAAAGGATGGTGACTTTACATCTTTTGTATTAATTTGGATGGAGTTAAATACCTTCTTCTTAGTAAAGCATCACAAGAATGGAGAAGCAAGAATCCAATGTACTCAATTCTGATATGAGGACAATTGATGCTAGTACATGGTGGGGGAGAGAGGGAAGGAGAGAGGGGGATGTGGAGCCATGGTGTGTGACACACATCTTGGGGGGGGGGGACACTATTAATAGAGGGACTTCACCCAGCAAATGCAGGCAGTATAACCTGGCTCGTTGTACCCTCAATGATTCTCCAATGATAAAATAATTAAAAATAAATAAAACATCTGAAGAATCAAGGAAGATAGGGAGGAAACAAGTATTATGAAGACAAAAGATGGAGTAAAGGGAATGTTTTGAATTGATTGGAGGGACAGAAGTTAAGCGGTGAAGGATGAAGATTTCTAGAGCAGACTTTAAGGGAGAAAACAAGAGGTAGTTCACTGTGAGGTGCCTCCATTGCCCAAGGTGTGCTGTAAGGACTAGTGGGCCCTAGGGAAAGAATGGACCGAATGGAGAACGCATGGCTCTGACCATTTATCCAGCTCGAGCCTTGGAGGGACACAATGACCCAAGCAGTGAGCAAGGCTGAAGAAGAGGAGTGAGTACTCCCCAAGTTGTCAACCCCAGCCCAGAGAAGGGACAAAAATCCTCATTAAAATAAGAGAGGGGTCAAGCTTGTGGGTCCTGGAAGTCCTCCATGGTGACAGGCAAGTTATATCAGCCTTAAGTTTGACATTTGTATTCTAGATCACTGTGGGATCAGGAAACTTCTTCCCCCAACTTGAGACATTTGCCAGACAGGAGGGAAGCTAGAACTAGGGCTGCTGGCATATGGCCACAGGTCAGAACCCACCCAACTGTTACCTGACAAGATTAGGCAAAAGATACAAATACTTGGGTGTGACAGCATATTAGCTGCCATGCCAAAGGCCAGGCATTCAAATACATACAGTGACATATTTTTAAATATATACATATAAATAAAGATACATAGTCCAGACCTGTATAGGAAGATCTCTACCTAGGAAAAAAATGTTATTGATCACTCCATTGCTAAAAGAGTGGAGGATAATTTCAAGGCGTCAGAGGAAGGACAGTGGTTTGTAAGCTGTTAAGCTTTCCTAGGAGTCCTGGACTTAGCACTGTATTTTCAGTTTGAGTAGAGTTGGTGTATATGTGATATAATCTTACCTTAATCTTATTCATAGGTACTCACTTTTGTTATCAAAATAGGAATGACATCATTACTTTTCTGATTATCAGAATAATGTTTACTTAAAAAATGAAATCATGTAAAACCTAGCATAATCCAGCATCCTAAGATTATAACTATTAATATTTAGGTATATATGCTGCTTTTTTTCTATATATGCAGACACAAAGAAATAGTTTAGTGATAATATATTTGAACTGTATTCTTTATTTTTCTCCAATCAGTGTGTACTCATCATATTTTCATGTTAGTCAACTAGGTTCTTGTCAATGTGTTAATATTTATGTGTATCTCTGGGATAAAATCCTTTGACCTAGCAAGATCACTGCTAGGAAATAATGAAAAAATCTTGCAACAATTTTAGCAACATCATGTCACGTATATAATGCTCTCCAGATTAGTTGCACAGCATATGCATCTATTAGCAAGTTACATGTGTGCCTGTTTCTCCACATATTTGGCAGCAATGAGTATTATACTTTTTTCAATCTTTGTCAGTCTTTTAGCTTGGAAATACAGTTGTGACAAAACAGCCTTTTTGTTTATGTGGGTTTTTTTGTTTGTTTCTAAATCCTTTATAGTGGGCAAAGGTTGATTCTTTTTTATTTTGGAAAAATAGCCTTTTTGTTTACTTTTACTTCTAAATCCTTTATACTGTTTAGAAGTTGATGCTTTTATATTGTGGCAAATTGCCACCACATTCTCAGATCCTTCCCCAGGGTGTTATAGGTGAACAGTCTATATTCTGTTGATTAGATATGCTTTAGAATGCAAGCAGAACATTGAGTTTCTGTTCTGAGCTTCAGGGTTGTATTCTAAACCAGACTGCTCTGCTATTATAAGTCACAGTTGTTGAACCTAAATGTTTTCACAAAGTAGAGAAGGATATTGATAGAAGGTAAATGAAATTCAAGTTATAAAATGAGAGTAATTAATTTAGTCATGACCTTGGAGATAGTACAAAGAGTTGCAAAACATTATGGAACAGATTGATGAACTGAGAGATTTGTAAAGCTCTCATGTTAGAATCCTTTAGTTCTAAAATTTATTGTTTCAATTGTTGATAGTAGAGTTAGTAAGCGTTTAATATAATTCATCCTTTGGATGCACAGAAATGCACACACATAGGCAAAAGTGAGAGAAGTAGGGGAATTCGACCAAAGTTAAACAATGTATTACTGGACAAACAAAAGCTCTAAACCCCTCTGAGCCTGTATGCAGATATGGTCTCCTTTCCATGATAACTGATCACTTTAATTGTAAAATTACTTGGAGTGAAATTGTTTATATAAATATTTAAATCACTTACAAAGTCCCAATATAGCCTTTGAGGAAATAATTGTCTGTAATTTTTTTCTTTTCTTCTTCTTCTTTTTTTGAAGAGACAAGAGTCTCATTTTGTCGCCCTCAACAGAGAGCTGTGACATCACAGCTCATAGCAACCTCCAGCTCTTGGGCTTAGGAAATTCGCTTGCCTCAGCCTCCCAAGTAGTAGTAGCTGGAACTACGGTTACCCACCACAACGCCTTGCTATTTTTTTGTTGCAGTTTGGTCGGGGCTGGGTTTGAGTCCACCACTCTCCGTATATGTGGCCAGCACCATACCCACTGAGCGACAGGCGCCACCTGTAATATTTTTCTTTACATCGTGGTGACTATAGTCTTTATTTTTAAATTTCAGATTAACATGAGGATAAGAATGTTTAGGTTATATTGTTTTCATTTCTAAAGTAAAGAGGAGGTGGGAGGATGGTTGGTAGGCTCTCATCTAATGGTTTGTAAATTTTTAATACCCTTGAACCATAAATTTGATAAGGTTTTTAAAAATTTTTCTTCATTATATATTGATAATATCTATTTTCTTAGAAATGTTTATTTCACCCAGACTTGTTAATATACTATTATATTAATGAGAATAATTTATTGTTTAAACATTGTACATTTACTTTTTTATTCTCCGATTTTATTTTTCTGTTAATAAACTCATCAGATTCATGCATTGGCATTTAATATTAACATATCAGTTATACTTTCCTAAGAAAATCCTGGATTTATTGAGAAATGTAATGCTTTTCTTTTTTCTTATTAAAGTCAAGCTTTTCTGTCTTTTTGTTATTTCCTTCCTTCTACTTTTGCTAGAGTTGTGGTTATTTTCTACTTTCTAAAACTTAATAATTACTTTTTAACTTTCATTCTAAGTGTTTAATTATGAACATATTTCGGGTTAAACATTTATCTACATAGTGAAGTTGCAGTATATCCCATGTTTCTAATTAGTCTATAATTGCTGATTTTATTTCCTCTTTCAGTCAATACTTCTTTTTGGAAAGTGCTTTTGATTCTTTTTCCTTTTATTTATTTATTTTTTCCCTAGATATGGGTCTCACTGTGTTGTCCAGTCAGGAGTGCAGTGGCTGTTCCCAGCTGCCATCATAGCTCATTCAAGCCTCAAACTCCCGGCCTGAAATGATCCTCCTGCCTCAGCTTCCTGACTAGCTAGTACAAAAGGCACCCCACTGCAGCCAGCTTTTGATTTCTTAGTATAACATTATTTTTATTTAAAATTTGTTAATTTTCTAATTTTACTTTTTGAATACTGTGGCTCACTATATATATCCTAGGTCTCAACCTTTGCACTTGAACTCTAGACCAGATATCTCAGTGTAAGTTAGTGAACAGGAGTCTATCAGTTGGATCCATGTGTGGGATAATTGGGTAGAATTTTCCCAAACTTGGCATAGCTTAGCTGAGATCTTACTTTCATAGCTTAGCTGAGATCTCACCTCTAGGGCTGTGCATCTTCTTATGATTTTGTGAGTTTGTCCAAGGGAGAGGAGGGAGCTCCGGGTGCCATTAAAACCCGGGAGTTCAGTCATAGGCAGTTAATGATCTATTCTATGTCTTGGTTTAAGCACCAGGCTCTCTCCTCCACAATCCTCACAAACCCAGGGCTGTGATTGGTCTCATCAGGAAACTTCTGTAGTACTTGGATGCGCTCCCCTGTGTGGTGCTTTCTGTTTTCCTTCTCTGGGGCTGAGCAATTGATTTGTCTATCTCCTTTTCTCTATTAGAAGGTAATTTCCTAGCAGGCCTTCCTGGGTTCTTATATGTCTTGATACACAGCTGAAGATAAACTGTGACCATAACAAGCACTAAGTAGAGGTGTGCTGAATAAATATTCATACCAAGTCTAAATGTTAAACTGGCTGTAAATCTGCTGGATTTGGCAAATCCCTCGGCCATCTATGATACGGGGAGGGACACACGGAGCTGGACCTTTACCACGTGGAGGACTTTTCTGGTGTTTCCTATGAAAATATTCTCAAGAGAAAGTTACAAGAGCTGGATTATAGCCATGATTTCAGTAGCAACTATGTGAATTTGGGCAGTATCAATTAACTTCCTTCTACTTCATCTGTAAGTACAAAGGAGCTGTGTTTTCCTAGAGCTACGAGTGCTGATTTCTGGACTCTGATTCGGGTAGAAGGGAAGAAAGATGATTTTCTTTTTCTAAGTCATTGCAGAGAAATCAGTGATAATGATCCAACCCCTTAGTCCTCTCAGAGAGACCTACAATAAGTAAGCAAATAAAACTATATAGTCTTGTGCAGATAAACATGGACATAAGTCATCAGATTTAAAATATCTACAGACCAGTGCCTGTAACAATACAAAGAAGGAAGAGGAGAAACCTTTTCCCAAGCTAATGCAAAATCTCCTAGTAAGTAGAATTGCATCTTTTTGTCCTACTGAGAATGTTGTTATTAATGTAATTAAAGGCAATTAAAAATACATTTGGTTTCTTTGTTGCTTTCCTTTCAGAGTCTCTACTCTTTTTTTTTTTCCTCTCTGTAAAAGTCCTGCTGAGTCAGTTTGATCTTCCAAAACAAACAATGCTCATTAATTTACAAAATTTCAGGCAAAATTGCGAAGAGATGTTGGTATGGGAAATTAACACAGAGCCAAGTAACAACGGGCTTGCCTTGAATTCTGGTTTTATATTTGTAACAGTTATTTTGCTGAAGCTCTTGGAGATGACAGGAAGCAACTGGCACTTACAGTGAATCTCATTTTTCTCAGTTCAGGAAAACAATTCATTACTAGATACATGGCCTTGGCTTTCCTACGCTCTTTATGCCTGTCAGTTGACACACTAATTGAAAGTGCAGAAATAAAAGCCTTCAAACAAGTCCATGAACCCTTAAAATTAGCGCGTACTCAGTCAACCACAAGACTCTCCAGTGGTGGATGTTATGGTCTCAAACATTCAGGGGAAGAGGAGAGAAAGCCTAGACTACCCAGATTTGGAAGACCAATTAGGCAAAAAGAACACTGCATAAATTATTTCATCAGGTAGTTATTTATTCTTGATTTAAGGTCCCGTGTCTTGATGTACACTCATAATCACCTGTACAAGTACACCAATTCATCGTTTAAAATAACTTCACATAAATATAAACATGTTACATGTATATTGCAAAAAGTTTGAATATTTCACAAGTGAGGAGACAAGTTACCCATATGATTAGTGCCAGTTAGAACCATTAAGCACTTGATGTGCTGTTTCTTTTTTTCTAGAACTATTAACATTTTTAAAAAGTACTTTTGTACCCTATACAAAATTATAAACCCTAAATATTTTCAAGATTTATATATCACTTTCTCATGCCATTTTGTAGCTTTTGAAATTTCAAACTTTAATGTTCTCTAACATAATATTCTAACATAGCTGAATAATTTATCTTGTGTTGGTGGACATATAAGTGATTTCTATTACATTGGCTGTGATAAATAATATTGTGATAATTTCAGGAAATATTTTTGTTACATGCACATGTATGTGGGTAGAAACTGTATCCTCAAGTCTAATGCACGTTAGGGGGGAGGCAGGGATACTGGATTAAAGGTGAAGGATTAATTAAAAATGTGCTGCATCAAGGTTTAGGGTCTATATTAAGCCATCTATTATAAAATGGCAAATGAATCTTCAAACATGTTTGAGTAGCATATGCTCTGGTTGATTTTAGAGCAAAGTACCTGTTTTACTAGAGCTCAACTGTCATTGCACTTTATCATATTTTTATCATTGCTAATAGTGTGCTATAACAGAAAATGTCATTGTAAAATCTTTTGTATCTTTGACTGCTTATAAAGTTGAGCATTTTGATATTTTTTCCTTTCCATTTTTTATGTTGTAGGTAAATTTCTGTCTCTTACAACCTTTCCACCACGTTTGGCTTCCAAAAATATATACCTACAGAAACGTATTTTTGCTTGGTGTATTGTATAAGGCTTCTTTCTAATTACTGTGGATGAATCCCTCATATCCTGGGTGCGCATGATAGCGGTACTGTTCTAGGGATCTCTGGGTTAAGGCTCAATGTTGTCTTAGGGAGAGCTTTAGTTTGCAGCTCTACTGAGTTACCAGGCTCAGCTATTTCATGTGCTGGAATATAAACCTTCCCCAGAGGGCTGCCTTTTGAATCAAGGGCACCATAAGCAACTGGTCTATAAGCTTTTTCATCAGAGATGCTAAAGAGAGCAGAGAAGAACTAGGTTGGTGGGGAAGCCAAAGCAAAACCCTGCAGTCCTGTTCATGACAGGTCATCCCTTCACTCGCACACACGGATGCTACAGAAGTTCAATTCAAAGGGTTATGGAACTGTTTTTAAAATTAAAAGCATGGTAATAGATACTGTCTTTCTTGAATTTTACCTGAAAGAGAATCTGAGAGTAGGATTCTAGTGCAGGTTATTTATTTGCAAGCTGATCCTTGGAAACAAAGTTTTGAGAGTGGAAGAAGTTAGTCAGGAATGGAAAGTCAGCCAATAAAGAGTAAATTATGGAGCCAGTCATCACTGTGGGTGACTGGAGCTTAATCAATCCTGCCAGGGAAGTCTAGGAGTCAGCGCAGAACACACACTTCTGAGTTATCCTCCGTAAGGAGTGAGAGAATTAGATTATTTACATAGCAATTCCTATTGGTCATTGATTAAGAGCTGCCACAGGGGGTGTTAATTCTCTGGCACATCCAGCCTGACTCTGTAATCACTGCAGGGGCAGGAGACTCCTGTAACCAGAGAAAAGCTGAAGACAGTGAGTAGTAGGACTGCTATTAATATTGATGATACAAGTCCTGACAATTAAATTTGCAAGCTCATCCCAGAAAAAGTGCTATATACCTCATGGCTGGATGTCACTAGTCACCTTTGAAGTATTCCCTTGGGAAGTGATGCACTGATGTCAGCACCTAGTCCACCCTTCAAAGCAATTTTGTAACTCTTTTTCTGGAATGACCATTGGAGTTATTCTACAAAGGTCCAACAATTAAGTTTATAAACTTACCACCTTGGGCTTCCGTTGGCAGCACTGTACAAACAACTCGGTAAGGTTTCATATCCTTGTATGTGAGTGTTTCACAGCTGTGCTCATGTTGATGTGCGGCAGTGTCTTGCTGAGTGGTGTTTGTCATTGTTGTTCCTGTGTGCCATGTGACAGCTCTAATAGCCAGAAAAAAAGAGTTCCAAAATTGTTTCTAAGGATGGACTAGGTGCTGGTGTCAATGCCTAGTTTCCCAAAGGGAGTACTTTGAAGGTGACCATGTGATATGGAACAATGACATGTGTAGTACTTTTTCTAGGATGAGTTTGCACGGACTTAATTGTCAGATTGAGTTGAACTAATTTTCATAGACTGGACACGCACCACAAGTACTTGTCATGACAGTAGACCTTGTTCCTTATGTTGACCAGTTTATTACAGTCCCTTTGGGTGGCCAACTTACAGAGGCATGTATATGCATTGAGCAAAAGGATAGAAGGATGAAATCACACAGCTATTCTGTGATTTGCATGCACTTCCATATACTTGGAAGGAGGAGTTCATTTGGTCAAGTGGTAATTGTTGAGTCTAGAGAACCTGCTGGTACCAGGACTTTGTGAATGAAGTTAAGGGATTTTGAATCTATTTTGAAAGGCTTGAAGAGCCCTTAAAGACTTTGCAAAGAGAGCTCTTTGAGTGCTATCTGGAAGATACTTTGTAGTAATGTCCTCCTGGAAGCCCAAAGACCAGTTCAGAGGCTACTGTGGATATTTTTGAAAACAAAAACCAGTAAGGCCTGGTGGCAGTGTGGGTTTAAGAAATAGTAAACAGGTGGAATCAAGAGAATGTGATGTAGGGCATGAGGGTTGGGGAGTAAAGTGGATAAGATGGAGCAGTCACAATGATTTTCAGTACTTGAGACTGGGCAGCTGGATACCTGGCTGTGCCGCTCCCATGCGAACGCTGGAGAGAGAGGTTGACAGTTTTGAGGACAGAGGACTGGGGAGTGTAATAGAGAAGGATGCTACTTGATTATTTTTCTTTAGGACCCAACATTTTTCTCTCCCTCTATCTTACTAGTGCCTAGTTGAGTCCTCAGTCTGAATACAGCATGCTTTCCTTTTTCTGCCAAACTTTTTCTGTCAAACCCATATCGTTAAATCCCCAGGGCTTAGTGGGAAATCCAGGCAGGGAACTTTGTGGCAGCCACTTGGGTTCACATGTAGACTGACAGGAAGAGCGGGTGGGTTAGGATAAGATTAGTTTATAATAACTACAGAAAAAACATGACTTGGCTGTAGGTTCCCATCTCAGCAGTACCACTTTCTACCCGTAGGACCTTGGCATGGGTCCTTCACGACTTGGAAAGATCATTGTGAGAAATGACTGATTTATGGAGTAAGAATCTGCCTGGAAAACCATTAAGGACCATGCAAATCTAAAATCAATTAATCAATTAATCTATAAACTAAGGAAAAAATTAGGTCACAAAACTAGCACTGCTCTAACAAGAAGAGTCAAGACCAGGCCTAGATTCCTTTACTTACATCCTGAGGAAAGACTATAAATAAATGAGCCTTAAGATTTGTGGGGAAAGGTGATAATATAGATAAATACAATAATGAATGGCTTAGAACAGAGAAAGGAACCATCAGAATTATCAGTAACATCAGGAGCTGTTTCTTTGGGAAAAAATAAGGAAGGAGAACCCCCAGGAGAGAATAAGAATGATGTAATCAGGCTGGCAGCCCTGTGAGCCTTCCCCTCCCCTGCAAGTCTGGCTCTGATTCCTGTCAGCCACACCACCTACATCTTCTCAGCAGTGTATCCTAGATTTGCACCCTGACAGCCATAGCCACCCCCGGCCCCCCACGCAAAAATTCATTTGATTGGTGACAGTGGCCATTTATTTGAATGAGGTTGATGGATTCTTGAGCCATGTTGCTTTGGGAATTGTTGACATGGTTATCCTTTTAGGGGAGAACAGAGGACGATCATGATGCATGCAGTGAATAAGATCCTGATCTACCTGCGAAACTCCTCCATACAAAGCCCAACGTAAGGCCAGCAATTCTGCTGGAAAAGTTGGCTGTCAGGCATCTTACTAGGTGGGAGGATGATTAGCAGGCTCAGTGCTGTAGGTGGGTTTATTTTAATAGATGTTTTGGGGACATTGTGGGGCAGACCAACAGCTGATCAGCATAGATTTAAAGAAATCTGAAAAGCAAAATGACAAGACTGGAAGTAGAAACATGGAGACATTTTTCAAGATTTTCCCATCAAGAACTGATAGGATTTTGCATAGCTATGGGAGCTTGTTGAGATTGCAGCTACAGCTCTGCTCTTTTGAAAGAGCTGTGCAAATAAACATCATCAGGCAGCGTTTTCAGGTTGAAAGCAACAAAAACTAACTCTAGCTAATTTAATTGAAACAGAGCTTATTTGTAGGATAACTGGTGTCCACACAGTTGGTATGGGTGAAGTCCCAGTTTAGAAATGGCCCATGGCCAAGGCTGTACCAGAAAGCTGGAAAATAGGAATCTCAGCAACCATCAGGTCGGGTTGCTGCTTAGCAAGAGCTCAAACTGTTCTATTCCTACACATCTCATTTAACCTTCTGAGTCCTGGGCTAGCGTGTCCCATTGACTCAGCTTTGGATACAGGCTCACCCAGAGCTCTATGTAGTGGAGGCAAAAGAATTATTTTTGTTTTGACCCCGGTTTTTAATTATCCCACCCAGGTCTCTTTCAGTTGGTAGAGAGATAATTTGGATATTGGGGAGGAAGAATAGATTTTGAGTCATATATACAAGCTGTATACACAGGAAAATTTTCACTACAGAAGTGGTATGACTAGGTTAGAAAAACCCAGCCACCAAAGCTAACTTTTTAAAATAAAGGAATTGTGAAATATTAAGACCAAGGGGGAGTGAATAATATGGAAAGAACATCTTTTTTTTGCAGGGCGTATTTTAAGAAAAAACTGAGTTAAAGGGTCATGAAAAGCAATAGCAGATTAATCATGGACAACAACGTATCCTCAAAACCTCTGTCCCTTCCTGGCCCAGGCACATAAATAAAACACACTACTTAGGTTAAATCCTGGAAATAGTGTGGGTAATGGGAAAAAACACCCAGACCTGCAACCTTGAGTCCCATGACCTCTCTCCTGAGAACTCCAAGAGCACTATAATATACAAAATGCTCTGAATCTGTTATGGTCTTTAGTTGGGGGGAATTTTCAGAGAAAGTAGATTTAGTGTGTATATAAAGTGCATTTTAATCTTTTTTAAAAGTTGTGGCCAAAAGCACAACATAAAATTTACCATCTTAAATATAACTATATAGTTCAGTCACGTTAAGTATATTCATGTTGTGGGGCAGATTTTCAGAAGTTTTACATCTTACAAATCCGAAACTCTATACCCATTAAACAACTATCCCTTTCCCTCTGGTCACCACCATTCTACTTTCTATGAATTTGACCGTTTTTGTGCCTGGCCTATTTCATTTAGCATAACGACCTCAAGTTTCACCCTTATTGTAACATGTTTCAGAATTTCCTCATATATATATTTTATTTGTCCATCAGTAAATATTTTTTAATCTTTGTTTTATTTTTTTTTTTTTATTAAATCATAGCTGTGTACATTAATACAATCATGAGGTACAATGTGCTGGTTTTACACACGATCTGAAATGCTTTCATCAACTGGTCAACATAGCCTTCATGGCATTTTCTTGGTTATTGTGTTAAGACATTTATATTCTACACCTAGTAAATTTTACATGTACCCTTGTAAGATGTACCGTAGGTGTGGTCCCACCAATTAGTCTCCATCTATCCTCCCCCCTCCCCTCCCCTTCCTCTCCCCTTTCCTCTTCTTCTTGGGCTATAATTGGGTTATAGCTTCCATAAGAAAGCTATAAATTAGTTTCATAGTAAGACTGAGTACATTGGATACTTTTTCTTCCATTTTGAGATACTTTGCTATGAAGAATATGTTCCAGCTCCATCCATGTAAACATGTAAGAAGTAAAGTCTCCATCTTTCTTTAAGGCTGCATAATAGTCCATGGTGTACATATACCACAATGTGAAAATTTGAGTTGCTGCAACCTCTTGGCTATTGTGACTAGTGCTATTGTACATCTAAGTGTGCAGATATCTCTTGAGACCCTGCTTTCAATTCTCTGAGATATATACAGCCAGAAGTGGGTTTGCTGAATCAAATTGTGATGATATATAGATTTTTTTTGAGGAAGCTGCAAACTATTTTTCACAGTAGTTATACCCTTTTAAGTTCCCACCAACAGAATGCAATTTCAATTTCTCCACATCCTCTCTTACTTTATTTTTATCTTTTCAACAAAACCAACTCCAGTTAAAAAGTCACAGGCCCTGAACAGAACAACTGGTGAGTTATCTGTGGTAGATGAGAACCTCCAATGTAGGTGATTCATTTTCTTAAAGCTCTAGATGTTTCAAAAACCTTGCTATAAAAAGATGGGACAGAGAAAGCACAAAAGGGACTTAAGGAGGGTGAGAAGAAAGCCATCTAACTTTGGGGTCTTAACGCTGAACTGGGAAATCAAGTGGGGTGAGCACAGGTTAAAATCCTTTATTTGGCTATCTCCATCAAGAATCCTCCCAGCTGACATCTGGCTTACATTAATCATAAGAAAAGCCAGTATTAGTCGGAGTTAAGAAAAATCCTCTCAACAGCCATATCATGCACATACTCTCATTGTTCACATCTGAATGTTGAAAAAGTCAAAGTCTGTGGCAAAATGATTTGCCCCAAATGACATTAAGAGTATTTCTGGGTAGAGCTCTTGGCTTTCTGGATTTGGCTTGCTAGGTAATGTCAGTTATGTGATAAAATAACAGGTCCCTTTTAATTTTACCTGCTTAAAAGCTTTGTTTTGCTGGTATTACGTGTGTCTAAAACTTGGTGTCACTTTGTTTGGAACTCATGAGCAACTGCTTTTCTTAGTAGAAACTGTCCGATCAGTAGCTCCCTAAATTCCTCTTCCTCTTTCATCAGCCACAAGGGTGTGTTCCACACAGCCGTGGAACCCTACCTTGGAGGTCTCCGGCATTGCTGCCATCGGTCTTGGGGTTTATTTTTGTAGGTCCATTTCTTTAAGGTCCTGGCCTGGGATTACCAAATCTCATTTAATAAAGATGGCCTCTGAAGCCCTTAGAATTCCGTTAGACTGCTGTCAACATAGATTGGAACTAATAACTTAAAAGGTTTCCTACACAGAGCGTGTAATAGCAGGCTTTCCCTTTACCCCTGCTTTAAAAGCCTTCTTGGTCTCCTTACACACCTACCCACTTACACCCCCAACCCCACTAACTTTTTGCATGCTGAAATATTTTCCCAATTTGTGGTTCATTAAGTTGGATCAACTGTGGTAATAAAATATGTCACATGATCAAATACTACCAGATAAAAATGAATTTGCCACCTGCTGCTTGCACCCGCCTTTCTGGGAGATAAAAGAAATTGAATTTGTTTAAAAATACCCCTGATTTGTATTTTTTTTTCTTAAAGAAGCTCCATATGTCAGAGAGAGAGCCACAGCTGTACTAAGTAGTTGAAAGTCCATCTCTATTATTAATGAAAAACTTCTGTGCAAATAAAAAGCTCCATTTTATAAGATAAACTTCCTGTTTACTTGCAAACCCATGTTTTATACCAGAACTGATGATGCATTCAACCTCATGCTGCTGGCCTGAAGAGCTGGAGAGAGAATTACCCATTTCTGAAAGCTATGAAATGTTGAATACAAATGTTTACTTTGTCGTTTGAACTAACTCTTCCTTCACTCTTTCTTCTCCTATCTTTTTTCATGTCACTTGTTTTTCTGTGAATCCTATATTTTTTTTTTTTAAAAAGGATAAAGAAAATTACCTTCCTTGGTCTTCTGAAATTGTCTGTGGTTATGTCCTACTTATTTTTGTCTGAACTGGATGTAGCATGTGACAGCAGCATCTTAAATTTGAAAGCTGTTATTTAGGGATGTTTGTAACTTTGGGTGTGTAAGCTTATGTTGCATTAATCTATCCTATCATTAATTTATTTAATTCATTCTATAAATAATTATCAAAAGCACTCGATGCCAGGGATTTTTCTAGGTAAAGATAATACATCAGTAATTAGAAGTACACATAGCTCCTGCCTTCATGGAGCTTATAGGCTAATAGGGAAGAAAGAAAAAAAATAACTAGGTTTAAATTTATGTGTTGTTTATACAGTCTGAGCTAAATCACATATTTTTGATCAAAAAAAAGATTTATGATTCATTTTCTGGGTTCCATCCATTTTTAGTTTTTAAAGTATTTATTGCAAGTGACCAGATTTCATATCTGATGACAAAAGTTCTACCCTTGTGTGACAGCGGGGAAATGGTAGTTGTGAATCAAGGTTTCAAGTGGTCTTTTCTTTTCCCTTTTTTCTGCTGTTTAATTGGGGGGAGTTTTAGAAACTAAAAAACCCCCCAAAACAAAAAAATCTCATTTGAAACACAGACTTCTTAGAGACTCTAGTTTTTAATTAATCTAGAGAACTCTAGAATGTTAATAGTCTACGCTATGAACTCTAGAAGGGTAGAACTACCGTCATGTATAGTTCCATTTTGCCTAAAGACTCCATGCAAAATTGTGACATATTTGTAGGAGTGTACACATATAAATGAATCAATAAATGGATGGATGAATCATAGGCCAAACATATGTACCTACAACCTGTGTTATTTGAGTTGGAGGGTTTTGAACTTTGCTAAGTGCTTGCAGGGAATAGTGAACAGTGCTAGGTGATCTAAGGTTCATGAAGATGCAACAGTCCCTGTGCTTTCCAGCTAATATTATGTTGTGATTGAGGGCATTGTCCAGGGACTGTTTGAAATGGGTAAATAGGCACTTCTGTTGAGTCAAACTTTAGGTGAGGTAGAATAAAAGAGCTTTACACATCAAAGAAATAGTATGAACTGGGGACTCTGTTTGAAGTCTTGCTTAACTGCAGGGTCACTGAGAAGTATAGCTGAACTGTAGACAGGCATCCCTGTTGATTGAGCTAGAGGGGAAATCTTGGTCCATTTCATTCAATTTCACATATGCAGATTAGCCTAGTAGCAAACTTATATGGAGTATAAAAAATGTCAGAAATCTTTGCTTACAGCTACAGAGAAGGCTTTGTATCACACATGAAGAGGCACATGTAAATGTAGTCTGCCACAGAATATCACATTTAGGGTGAATTGGACAGAAATAAAGCAGTGCTGATGCCTACCAAATTGGGATGGCCATCATAGTAGTTGAAGGATGGCTTCGTCTTTTACCCCTAAGAAAATGAAAGCACAATACATCTCTTAAGTGATTTAGGCGCAGAAGTAGATGAAGTAGATTGTCAAATAAAACTGGAGATGTTCTGTTTCTCTCTTATGCCTTTGACAAAGAATGCATAGATTGGTTTAGTTGACAGCCGCCCTTAAAAGAAAAGTCTTTGATGTGCTTCCTTCTCGGTCTGTTTTAGTTTGTCATTCTGTGTAATTGTCAAAGAGGATCATAATACGTAAAGAAGAGCCCAACTGAATCTCTCATTCTCTTGTTGTATTGATATAGGCCAAGAGAAGAGAACGAAATCTTATCAGTTTATTCATGGATTTGACACCTACTACACAGAAGGAATTTACGTTCTTTCTGATCACTCTGTCAACCTCATGCTAACCTGTTTGTCTCTAATCTAAAAGTATTTTTTCTTTAAATTTCTAAGGGACCAAGAGTTCATAGCACAATTTACCAGGTGCACTGTAAAAACAGCTCCCTCCCCTCTCCAGACCAATCATCAGCTTGATTAATTAATTAAATCAAATACTTCACCGTGACAGTTCATTCTAATGAGCTAATAATATGCAATTTCTTAACACTCTTGGGACCTAGATATTTTAATTGTGTAAAGTAATACAGTCACCATATTGCCTTCTGATTCTTGACGGCCTTGGGAACTATCCAAGTTTGGGGGTAAATTCATATGATATGTTCCCTTGAGAGTAAGTCAGGGAAGAAAATGCATCATAAATAATATACCCTGACTCTCCTGTAGTGTTTCCTATGATGTGGAATTGACTCTCCTCTCCTGCCCTCTATGGGACAACTTCTTCCTGGTGAGATGGCCCATGATTCTTTCTGCATGATCATGTAGGTCGTAAAGTGCCAGTAACTGGCGTTCTACTTGGACTCATAGTGCTGCAAATAGGGCCAGTAATTGAGCTTCCCCACCATAAGCCAAGAGTGGATTAATTTCAAAACTTCTGGCAAGTTAAGAACTGAGGAAAGTTCCTTGCATTTATGTTCAGCTTCCTCCCCTAGTAGTCCACTAATTTATTTGACCAGCCTGAGTTCCTTTGTCTTCCTAAGATGTTATTTAGAAAAGTTTTCCCATCACTAAAATGCCTCTCAGGGCTGATTTTACATACTCATCACCAGCGATCACATTTTAATTACATGGGCCTTTGTTTTGTTTTCTCCTTTTTAATAAGGCTCGGCTGAGGAGATCTTCCCCTTTCTGTGTCTAATCAGGTTGTCAGATCAATTAAGGTAATTGACAGCAGGTTTATCACATTCCTTAATCAAGAGTGTAGCCATTTTATTAGAGGAAAACAATCCCCAGAGGATTTAGAGATACCAAAAAAGGTTTAATCTGTGTAAATAGGAAGGAAAAGACAGACAACTAGAAATGTCAGAGTTCCAAGGATGAGAGGGAGATGGGAGGGAAATACAGCAAAGGACCTTCAGAGTCAGCCGCTATGGAAGAATAGTGCAGGGCTTCTCAGAATTAAATGTATCTCAGAATGTCTTGGAGGAATTGTTTATAAATGCAAGGTTTCTGCTCTCTACTCTGGTAACTTCACTAGGTATGTGGTAGAGCCCGGAGATCTGTACTCTTACAAACACTCTAGATGATTTGCCCCAGAAAGTTGTGTGTTGCCTACTAGAGTTTGAGAAGCATTGGTGTAAAGTTAGGATGTCCTAACACCAAGGTAGGCCTTGGGCTGTGCCTTTTGGACCTCAATGGGCACACCAATCTCATGGGGCTCTTGTACATTATGAATGGTATGTGATGTGAGATTGTGTACTAACAAGCCCCCAGGAGATGCCACTGCTGCTCTTCAGTGGAACACACGGGGAGGGAGGAAGGTGGCAAGGCCCTAGAACAGCCACCTTGCTTTCTCTGTGCTGTGTTGAAGGGAGAGTTGGCAGGACAGTGCCCGGTTTGTCCATTGGTGGTGCTGTATGTCCTGAGGCAAGGAGGCTGTGCTTTCTGCCAATCTGATCTCAACATGGCCTGTGGACTAGGGAAAAGAGTGCTTTAGCCTCCTGCCTCAGAAGGCAAGATCCCACCTTTCCCCATAATTCTCCGATGCTATAGAAAACTATACTTATTTCTGAATATGTAGTATGAATATGAGCATTCTTTTTTAAGATTTCGCCTACCACTGAAAAACAGAGTTTATTGGAATGACCTTGGTACATTGCAAATCATTATTCTCTAGTAGGTTTTGTGGCACATAAACCTCCCTAAAAACAGCACCTTGTGATTTTAAATACTTTCAAATTTTACAGATGCTTTCGCATCTGTGGTTAATTAATTTATTGAACACAATTTCTGTTCCATTCCTGCGGTGGCTGGCACAATGCTTGGAGCAACGGAGATTCCTCTACCTTTATGAGCTTTAAGTCTGTACCAGGAGACCACACAGCATTTCATGCTTTCTACTGTTGGCTGTTTTTCTTTTGACATACAAATAGGATATGCAGTTCAGTGGAGAGTAGGTTATTTCCATTTTAAATGGAGATTAGAGTGACCCTTAAACTGGTTGTGGGTTCAAAACTTGTGAGGCCAACAAGGCAAAATATTACTATCGTTTTATGTAATGCAACCGAGACTAATTGCTTGGCTAAGAGTAAATCCAGAATTGAAGACTTTCATTCCAGAAACATTTATTGGTCATCTACCATTTCTGGGTACTCAGCAAAATGCTAACCCTACTTCTATCTGCTAAGAAGTGCAGTTTTGGTTTTTTCTCTTATGCTGCTGATAATCATGATCTTTTTTTCTTTTCCAGTGTTATTTGTACCATGGAAGTTTTTTCTGTTTTTTTTCCCCCATAGTACAAATAGTACTGGGAAAGAAATGAACAGGCACCAGTCCCAATACCTCTTAATTTTTGAGCAGACCTTGTTTGGTTTGATCATATTATGGAGGGTATGAAGGATAGAAACTTGGCCTCTTTATTAGGCACTAACATTCATTTTTTTTTCTTTTTATATATTCTATAAAATGTATACTTTCTAAAATCAGCTTTGAAAGAATGGAAAACTAGTATGTGTTCCACGTGCTTTCCTCTAAAAATCCAAAGAATGTTTTCAGATTCTATTTCATTTACCCACATGACTCCATGAATGGGGAGGAGCCAGCAATGTCCCTATATAGTTGCTAAAACTAATACCCAAGGTATTGGGGATTTGCTTCATGTCGTGCAGTAATTCATTGATAAAGGAGTAAAATCCTGCCCCGGCGAGCAGGCAGTGTGCAGCTTTTACTCCACAGCCTCTCTATCTTTAGTTAGAGTCTATCTGTAGACATAAAAATGAGCACAAAATGCAAGGCGTATCAATAAATTGCCCACACTTGAGGAAACAATGCATTTGTAATGAAAATTATACTCATTTGAGTATTACAGACGGTAGCTTAAGAAAGCAACTTTTAGAGTGTTCAGTGCTACGTTCTATTTCTTTTCTAGCTTGATTCTACAATTGTCAAATGGACTAGTATTTTTGTAAGTTGTTTGTCTTAATAGTAATAATTATCGCTTCTTGAAAGCCTACTATGTCTATTGGGAGGTTGTATTTAAATATATAGGGTCATATTTATATTTATGTCTATTGGGAGGTTGTATTTAAATATATAGGGTCATGATTCTATGCCATAGTAATTACATTTTTCATTTTCCAATAACTCTTTAATCTACCTAAGATTACTTAATGTCAGGCATGATTTAGCCATCTCCATGTTTATTTTTTTAACTTAAGTACTATGAAGATCATGATGTGAATTTTGCTATATTCCGATAGTGATGTTATCTCAGAATAGTTTAAATTAACAAATTTCTGATTTTATTCTCATTTTAACTTATCTGCAGTTGCATAGTTTTAACCATTGAATATTACTGAATTTATTGAAAAACTGCAGTCATGGCCAAATGTTAGACTAATATTAAGATTAATTAGTCCTAGTACATTAATACTATCTTATTTGACTGATGTATGCCCATGGGTATGTCATTGCTGTTTATGAATCGATTTGTAAAACCTGTTAGAACAGATATTTCTGTTTTGTTTCAGAAATCCTTGACTTTCAGCTATGAAGATCACTATAGTTCCAAAGTTATATATGACCCTGTTTGTCTTTTTCTAAACATTCTATGTTTAATGCCTGGCATAGTCTTAACACATCATAGCTTAGTAGATAATGCTAATTACTAAATCCAACTGCCCCAGCCCTTGCTTTGCTCATTTACTTGTATTGTTTGATAAACTTGAGCTTCACATTACACTTGGACAGTAGGTGCTTCTACTTAAACCTGTCTGAACTTGATGCTGTTACAGATTCCAGAGTCTAGAAAAGTAATGGATCTGCTACATAGTCTTTCTGCGTGCCTTGAATGTTAGGACATTTAGTTTACTTCTCATGAGTGATATCCGCAGAGTCGGTACTCAGGATTTTTAATAACATCCATCTTTCTTTCACGACCAGCCGGGTAAGGTTAAAGAGTTGCAATGAGCTGAACAGATCAATAGTAATCACAGGGCACTTGGGAAAGACAGGCTCCTCTATAATCTTGGGACAGCTCACTTAGTGTTGCCACTCAACCCAAGATGAGGGCGCATGTATGTGTGAGTGTGTGTTTGTGAAATATTTTGGTTGTAAGAAAAATATATCTGCCATGGCTACCACCACTGTGTCTTTCACTGTGTTAGAAGGTGCACAGGGAGACAAGGCAGTGAGCGTCCTTGCTTCCCATACTCTGAGGCTGTCTGTTCCTGCTCCATCCTCCGGTGGTGCTCAGAATCAGCCTTATTAGTTGCTCAGATTTGCTGCAGCAAGGAAAGCAGTCTTCTTGTAAGACCTGCCAAATCTCCGTCCTTTGCAGCTGACCTGAGAGACAAAAACCATTTTTAGATATTTGGTCGTAATTTTTTTTTCTTCAGAGTAAATTATGAAGCATTTAGTAATTGAGAGCAAAAAAGGAAGGAAATCGGAGCATGCAGTCCTGTTTGATCTGAGGCTGACCAGGGGAAATTTAAAACTAATTTATTTTCTTCCTTTTTTTGTGCATTCTCTCTCCCTCTCCCTCCTACCCTCCTCAATATTTTATTGTCTCCTTAATAAAAGAATTCATGGATAATGGAGAAAGTTAGAAAACAGAGAAACAAAAGGAAAAGCATAATGTGATTATTGTAGCACTGTCTGCCTAGGTCTGTATTTGACTGTCTAAATTGACTATTTATAATATCCTTCTTGTTCCATGAAGCTTTTCCCCAAAATTCAAAGCAACATATTTTTTTCCTATTGAGCACACACATGAGAACCATGATTTCAACAAGCTTTGTGTTTGATGATTTCGTCTTAATTTCTAGTTGTTTGGGGATACTTTTGCATCCTAATGACACTTAGAAGCTTCAGGAAGGGCTTAGAACCTTTTCCCATTTCTTTCTTCAATAAGAGATGTCACATCCTTGCACCATTGAACTGATTTTAGTAATTCAGTAAGATAATGCTTTGTTTTGCTTTTCCATTACCACCAGGAGATAAAGTTTTAGTCAGAAGAAAAAAAAATCTAACTCTTGAATAAATAAGTGTTCAGGTCATCTCAGAAAAAAAAAAAATGTTCTCCGTCATTGTTTGGGGTGATTTTCCTAATTGACAACCACTGGTGATGGGCAGCATTGAAGGTATTTGCGCTGTAGACAAGTGGAGGGACATTTAATTTGTCCATTATGGGCTTTCACTGACAAATGTTAGATACTGACCTTTTCAATAGAAATTTACTTGGAAGTCCTAAGTGAAGCTCTGCTTTAAGCTAAATTTGTCACCAAGACAACATGATTAAATTCTCTTAAATATAGATCAATTGCGCATATTATTAATGGGAATTGAAATCTCCCTAAATGCTGTCCATAAATTCAAAAGAAAAAAATGTGAAGGTTAAGGTGCCTCATCTGCCAAGTGGGAAAGCTTTCCCAGAATGTAAGACAAGAGATATCTCTGCTACTTCCAGAAGAGGGTCAAGATAGTCTATGTAATCTTACATTATATCAAAACTTTATAGGAGAGGAAGTTGTTCCTTCCACATAAGGCTGTGGATAGACTATTCAAAATCTTGCGCAAGGGGGAGGGTAAGTGCTTAATTTTTTACATCCCTGGACTCCATCAGCTCCAAGTCTCACAGTTTAGAAAATATGTTTAGAATTAGAGAAAAGAAAGGAAGAACTAGGAAGAGAGGAAGTAAGGGAGGAAGGACTAAGTGGTGACAACTTACCCAAACGGTAAATAGTTCACGGAATTAAGAGAAAGCCATGTTGCAGAAATATATTGTGACCTGATATATGAATGATGTTCTCATCAAAGAACATAATGTTGGGGTCAGAACTCCAGCCATAGATATGTTATGAAGTTTGGGCAAGATGGTGCCTTAATTACAGATGTGAACATATGAAAATAGTGAATAATCCAGGTTCTTCTTGCTGCAACACTGTATAAATGCCAAAAACATCATAGTTTTCTTTACCCTGGTAAGTCACAGAAGGTTAAGTAAAAAAAGTAAGTGGTGCTGACAACAGAAATTCAACCAGGACCACTGGTTAATAGTATTGCTCATAATTGTTTTGCAGTTTTACACATTAGCTCCTATGGCCCCATTCAATCTTTGAGTCTGGCCTAAAGTCTGCAAGATAAATATGACGTGGAAACCCTTTCAAAGGGTAAAAGAGAAAAGAATGTGAACCAGTTTTCAAAAAGTTTCTGATGATATTAATATATTCTAAACTTAGTAATTTCACCCCTCATTCAGAGGTACTTTTAAGACTTGTAACATGCTTATGTAGATCATATGTGTATCTCAGGTGGGGTGCAAGTGGCTCTTCTAAAATCAAATCAAATTGAAAAGCACCTGCTTGCTCTTAAATGTCAATGGCTTTCTAGAAATTGTTAAGAGAGCAGGCTGGGTGGCTATCTTCCAAAGACGTTTGAGACACCTTCAAGTAGAACTTCTGGGTCTTTTCACAATTACCTCTACTTATCAGGTGGCATTTGTGGGTGGAGTGATATACATTATAATGTGCATGTGGTGACAGTCACTCAGTACAATCACAATGAAACTTTATGATGGTCTTACTATTTTTTTTTATAATTTGTTTTAAATTGAGTCAATTTTCTACCTTAACAATCTTCACATGGTTGTTTAGTGGAGCGCTTCAAAACCAGCCCCGAGCTACATCTTCATATAATGTAATTTAGTATTTATCCTAAAATTTTTAGTATTTTCCCTAAAATTCTCTAGGGAAGCCCTCTAACAGGACAACCACTGTTTTCTATAATGTTTGACTTTGGTTTTTGTCCCACATCCCATTAGATTGTGTGCGTGTGTGTGTGTGTGCACGCATGCATGTAAGTGTGCATGTGTGTATGAAATCTCAGGATAAAAAGCTAAGGGTCAGAAACTAGAAATTCTGATCCAAAGAAACTAGGTTAGAATCAGCAAGCTATAGTCAAAGTGTGTGCACCAGAATTTTGTAAGTGAACTTCACTGGAACACAGCTGCACCTGTGGGTGCTTTCCTGCTACAGTGGAAGACAGAGCTAAATAATTGTATAAGAGACCCTCTGACCCACAAAAACAAACGTATTTAGTGCCTGGCCCTTTACAGAAAAAACGTTTGTCATATGTCAACCTGGATCACATTCCCAGCAGTGTGCCCATGTTCAGATGGATAGAACCAGATGACTGCAGGTCATTCTCTATGGTGTGAAAGATGACCAGGATGCATTCACAGCCCAGGAGCAACTGTGGCAAATCCAGACACAGAGAATTTAGGTATATACTGCCTCCACTGAGTATCTGAAAGTGGTAGTAACTTAGATTTCCCCACAGGCAAACTTTCCTTCAGAGAACACAGAGGACAGTCAATACATTTGTATTCATCTCTGTATTCACAGTATTTCACAAGGCTTATGGCATACACACATGTTCAGTATATGTTGGCTGGATGAACAGATGCACATGAAAGGGGTATTGGTACCATAATTTGTTGCAACCCCTAAGACCCTGATCTCGGTCGCTGCACAAAGGAACCAGGCGTGACACAGATTAGAAGTACAAGCTTGCGGGAAGCAGGCTAACCTTAACTGCAGAGTAGCCCTGAGCCCCCTCCTCAATGGCTATTTATTAAGGATATACACAACAGGTGTGGAGAGTGCAGGTAATTACATATGAGGGCTGCATGCGTAAGGATTGCCACCTGCTATTTCCTCACGTGTTCTTCCCCACAACCCCCGTGAAGAAGTACTAACATCAATGTTTAACACCTGCTTACTAGTGAGTGACCCATCTTATCTCATTCCAGAATGCTGGGTTACTTGGGCGATTGCTGCTAAGTCACAAAACATCTCTAGGCTTGCCAGGAGACTGTCCTGTTCTCAGCATTTCCTTTTAATGTGATAAGAATAGGTAACTGTCCTTTGCAAGCAGGGTGTCCATTCTTCTACAATAATTTTATCAACTCATTGGGGATAGTTAGCATACGAGGTAAGAAACTAACTGATTCTAAGAATGATGGCCTAGTAGGGTGGCAGCACATTTTAATCTTCCAAGGTCTTGCTCTTAAGCCCATTGGTCTCAAACTGCAATTAGCGGTCTCATTTTAATTTCTTCTCTTCTTCATGAGTGCGTGTTGTAGCTGGATAATAAGTTTGAGTTTTATTAGGTGGGATTTGAAGAAGGCATTCTTGGTATAAATGATGTTACTGGAACAAATGACTAAGAGATGTTAATGAATTTCTTTTTCTGTCCTTTAAAAAATAATGAGATGCAAGTTCTTCTGTCTGAAAAGGTTAAAGACCAGGCATGGGATTAGTCAACTTGGAATATATTTATCACTCTTGGAACCTGTTATTTCTAACAGAGAGCCAATGGAAAAATAGCTATTTATTAAATAGATCCAGGATACCAAAGTTATGATAGTTCTTTTAATCTTCACCTCTACCTTAAGGGTTAGGTATAGCGTAGTTCCCATTTTACAGAAAAAGACACTACAACTTAAAAGATGAGAAAATTACATGTAATCACCTTGTGAGGGAATCAGTCGGCATTGTAACGAAGGTCTAGCTGTCCCCAAAGCCCTAAGTCATTTTACTGGACAGCATGGCCTTTCTGTTTGAAGGTATTCTGTCATGTCTTTTGGGGGGGTGGGATGGGGGGATTTATTCTGCTTTAGAAACCAGTGCTGCTAGGGTAGGAGCTGATTCTACACACTTGCATAAAGAGTATTCTGATATTTCTGTTTTATTTTTTCTTACACATTTTTTAAGACCCATTCCTTATTCATTTTATAAAGTTTCAAATACCCTTCACATAATTCCCTTACTTAAACATTTTCCTCAAAGTAGATTACTGTAATTCTCGGAAGTTTATTAAATTGCAGATATCTGAGCACTTCTGGGACCTATTAGAAACTGTGGAGAAGAGACCCAGGAATCTGAATTATACCAGCCTTCCTCCCCTTCCACCCTCCATGAAAGTCAGGCAGACTGTCCTTTAGTACGGCACTTTGAAGACATATGTAGGAACTCTTCAATGGAGAAATTATTACTTTCCTTGGTATGTTTATAGATTTTAAAAAAATTTTAACACAAAGAGGACTATTTTGTAGTTCTTTACATCCCAAACTGGCCTTTATTTTATAATATTTTTAAATGTAATGGAGCTGGAGTGCAATTTTTACACCTTTATCAGACCAGAGGACGCTGGTGTGACAGGCCAAATGGAACGCTCCTACCCACAGACTTCTCTTTGAACTACCATTGGAGCCCGCTCAATACCTATCATGGGTTCCAAATATGAATGTTGAGAACACTTTGCATTCCCACCACCTTAGCCATCAGCTACATGGTGCTGTCATTCTCAGCCTCCTCAGAACTCATGTCCCACATGAAACTGGGTTAGTTTTCCGTTGCCTCCTAACAAATTACCATAAATTAAGCAACTATTTTTCAGGTTAATGTGAGGGTACAAACAACCAGGTCACAATATTTGAATTTGTTAGTAAGGGTCCCTCTTGTAGTTGTGTCCCGCACTGGAAAGGTGTGCCATACATCCCTATTGTGCCCATTAAGTGGGAGCGCCCCAACCTCCCTCTCATTCCTTTCATTCCTCCTCCCCTGAACTTGAATTGAAATGAGTTTTTCTCCCCTATGTGCATGAATTAGACCATCTGCTGGCTTCATATTAGTATTGAGTACATTGGACATTTGCTTTTCTATTCTTGTGATACTTTGCTGAGAAAAATGTGTTTCAACTCTATCCAGGTAATACAAAAGAGGTAAAGTTTAAAGGAGAATATGGAGATGACCTCACATAGTTCTATAGATCAGAAGTCGAGATGAACTCAGCCTGTTTGCTGCTTAGGGTTCAGGAATTAAGTATCAATTGATTGGGCTCCCATCTGGGGACTCTGGGGACGCATTCTCCACCATGTTCACTCAGGTATCAGTTCGAATCCAGTTCCTGAGGCTGCAGGTCTGAGGTCACTGTGTGACCTGCTCTCTGTTCCTGTGCAGCACCCATGTCTCTCCTAATCAGGCTCTCTCCAGTTTCAACCCAGCAATGGTGAGGGGTGTCCTTCTTAAACTTGGAATCTCTCCAACATCCTCTTCTTTCTTCTTTTGCCTTTTAGAGCAGATGGGATTTCACCGGGTCTTCCCAGATAACCCAGGGTAATATCCCATTTTTTTCAGATTACTAGAAAGGTACATTGACATGCCTGTAATCCTAGCACTCTGGGAGACTAAGGTGGGTGGATCACCTAAGATCAGGAGTTCAAGACCAACCTGAGCAAAAGCAAGACCCCATCTCTACAAAAAATAGAATAAATAAACAAAAAACACCCCCAAACTAGCTGGGCATTATGGATGGCACCTGTAGTCTCAGCTATTGAGGAGGCTGAGGCAAGAGGATGGCTCAAACCCAGGAGTTTGAGGTTGGTGTGAGCTATAATGCTGATGCACTCTACAAAGGACAACAGAGTGAGAACCTGTCTTGATAAAAAAAAAAATAAAAAAGGATTACAATTAGGTTACTTGATTTGCATTTGTTAGTAGAGTCTCAAGTTGCAGCTGAGCTCTTCACCCAGGAGGTGTGCTGTGCACCCCTACACTGTGCCAGATAGCTGAGACCTTACCAACTCCCTCCCACCCCCCTCTTGAATTTAAATGTGTGAAACTGGGCAAGAACCTCTCACCACCTACAAAAACTGACACACACTGAATAAAAAATTTAAATCTAGGGCCTGAAACACCTCCAGAAGAAAGTGTGGGAAACACTCTTTATGATCTTGGCCTGAGAAAAGATTTTATGAAGACCCCATTGGCAATTTCAACAGCAAAAGTAAATAAATGGAACCTGATCAAGCTAAAAAACTTCTGCACAGCTAAGGATATAGCTAACGCAAACAGAGAACTTTCAGAATGAGCGAAGATGCTCACATATTATGAATCCAACAAAGGACGAATGACAGAGAACTCAAACTAATCAATAAGAACAAATAACTCCATTTACCATTGGGCAAGAGACACAAACAGAACCTTCCTCCACGAAGACAGATAAATGGCCAAAAAACACATGAAAAAATGTTCATCGTCCCTAATCATCAGAAAAATGCAAATCCAAACCACCTTGAGATATTACCTAAACCCAGCAAGAATAGCCCATGTCACAAATTTCCCAAGCTGCAGATGCTGGTGTAGATACAGAGAGAAGGGAACACTTACACACTGTTGGTGGGATTATAAACTAATACAGGCTGATACAAATTCATACTAACACTGGCAGGGTGAGGGAGTTTTTGTAAGCTTGGAAATACTGGTTGATGGTGTCTGGATCTTCAAAAGAAGGCCTGTCTTTTGGGGGTCTGCAAATAAGTATCTAATAACTTGCCAGAACCAAAGAGTCTAAGACTCATATGACCTCCCTAAATATAACACAGGGAGATTGATGGACTCGGAGTAAAAGGGAGGGAAACCAGCAATATTCAGTTCATTTGGGGGTAGCATGTTGGGGTAGACTATCTTAGAGAGATAGTCTAAGGTAGAGGTTAGACTACCCATTGCCTTCTTAGAGAGATAGTCTAAGGTGGAGGTTATGAGTAAGGAGTTTGGAAGTCAGACAGACTTACATTTTGAACCCTGCTCAATACTTTGTGCATTGAATCTACCATCTGTAAGATAGGGCAGTGTGTCTGTAAAGATACCTTGCCGGGTGTTATGGAAAATCGTCCCACTTTGTGACATACCTCCTCCCATTGCCTCTTCTTTGCACCACACCTGTTCCTCATTTTGCAAAGATCCATGTTCAGGGAGTTGCTCACTGAAGCTGCACAGTGATGGTGGCCTCCCAGGGACACTGGACTCCTTCAGAACCTGCAGAGTCCCAGGTCCCAGACTAGAATTCTATCCATAGCTCCTAGATGTGTAGATCAAATGTTTATTTTATTTCCTACCACTTACCAACATGATTTTTGTTGGGGGCCATAACCACTTGTAAAAAATGTTTAATTATTACATGTACATAATAGCTTGCATTTCTTTATAGGACATGTACAATGTTTTGATAAAAGCAAATGATGTGAGCTAATCAAATCAGGTAACTGGAGTATTCATCATCTCAAGTTTAACATTCCCTTGTGTTAGGAACATTTTACTCTTTTAGTTATTTGAAGTAAACCCTAACATACTGTTGGTAATAGTCACCTTGTTATGCTACCAAATGTTGTTCATTGTGTGTAACTATATATTTTTATATCCCTGTGCCCACTCTTTGCACAGAGAGTTCTGCTACTTTAAAAGTTCAATGCCTGAATTTTCTCCCCAAGCCTACTAGGAGTCTGAATTTTGTTCCCTGGATTTTAGAGAACATTAGTTATTATTTGTATTTCATATGAAAATCAAGCTGCAGCAAAAGAAAATGTCTAAGTATTTTCAAACATATTTTAAAACAAGAATTGAAATGGCTTCAGAAGTAGGAAGATAATGAGCGGTTCCCATTAGCCTCATCATTACAGAAACATTAGGGGAACATCTGATTATTTACCCTCTGTGCTAGGATCTGTGTGGGAAAATCGTACACGCATAGTGTCTGTCCTTGGAAAGCTTCCTCTAGAAAAAAAACCTTTTATTGACATGAAAACTACCATCTTTGGGTATCAGGAAGGAAATCCCACTTGGTGTTCCCAGTGGTGGTGCTTGCAAGAAGATATATTGAGATGTAAGAGAGGAGTTTTGAAGAGAGCTAACCTCATACATGACAGTAAAGAGCTGACCATCGGGTGAATTTAGTAATGAGTCCTGGAGACTTCTTTCCCGAGGCAATTTCGAAGCAGAATTTCTCAGCTCATCTTGAGAAAATTAGGTTCACGCACTCTGATGCCAAAACACTTGGTCATCCTGTCTGTCATTCCTCTCTCTGTCACCCTCCATGCCACACTGACACACAATCCACATTTTCTTCTGGGAAGCAGCCAGAGAGGGTATTCCCCTGCGCACCCAGCCTGGCATTCATCTCCAGGTATGTGCTTTCATTCCACTTCCTCTAACAATCCCCTCTCTCCATCCTGCACTTGACCTGAGGTTAGATGTCAGGAAAACCAAATACTGGTTGGCATTTCACATCCCAATCGTTGCTATACATAGCAGATTTTACACCCTCGTAGATCTAAGGCATGCGGTGTGATGGATGAGCTTCTGCTGATTAAAAAAAAATGTCTATAACTCTCAAACTACAGCCCAAGTTGAAGTAAACGATAGTAAAGCACAAATAATACACTGCTGAATTACTCATGCTGATTATAAAAACCTCACCCTCAATGTCAGAGAAGCTGCACTCCTTACAGTGTGGCTTCCGCCAGAGTGTCTCAGGAATTGCCGAGCTCTAAGTGAAAAGGAAGTCTCAGGCACTGAATCAGGAAGAAGCTTACATGGAGGAAGTGTCAAAAGTTACAACTGAAGTAGAAATAATTACAAGTGACCATATTTTGGTGTAAATGGTAACTGAAGAGAGTCTAATTTCCTAGCCTCCCCGCCCCCCCAAAAAATCAAGCTCATTAGCACCTCGTGACCTAATCTCCAGTCTGTCCCATCAGTATCACTTAACTGGTGGCCTGGCTTTTTCTGCTTCTGCTACTTTTTAGTTCATTCTCCACACAGCAGCCAAAAATGATCCTTCAAAAATGTCAGTTCCTGACATGACTTGGCTCAAATCTCACCTGTGCCCTCCCATCTCACACACAAAATCCGAACTTCTTATCCTGTACCCCAAGGAAGATTAGACATGATCTAGCCCCTGCCTGCCCCTTTCTATTCATCACCCTTGAGCTGTGAGCATGTGATTCTTCTATATACCTTAAAGAGGTTGTAGCTCCCTTCGTTTCCAAGGCACAGCCATGCCCTTCCTTCCCCAGTTTATATCATCTGCTCAGAAAGGTCTTTCAAGGTCATCTGATAACAAGCAGCTATCACACTGTCACTTTGTACTGTAACACTCTGTTTTGTTTTCATCTGAATAGTCATATCAGTTGGATTGATGGTCTCCTATGCTAAAATGCAGGCTGCCTGAGAGTAGGATCCTTGTTTGATTTGGCATTTTATTCATAGTACTCAGAACAGTCATATATTGTCCTCAGTTCATCTGGTTTGTTGAGTGATAAGCTCGGGTTTTACACATATGTAATTGCAAATGTCATCATAATTGTTTTCCTGCCTATGATTTTACCACTTTAATTGACTAAGACCATTGTTTTCTTTGTCTGGTAGGTGACTTTGAAGCTTTCCTCATCTGATTCATTCCCCTCACTGAGGCTGGTAAACCTAACCCGTCCTAGAATGCCAATGGTAATGGTTAAGAGAAAGGAGCATTTCAGGCACCATGTGGACTGTTACACATATGTAATTGCAAATGTCATCATAATTGTTTTCCTGCCTATGATTTTACCACTTTAATTGACTAAGACCATTGTTTTCTTTGTCTGGTAGGTGACTTTGAAGCTTTCCTCATCTGATTCATTCCCCTCACTGAGGCTGGTAAACCTAACCCGTCCTAGAATGCCAATGGTAATGGTTAAGAGAAAGGAGCATTTCAGGCACCATGTAGACTGTTACTTTGGGGTCCAGAGTTTTCTGTTACTATGCAAATTTCTTGGCTCTTAGATGCCGTGAGCTCATTGTATATTAGTAAATATTTATAAAGCACTCTATATTGACTAAGTGTTTCACAATCAGGTTGATTAGCGATTTCTCCCGGCAACCTTGTAAGGTCAATCAGCATTATTAAAGTGCAGCCCAGAGAGGTTGGGCAGCTTGCCCAAGGTCACTCAGCAGGTCATTGGCAAAGCCTGCACTGGCGACTTCAGAGCCCATTACTGTGACAAGTCCTGGCACTGACTCTTCTTGGAAGGGTGACCCCTAATCGCTTTTCTTGTAAGGTAGGCATATATACACTAAATGTTCTAAAGTGATAGAAGTCCAAAGACCTTGAGTTAAAGGAGTTATTGGTATAATTAGAAACAGGAGCCAGCTATTGAAAATTGAAAATGCTATCCTGGGGAGGTGAATTGGAGGATATATTATTTTTTGAGAGAATGAGAGAAAAGTTTGAAAAATAGGAATGTGAAAAGCAGGAATGTAGGTAGAAAATTAATGTAGTTGGCTTTGACTGAGACAAGAAATAATAATTTACAGGCCTGAAATGTTTTAGGAAGTGTTTAGGTAGGTCATGGACCAGAAAGTCTGAGCATCAACAATTCACCTTCATTCAGCAGTGATTTCTGCTGTTCTGTGAAAATGATACTTGGTTTTCAAGTGTGTGGTATTTTAGTCCTTGACACCCAACATGGAAATTATGTAGACCTCACTATTGTGAATTTATTATGCTAAATATGTTCTGGCAATGTATATCTAGGAAAAATAATCTCAGTTTTAAGAAATCATGATGCATCTTCACTTTCCATTCATGATTTTCTGTATATGTTTTTTATTTTTTTCATTCCTTTCTGATTTAAGCTAAATAGGTGCAAATCAGCGATCTATTTATGTTCTATATGATTTTGTCCTTTGGGTCTTCAAGTGATAATTCATTCTAACTGTTTCCTGGAAGCAAATTATTGTGAACTAATGATTGTAACCACAATTGTAAGGGCTCATTATATATGTGTGTGCATGCACGTGTGTGTTTTGAGGCGGAGTCTCACTCTGTCACCTAGGCTACAATGCAGTGGAGTTATCAAATTCTTGAGTTCTTGAGTTCTGCATCCTCGAATTCTTAAGGTCAAGTGATCCTTCTGCCTTACCTCCTCACACCACCCCTTGACAATTTCTAAAAGCATCTTTTGTATAGATGAGGTCTTACCATATTGTTCAGGTTGATCTCCAACTCCTGGTCTCAAGCAGTCTTTCTGTTTGGTCCTCCCAATGTTCTAGGATTTTAGGTGTGAGACACCATGCCTGGCCCTATGTAACTAAACGCTTATGAGTATATTGACAAGTGCTTACTACATGCCGAGAACTTTCCAGGGCGTATCACATTTAACTCTTCCAACACTACTGTGAGGTAGGTAGGATTATTTTCCCTATTTTGCTTTGCAGATGGGGAAACTGAGCTCCCAAGTGTAACTCCAGATCCTTCACCTCATTAAAACCTTAGTAAGATTGTGTGCTTTGCCTTATCAGAACTCCCTAGTGACTTCAAGTATCCTGCAAGGCTCAATGAGGTCTAAATACTCTTTTCTTGGTGAGTGACCATCTTTGTTACAATCCTCCTCCTTACCCACGGCCTGTGTTCCAAATATGCTCAAGTCCCTTCTGGGAGTCATATGCAATGAGTTTGGACCTAACTTGGTGTCCTTGCACCTGACTTTCCCTGTGCCTGTTACACTCTTCCTCAACACATGCCCCTGGCCTGCTTACATCATTCACATTATTCACAAAAGCCCTGTCAGAAAGACCTTCTGTGAGTATGCCATGGAACTGGTATGCCCATCTTTACTATCAGTCTTCCTTACTCAAGTTCCTTCTTTTCCATGGTACTTACTATCCCTTGAAAAAACATTTACGTTTGTTTATGTGTTCATAGTATGTTTCTTTTCACTAAAATTTAAGCTCCATGAGAACAATAATTTTGTGTGTGTGTATGTGTGTGTGTATATATGCATATCTATATGTATATATATAGTGTGTGTGTGTGGTTCTTTTATTGTTACCCAGAAGACCAGACCAGAAGAAAGACTAGGACACAGGAGATTCTTCATAAATAATTGCTGAATGAATGAATGAATGGATGAACCATCACCCTACTTTGTTGTGCTAAATTTCTAATAGTTTCATATAGGCTACATATATGTCTGATTGTGAAGAATAAAAGTCTTGGGCTTTGGGTAAACCTACTTTGGCATCTGTTAGCAACTATTTAGGTCCTGCCTTTCCCACAGGAAAAAACGTAAGCCAAGATGAGTCTGAGTATTTTAGGTTATACTATGTTTTTCTTGAAGGATTTACAAATCCAGGAAAGGGACCAGGCTAAGATTGTGGATTAGACTGGCAGAATTTCCTGGACTATCTTGCTTAGAAAAAAAATTGGCAAATCTAGGGGCAGTGGGTCCTAGGTATTTGTGGGCAAATGTTCAGTGTGGCCTAGGTCAGTGGTGCATGGTAGAGCTCTATCCTTTGTTAGCTGGACCATGCAGATTTTGTGAAACTGATATTGCCTGTGAGTTGGTTAGGTCTCATTACATCCAAATTGACAGGGAAAGAGATCAGTGAGTGATGTAAGTCTTGGCTTTTCAAAAAGAAACTTTATATTTCATGAGGGTTTCTTGAATGCTTTTTCTATAAGAATTATATATAATTTTTCATTTTTAATATCCTCTTTGATCAACTACCACCACTAGTCCTTGGCCCTTTCCTAACTGTAACTACAATTTTCAGTCTGATGTAATTCTGAGGTATAACATGACATAGCCTTTTACACATGCAGGCATCTGTTTTTATTTCTTATTTGTTTGATTTAGGGAAAATCACCTTTTCCCACAAATATTATCACCTTCCTTTCTAACAGTGTTAATTAATTCTAGGACAGTTAGATTTCATAAAATGTTTTTGTTTCTTGGTGAGATGCCTGGTTTGCATATCTGATAACTGATAATTCTGTGAAATATCTTAGCATGAAGATAAGAAAACCTGGATTCACGTCTGAACTCAGGTTTCAACTTTGTTAATCTAAGTCTCAGCTACTTCCTCTATAGAATCAGAAAGTCAGGCTTTTTCTTTTATGCAGAAAACTGTATTTTATTGGTCCCAAGATCTTGTATGACAGAGTTAAAGAGTTACTGAGAGAGGTAAATTAGTGTGTGGTGGGAGGGTGGAGTGGAAGCCTAGCGTTTCAATGATCACTTTATATCTAATATTTAATTATATGGGGGCTTGAACTCTTATCATTTTATACACACACACAAAAAATTACATTGAACAGAGATGAAATTATTTTTAAATGTCATGGAAGCTCTGCCTTTCTAAAATGTTTAGGTTTCCTCAAAGTAATAGATAAAGACCAGAAACATGGTGATGTTGTCAGGCACTGCAATGATATGCCGTCATCAACAAGCCATGCTTTCTAACCGAGATCAGTCATCCCCCAGCAAATAAACTGGGTAGAAAACAGTCAGGAAACAACAAAGAGGGTTTGCTTCCACCTTGACATTCCAATCCCTGGAATGAATGAATCCAGCAATTGGGGATGACGTTTACCTGTAAACTTCACTTCTCACTAGAAGTGAATAGAAGTGAGTAGTCAGTGTCACGATGAAGGTTCAGGTCCCTAAAACTTCCTCTGATGCTGGAATTCTTGAATTTTAGAGTCAAGGGTAGAGATCAGCTCATCTAGTTCTCTCCAGTTGCTAGAGAGTACTCTTTTATCTCAATAGTTATGAAGAGAATACTTCACTCATTTTCTACTTCATTTAACCTTTCAAAAACTAGAGGTAATAAAAGATCAGTTAAGCCCCCTTCAGATGACACTGAAAGTCCCTTCATCTCTGGGGAAAAAAGTGTAAAAAGTTGACTTTAGACCATGACACCCAGAGACCAACCTATACAATTGAGGATATTTGAATTATTGTTATATTATGGGGTAAACAAATCCCCTTTGTCACTGCTAAATACTTATTAGTTGCTTTTCCTTCCAGAATACACTTTTCATAATTTTCATATGTGTGTTTTATTGAAAGGCCAGGAGGGCCAAGTAATCTAACCAGTAAATCTGGTTTCATTTGATAAGTATTTGACTGATTTTTGTCTGTTCCTGGGTCAGGACAATCACATTGCTGCCTCGCCCTGCCCAGTGCCATGTGAGAGGGAAGGAAAGTAGTCTAGCAGGAATGGTGCATTTCATGGGGAGTTACTACTCATATTCATTTTCTAACAAGCATCCTGAGACAAGGGATTTATACACAGGTGCCATTTCACATATGGTACAATGCATTCTTCACAACTAGTGGGCAAGTCAGTGGTAGTCCCTGTTACGATTAATCCAGTGAAGTCTTGGTTTATTAGATGTTTGGGCCAAGGAGTCTTCATTCTTATATAAAATTCACTTTAGGATGATGACTGGTGGATATTACAGATAGTAGTGATGGTTCAGGAGCCAGATGATCTAAACTCTCCCTTAGAAACATCCATTTTTTCCTGACATGCTGTTTCCTGTGAACAGCTGCACACCTGAATGGGTGAGTCACCATGTCCCTTCTTTGTTAAGGATGTTGACTGTCGAGCCTTCCTGCCTGGTTCTGAATCTAGGCCATGCTCCTTATTGCTGTGTGCCACTGGGCAAGGTGATCATCCTCTTTAAGTCTCAGTCTCCTTGTCTGTAAAATGTGGATCATACCAGTACTTAATTCATTGGATGTTGTGAGAATTCAGTGTGATAAATCTTGTAAGCTACTTAGCTCAGAGTGTGGTATACTTGAAGCATTCAATAAATTTCCACTGTTATTATTCATAAAACATTTTGTTTAGGAACATTTTGTTCAGGCTGTGGGGCACTGCATTCTATGAACGATTTGACCACAGTCTGATGGTAGCTACTATTGGATCAGAAATACCTGGGGATTCAGGTTATATGAAAAATAGAACATGTCATGAAACTGAATAGATATTCCCCTCTCCTCCCGAGTTCATCTGTACCTGTGTCACTGATAAATGCATATCATTGTTTTCCATAGCTATTTTTATATATAATATTTTAATAAATTAATATGTAGTATATTTTGTATGAATTTGTATGAGTTCTTTATTAATGAATCCTTAATTTCTCTTATATTGATGTCTCAAATTTATTCCTGCCTGACACAAACTCAGCAGGGAGCTATGAAATTTTCTTGCTCCCCTACCCTCCAAAAAAGAAATATAAAAACAAAATGCGAAATCTCTTGCATTAAATTTTCTGGAGATGAAAGAGAACGTTTTAGGATTGTGTGTTCCATTCAGTTCAGCAACAGCGGTGGAGCAACTTCTGAATTTTAAGAAGCAGCTACAATGGTGGGGAGAGGCACAAAAGAATAAGCATAAATGAGTCTTGCTTCCTAGCAGATGGCCATCTGGCAGGAGAGATCAGACGCAGGTAAGTATAATACAAGAAGGAATATAAAGGCGATCAGGAGAGGTTCACATGAGCTACATGAAGAAGAAAGGAGACAATCATTCCATTCGGCAGAGGAATGTGAGGTTCAATGCAGGAAGGGAGATTTGAGTCAAGCCTTGAAATATATAAATGAATTGTGATACAGAGAGAAGGAAAAGGATAAACATGAACTAGCCCTGCCTTTAGAGAACTGGATCCATTGGCACAGAAAACCACGAACATCGACAATGACAGTACAATGCGGAGGAGTCTGAAGTATCCTGGAGAGAGAACAAAGACTGCCTTGTTGATGAACATGGTCAGAAGTAACATCTTCGTAAAGGAGACTACAGAGGGGAATCTCAAAAGATGAGAAAGAGTGCCTTCGGCCCTCCTCACCTCTAACAGCCTGTCTGCTCAGCAGTGGATATTGCCGATTTGCCAAGATATGAAGGTATGAGAGAGACTGAATCTTGAAGGAGGAGCTGGTAGTAAAGTTACCTGAATTATTGCGACAAGTTTCAGCCACAGTAGGATTAGAAATGCCCTGCCATAGGGAGCGAAAGTAGAGTTGGAGTGGAGGGTACATGTAGGATACAGTGGGACAGACAGGAGAAAGTGTGTGTGCAAGCAGGAAGTGTGGACGTCCCCTAGTGAAGATAATACCTGTCTCTAAGAGCTGAACAGGGGACCTCTGCTCAAATTGCTTTGCTCTCTCTGTCTTATGCAAAACAGTCAGAGATCTAGGTATCTGTGCCAGTGTTGATGACTTTTATATGAAAAAATAAGCCAGCAGACATGTCAGAGAGAAGGGTAACCTTTATCTTTACTGTTCTTTGTATTATAGACAAAAGTTTCCCCAAAGCAGAAAAGTTGCTGTGCTGTGTTATTTACTATGTTGACACCATGTCCTCAGAACAAGAGACACACAACCCCATTAAAATACATTCAAATTTCATCTTGAAATTTCCCTATACAACTAAAAACATCAAAAAACATAACATAAACATATACAAGTAGAAGAAAGAAAATGTCACAGAATACCAGAAAGACAAGAACTTTTACAACTTATTACACTAAGTACCTTACATTTAAAAAATTTTAAAAAATTGTCTGATATAAAATTTGGTGTTATATGGCAGAGTAGAAATATCTTTGTATAACATTTACATGATTTTCCCCTAAACCCACTGCTTAATCCCCTTAGCTAATACTACAAGTTAACCTGAAAAGCTCAAGAAATTTAAGAAACAGAGGGAAACTTCTTCAGCTCAGAATCTACCACAACTTCTCACCAGAACATTTAAATTATATGTTTAGCCTGACAGGCAAACGTATTTCAGGGCAGAATCCTTAGAAAGCAGGAGACAATTTCCTTCAGCCCCACGTCATCGTTTGATGTAGATTGCCTATTATATTCTTGAGGTATTATGAAAAATGGATTTGAAGATATTTTCTTGACAGTGGGTAGACTAATGGAATCCAGTGACTGTATTTAAAATGTGCAGGGGTTTGTTATAACGTGGTAATAGAAATATCAATTGCAATGACAGGTTAAAAAAAATCTGTCAATGAATGATAATGAAGTTATTTAAATGTCGACTCACTCACAAACATTTTCCAAACCCTAAATTATTCTCACTGCTTTAACCTCATGCATTCTGAGTTATAAAGGAGCTGAGTCTGTGATGCAGCCAATGTGCCTTTGGCTTTGGAAGCTATTTTTATGCTGCCAAATGCACTAGGAGCAATGAAAGTGGCTGCTCTTAATGATTTTAGGAAAAGAAACAAAACACAGATGCCTCAGCTGCTTGATTTAGAGGTGAATACTGTTCCACTTTTAGGACATCTCATTGGCAATAATTTGAGTAATGCCCTGATGCTTCCTGTCTCCAGTCTTCCCTCTATAGCTTGAGTCTTTGCTTTGTGACCTTGGCAGTATGGCTGTATGTATTCATAATACGGCAACTTTCCTCCCTATGGCTTTGGGCAGGAGAAGGAGAAGGTCAGACGATTTGGCTACTTTGTAAAATGTGCTGAAGTAGAAGCTTGACTCATCACTAGTGCAGAGTATGTCCATTAGGCCTTGTACATTCTCCACCCTTTACATGGAGAAGGCACCTGATCGTTCCAGCCCTGTCCTGGGGACTAGGGACTTGAGGGTGAACAAAATATGTTCACTTCTCTCAGAATATTTAAAGCAGTCAAAAAATGGGTACCAGGCATTTAAAAAGTAGAAGGGTGCACTCCTGGTGTCTGGTCCAGAATGGAAGGAACTTAGAATTGCCAACCTTCCTTACAACAAGTTAAAAACTAGAAAAACTCTTAGATCCATCAGAGAAGTGGTATCACAGGACATAGACTACTCTCCCTCCCCCCCATTACTACCTCATTACTAAAGGCCCATTGACTATGGTTTCTTTTACCTAGTACTTCATGTCAGCCTTTCAGGCATAGTAAGAGTCAAACAACACAGTCTGAGGGGATTAAACAAGTATTAGAATCAGAGTCATATATTTCAGGGCTGTTGGAATTATAAGACTCTCAATGTGTGATTAATATGTTAAGGGATTTAATTGAAAAGATAGACAACATGCATGAATAAATGGATAATGTCAGTACAGAAGTGGGAATTCTAACAAAGAATCAAAAAGATATGCTAGAGATTAAGAGTGTATATGTTTGTTTATTTATTTTTATTTTTTGAGACAGACTCTATCATCTTGGGTAGTGCCACGGAGTCATCATAGCTCACAGCAACGTCAAAATCTTGGGCTCAAGTTACCCCCTTGCCTCAGCCTCCCAAGTAGCTGGGACTACAGGTACCCACCACAATGTCTGACTACTTCTTCTATTTTTAGGAGAGAAAGGACTCACTCTTGCTCAGGCTGATCTTGAACTCCTGAGCTGAAGTGATCAATTCCCTTTTGCCACCACACCTAATCTAAAATCATATGTAAAAAAATCATGTGGATAAATGTGAACAGTACCTTTGCTGGGCTAATTACTGGAGAGGGCAGAGGCAGGAGTCTCTGAGCTTGATAATATCACAACAGAAACTTCCTATACCTAAAAACAAAGAAATAAAAAATGCAAACACAAAACCGGAATACTGGGACAAGTACAAAAGTATGTGTATAGTGGGAATATCAATGGGGGAAGAGAGGGAAAGAAACAGAGGCAACATATGAAGCAATGATAACTGAGCATTTCTGCAAACGAGTGTCAATGCCAAACCACAGGTCTAGAAAACTCAGAGAACACCAAGCAGAATAAGTGGAAAATAAAAAAAAAAACAAATGAACAAAAGAACACCTAGATATATTGTATTCATAGAAAATCAAAAATGAAGTAAAAACTTTTGAAAAAACGGAAGGGGGAAAATATCTTACCTATGGAGAAACAAAGATATAAAACTATATCTGGCTTCTTCTCAGATACAAACAAGTAAGAAGAGAGTGGAGTGAAATATTTAAAATTGTGAGTGAAAAGGAAAAAAAAAACAAAACTAGAACTCTGTATCCTTTAAAAATGGAGAGATGAAGATGTCCTTAGATAGACAAAAGTTGAGGAAATCTGTTGTAGTAGACCTGCCTTAAATGGAATATTCAAGTTCTTCAGAGGGAAAATGATAGAGGTCAAAACCTCAAACCTACATAAAGAAAAGGAAAACATCAGAAAAACATCAGAAAATGAGTAAGTGAAAGTATGGCAAATACTTTTGTTTTTCTTATACTTACTTTGTCTAAAGGCTCTCAACCTTCCTAATGCTGCAATGTATTTTCCTTGTTTAAAAGGGGTTGCAACCCACAGGTTGAGAACTGCTGGCAGATATCACTTCGTTCATGATAGTAAGAATGTATTTCATTATGTATTCTTATATGAACATTTTTATGCTTATGCTTATATATAAGTGAAATGACAACAATGATACAAGGGCTGGGAAGAGAAATAGGGAAATTTTTATTGTACAGTTCTCATGCTACCTATGAAGTGGTGTAGTGTTATTAGAATGTGGACTTGGATTCATTGTAACAATACTTGGCAAACTTTAAGTAAAACACTATCAAGAGTTAAAAATAAAAGATATATAATTGAAAGGAAAGAAAATGGAATCATACAAAAATTCTTAATTGAAACCAAAAAAGCAAAAAACATATAGAAAGGAAGAATAGGAGCAAAGGATAAGGATGACAAATAGAAAGTGTAAAAAATACAATAGATATTAATCCTGCTACATCAATAATCACTTCAAATTTCAGTGTTCCAAATACATCAATTAACAATTAAAACAGAGATTCTTAGAGTTGAGCAAAAACAAACAAAACAAACAAACAAAAAAGACTGAATTATGTGATATCTAGAAGAAAGCCATTTCAAATATAGACATATTCAGATTAAAAGTAAATGGACAGCAAATAATATACCATGCTAACACTAATCAAAAGAACATGGAAGTTGCTATATTAATCTGAGACAGAGAAAAACATAGACAATTTGAATGGGTCTATAACTATTAGATAAATTGAATGAATAATTAATAATCTTTCAACAGAACAAGTACCAGGCATGGATAGGTTCACTGATGAATTCTATCAAACATCAAAGGAAGAAATTACCCCAGTTCTTTACAAAATCTTGCCAAAGACAGAAGCAGAGGGAATATTTCCCATCTCATTGTATGATGTCAGTATTACCTTAACATCAAAAACAAACAATGATGTTTTAAGAAATAAACAAAGCCACACCGACCATTATCACTCATGGACATAGTTATAAAAACCTTCAATAAAATCTTAGAAAATCAAATCTAATAATGTTTTAAAAGAGTTGTACACCATGACCAAGTGAGATTTATCCTACATTGTAAGGCTAATTCAGTATTCAAAAACACTGTAATTGGCTCGGCGCCTGTGGCTCAACCGGCTAAGGCGCCAGCCACGTACACCTGAGGTGGCGGGTTCGAATCCCCAGCCCGGACCCGCCAAAACAACAATGACGGCTGCAACCAAAAAATAGCCGGGCGTTGTGGCGGGCACCTGTGGTCCCAGCTACTTGGGAGGCGGAGGCAGGAGACTCGCTTGAGCCCAGGAGTTGGAGGTTGCTGTGAGCATGATGCCATGGCACTCTACCCAGGGGGATAGCTTGAGGCTCCGTCTCAAAAAAAAAAAAACCACTGTAATTAATCCTATCAACAGACTGAAAAAGAAAAATCACATAATTATATCAAAAAATGAAGAAAAAATTGACAAATTTAACATCTATTTATGGGTAAAACAAAAGGACAAATTTAACAAACATTCATAGTAAAAACTCATCAAAATAGGAACAGAAGAGAATTACCAAAATAGGAACATTGAGAATTACCAAAATGTGACACAAAGACATGAAATAAGTACATGATGATGGAAAATGGGGCTAATGGACTTTCTCCATGAAAGATTGCCATAAAACTACAATTAGTTAAAAAAAAATGTAGTGTCTATGAAGCACAATTAAGTTAAGTGCAATAAAATGGGGGCAAACCTATAAATGACATTCATCTAAGGACAAATCCATGGGGATTGTAAATAGATCAATGATTATCTGGGTTAAGGAGACGGCAGGGATGAACAGGAGTAGCAGAGAGGATTTTTAATGCAGTGAAACTGTTTTGTAGGGTACCAAGGTAGTAGACACATGTCTTTACACATTTTTCAAGACCCAGGGAATGTATAACACCAAGAATGGTTCCTAATATAATCTGTGGACTTTGGGTGATAATTATGTATCATTGTAGGTTCTTTTCAACCATCATAACATTATGGTGGAGGATGTTGACAACAGAGATGTTTACACATGTCAGGGACAGAGTATATGAGAACCATGTACTTCCCATTCAATATCTGTAAACCAAAACCACTTAGTTTATTAATTAAATAATAGAAGGCATGGAATAGAACAAGTGCACCACCCTAGTCTCTCTTCTTCTCATAGAGTCAATCATATCTTCTAACAGCAAGGACTATGTCAGCTTCTTGATTTTGATGTCATAGAAACTCAGTGGGCCACAGAAGAAAAACAAGCATCCATTGAAGAAGCAAGTCACTCAGAAATAAATCGCCTGTGCCCTCTGTGTCCAGGGTGTGTTCTGAGTGCTAGGAAGGCAGCAGTGCTGGAAGCACACATCCTCCCTGCTCAAATGGAGCTTGCCTTCTGGTGGGGCAGAAGGACACAACATCAATAAAAATCTATCAGATGGGAATACGTATTATGAAGAGAAAACAGAAGTGTCTAGGGAGGACAGGGTGTGCTGGGGGAGAGAGGGATGTTGCCATTTCCTACAATGTGAGCTGTGTTGAGAAAGAAATGAAGGGGCCATCTGTTGGGGTGTCTGGGGAAAAAGCTTTCCAACTAAAGCTGGAGTTGACAAGGGGTGGGGAGGAGGCAGAGGAAGAAGAGAAATTAAGGGTCAGGCATATCACAATTATATTGCAAACCTGTTAGGTAGAAGTGGGAATGTGAGTTGTATGCGACAAGCCTTGAGTACTGAAGGATTCATTTGCTGTAGAAACCAGGACATGGACCGATGACTCAGCTAACGATTGCCTAACTGCAGTCCTGTTTGGGTTTAAAAACGTGCTTTTTTCTATTAGACTGGGCCATCTTGGTAAACTTAACGAGGCATTATCAAGTTAGTAACAGGATGATGCCAATTACTTTCTTCATATTTCTAGCCTCCCCAGAAGCCAGAGTGGATCATATAGAAGATATATACCTTCTTTTCCTCTGAGATCCTTGTGAGAATTTCTCCTCGTACTTGTCTTAAACGTGATTCACCCGGCAGGCGCTCTGTCATTTTAGTAGGTGTGAAGAAAGGCCAGGCTTAATGCTGAACATCAAACAGTTTGAGTTCACACTTCTTTTATTAAGAAATGCTTGACTGGATTTTCTCATACATCTCCTTTTCCATCTGTGAATTGTTCCTTGAGGATGTTGATAGAAGCACTGAAAGATGGGAATAAGAATGCAAGCTCTGGAGTCCACGCCCGTAGCTCAGCGGTTAGGGTGCTAGCCACATACACGGAGGTAGGCAGGTTCAAACCTGGCCCAGGCCTGCTAAACAACAATGACAACTACAACAGAAAAATAGCCAGGTGTTGTGACGGGTGCCTGTAGTCCCAGCCTCTTGAGAGGCTGAGTCAAGAGAATCACTTAAGCCCAAGAGTTTGAGGCGGCTATGAGCTGTGATGCCATGGCCCTCTACCGAGGGTGACATAGTGAGACTCTGTCTCAGAATCCAAACAAAAAGAATGCAAGGTCTGGTGTGATAGCCTGTGTGGACCGTGCACTTTCAAAGTTCTTTTGCCTAAAGTTAGTTGGTTACACTTTGAGTCTTTATTATTTGTAATATTTGGTTAATATCAGAGTACCTCTCATAGGATTCTACTTATGAATAGCTTAGATCACATTGTGTATACACAGTGAACACTCATTTTTAGTGTATTAACTGTTAGGTTCCTTAAACATAATAGTCTATTCAGCAATGAAATTCAGACACAATTATAGAAACAGGCAGTAGCATCTTTAACTGCCATATTCCAGCTCTTACCATTAACTCTCTGATCCAGGTTCTCCATAAAACTATTAGCACATGTCCTCCAAAGTATGATGGACTAAATTTGGCTACATTTAAAAATGTTAAAAACATTTAAAATAACTTCACGAGTATTTCCTCTCCTAAATAACTTAAAAGTGAAATTATTTTTAGTGTTTGAGATTTTCCTCGGGTTCATGGTATGTATTTTAGTAAGAAGACCCAAGATAATCAAGAAAAAAAAAAAGATCAGTCAGAACATGAAAAGCAAAATCTATCACGTGCGTTAGCTTGTTACGCGCCAGTAATTGTGCTCTGCGTTTTTATGGATTTAGTTTACAAATGATTCAGTAACTCGTTTGGTGGCATAAGATTATAGAAGAAATCCAATCACTCATTATATTTCTGCAATTCCTTGTGGAAACTAATCATATCCTGTATTGATCAGTCCTTCAAGTGTAACAGGAGATTTTGCCGTGTCAAAAAAGTCCTAAGTTCTTGGAAGGCAAGTGAGATGTTTGGGGTGTGGTTTCTTACCTCTCAGAGCAACTCATCTGAGCTCTATGTAGATAATAAATATGTAAATAAAGACGTGCTTTTAAACATTCTAACAGTCACTAAGATATATTTGTACAAATGGTAGAGTAAGGATTAAAGATCAAAAGCAGAAAGTGGTGAGCCTTGACTTAATAGCTTGCGTATTTATTTGCCTGGAATGTTTATCTTTTTAATCGTACAGCTTCTGACATCGCATAGGTGTTGACAGACGCTATGTTTTTCATCTACAGATAAGTCAACCTGTAAACAAAGGCTCGAGAATAAAAGTAATTGCTTTGAAATGTTTATAAAAATGGTACAAGAACTCAAGGCTCCATACATTGCATCTTAATTACGTTAATAGATGATATTTTAAGATGCCTTCCTTTTCTTTTCTTTTTCTTTTTTTTTTTTTTTTGAGACAGAGCCTCAAGCTGTCCCCCTGGGTAGAGTGCCATGGCATTACAGCTCACAGCAACCTCCAACTCCTGGGCTCAAGCGAGTCTCCTGCCTCCGCCTCCCAAGTAGCTGGGACCACAGGCGCCCGCCACAACGCCTGGCTATTTTTTGGTTGCAGCAGTCATTGTTGTTTGGCGGGTCGGTCTGGGGATTCAAACCCGCCACCTTAGGTGTACGTGGCTGGCGCCTTAGCCGGTTGAGCTATAGACGCCGAGCCATGCCTTCCTTTTCGATGGTTTGTTATTTGTTTGGCTTTTTCATTATAATGGCAGTCACTCTGTGGCTGGCACAGGCTGCCCTTTACATTTGCAAATTTCAGCTTATTTCAAAAATTTTTTTGTTCCCCTTTCTTCTGAAGCCAAGTCCCAAATCTTTCCTTTGTATTTTTTGTATTTGATACTGTGTTCCTCCCGTGTTTTGCACAGAGCGCTGATCTCTCCAGAATGGATCCTCTAGTCAGATATGTTTAGAAAATGCCACATGAAGTATGCCCTTCAGGGGCTCAGTGTATATGGGAATAATGTAATTTCTGAAGTGTTATGAAGTGAAAGAACATTACATTTTGTCTAATCAGCATTCTCCAATATTTTTTGATCTTGGAAAATATGCCTCTTTCTCTTGTCTAGGTATGAGACTTACAGTATTTAACTGGTACCTTGGATTGCTGGCCAGGCCACTCCCATGTCCCTATGAGGCTACAGTGCTTACAATTGACCTTGCAAGTATAATGGGAGCAGCTCTTAGCTGTAAATTGGGGTTTGCAGATGGGCAGTACTGTGCCTTCCTGGGTGCAGGGCCATTCTGAGGTCACTGTCAGCCTAACTAGGGTGCAGGCTGATTAGTGTAGCCACTTACAGATCAGTCAGCAGAGGCACTGGAGTGAATTTCTCAAGAATCTCTACTGTGCCAAGCCTCAATCTTTTGGTGGCTGGACTGCAAGGAAAAGTAAAATTAGGAAGACCCCCATGGTGAGAGTGCTGAGGCCAGGAGTTCTCAGAGAACTCAGAGAACTTAGTGCAGTAATGATTTACTGACAGGTTTGCAAGTATTCAACATTTTGTCTGTTAAACTACTATGCTAAGGTATGCCCCCTGGTTGCTAATTCTATGGAGGTTATCTGTCAACGCGCTGTCTAATTCTAGTTCTGTGGGACACCCCTGGACCACTGATTTACGTAAACCACATGGATGTGTGAAAATGCATCTCTTTAAAAATCTTTCTATCAATTGCTTATTACAGAGCCATAATGTTCAAACATTTCACTCTGTTGGAGTGGAGAGTTAACAAATTGTGGGGCTCGGTGCCTGTGGCTCAAGTGGCTAAGGTGCCAGCCACATACACCTAAGGTGGTGGGTTTGAATCCAGCCCGGGCCCACCAAACAACAATAATGGCTGCAACCAAAAAATAGCCAGGTGTTGTGGCGGACACCTGTAGTCCCAGCTACTTGGGAGGCTGAGGCAGGAGACTCGCTGGAGCCCAGGAGTTGGAGGTTGCTGTGAGCAGTGAAGCCAGGGCACTCTACCCAGGGGGACAGCTTGAGGCTCTGTCTCAAAAAAAAAAAACAAAAACAAATTATGGATCAGCTTTTGAGCTTTGTAATTATCAAGAAACAAAACAATGACAGATGCATTGAGGGACCTAGATTGGTGGAAAAGTGATATTATAATAAGAGAGAAATGTCCAATAACAAAGCATAAGCTTGCTGAGAAAAAAAGTTGCTAATAAAAATCTGAGTCAGTCATTCCACTGTCCTCTTGTCACATTGAAATTAGAGCTAAATGCAAAGTCTCACAGACACACATGCAGATAAGAATAATTCCATTAGTATAAAGAATCTTTAGAGAACAACCCTCATTTGCCTTTGTATGGTGTTTTTTTTTTTAAGGTAAAAATATCCTTTGAGTATTTCAAGAATCAAATTGGAGATTATAAGGAATTCATCAGCCCATGTGGATTGGTCTACTTCTTTAGCCTCTTTCACTGTTATTCCACTAAGAAATTTGGATCATTCTATTATTTCCAATGATAATGTCCAATGATACTGATTTCCAACTATCTCTAGGCTAAATCTATCAATACAGTAGTATTTACACCATTCATCCTCCTCCCACCAGTGGGTAGATTCTGCATCTGTTTATTTTCAAACTTGTGAGTATTGTTCAGAGTAGTGAAAAGAAAGGAAAGATAAAACTTGTACAATAAAAGGAGCCAGAATAAGATTAGCAAGATTTGAGAGGCCAGAAGGACCTAGTATGAAGAGACCATTGACCCGAGAAGGCTAGGATGAGGGGGAGAAAAAGTCAAACACCAAGAGTGGACTGGGTGAAGAAAGAAATCTCAAATTTTTCCTAGAGTAGCAAGAACTCTCATATCAATTGCAAATTTACAGAGAAAAAGATTGACATGGAAGGAGAATTTCAAGAATTTTTGTTATGGATCATGATATAACCCTGTGAAGGGTTTCTGGAATGTTCCTCAAATATGCTTGACCATCAAGGTAATGTTCATTTGATTGAACAGTCTTTGTTTGAACAAAGATTGGCCTTGAAGAATGCCAGTTTTGTGTTTCTATTATCCTGGGCACCTTCTGGTCTATGGTGCTCTCTACACTTCCCTTTTCTAAACTTACCCATTTCCAAGGTTCCTGGTTTTTTCAAGAAGTTTTGTTTACAACCTCATTCCTCAGCCATTTAAAGTGTCATTTAAATTTTCTAAAGCATTGACTCTTTTGTATTTACCATCTATATACAATTTATAGGAAGAATTGTCTTGAATTCCCAGCCAGAATAAATCCTTAATTCCTGATGCCAGAAAGACTTTCTTCTTCCAGTGTCTGGGCCAAAGTAATGAATGATAGTGAGGTGTTAGTTAATACAAACTTCTTCTGTGTAGTCATTATTATCTGTAAGAAGTTGTAACTTATCGTAGTATCCAAAATGTATTAAAATTACAGTAGAGCCTTTGTAAATTGACCACATAAAGGACAAACTGGTCAACATATGGAGGAGGTCAACATAAGGAACTAAGCCTATCATGCTGATAGTTACTTGTGGTACCCGTCTGGTCTGTGGAAATTCGATCAACGTAAGGAGGTGGTCAATGTGGGGAGGTGGTCAGCTGTAGAGGTTCTACCATATTGCATTTTTGTGTTTTTCCAATTAAATGAACTTTATTTTCCAAGCATTGTTAATTCATATCTTTATCATTGCACAGAACACTTTGTAACTACTTATTTCTTTCTCTCAAATAATGCTGTGAAGTACTTGATAGTAGGGTCTGTGTATTATATCCTGACACTTAGGACAGTGTCTGATACATTTTAGCAACTCTAATAATGTGAGTAAATGAACGAATTTATAAAGAATTTGTCATGTGAGGGGAAAAAAAGCTGAAAGGAAATTTTATATCTGACTTTTTAAATTAAAAAAAAGAAAAAAGAAAAAGAAAAGCTGAGGCATAATGAAAGCGACATAGGGCTTAGAGCCAGAACAGCTGGTTTCAAATTCTGGGTGTCGCACTTATTAATCATAACGTTGTCTTTGAGCAGGTCACTGACGTTCTTTCACCCGCTTTCTTCAGATGCAGATAATAATCCCCACTACACATGGTTGTCATGGATGATCTAATAAGATTAAACATTCTGAAAGACAGAGTGGGCCTTCATAGAGAAGGTGGTTAAAACCTATTATTCAGTTTAAATTAATAACTTATTGACCAATGGCTAGACAAAGATGAGAGATAAGACAGATGGAGTGGCTCTGTCTGTAATCCCAGCACTCTGGGAGGCCAAGGCAAGCTGATTGCATGAGCTCAGGAATTCAAGACCAGCCTGAGCAAGAGCAAGCCCCTGTCTCTAAAAATAGCTGGGCGTTGCAGCAGGTGCCTATAGTCCCAGCTACTTGGGAGGCTGAGGCAAAAGAATCACTTGAGCTCAATAGTTCGAGGTTGCAATGAGCTATGACACTATGCACTCAACCCCAGAGAGACTCATTAAGACTCTGTTTCAAAAAAAATAATTTTATATATAGATATAGATATAGATATTTTTATATATGACAGGTGAAGTCAGTGCTAAGAACCATTGTCATCCTAACTCAGAGTTGCTTAATACTGGAAAAGGCCAGTGAGTAAGATTGTGGAATTTCACTTATTATTGAGACATTTTCTTACTCTGAAATAATAGAACAAACTGAATGACCTTTCAAGGGAATGACCCACCATATATACTCTGACTCACAAGAAACACACACAGACGCGTGCACACACACACACAAACTTGTAGATCAATCAGGAGAACCAGCTTTCTGTTTTGTCAAAGAGAAAGCAAAAGTTTGGAAATGCATCTCTAACTAAAAATGAATTGTTTGGTCAATTCAAGGGACACCCTCATCTCTTAATTTTTTTTTAAATGAACCACATCTTTTATGCACTGTGCGTACATTAAGGAGCAGCAGAAAGATGGAATTTTAATTTTTACCAATTCAATTTAAATGCAAATGTTAACCACTCACATGATGCTACTGTGTACATAATTAAGCATCATTATATACTGCATGAATCATTTAGAAACCTCCTGAGAACCATTCTACTATGTAAAACATGCATTATACTGACAGGCAGCCAAATGACATATACTTCTGTCCTCATTAATGCTCCTTTTGAATTATAGGTCAACCGATTATGGAACAACCTATGAGAAGCTGAATGATAAAGTTGGTTTGAAAACCATTTTAAGCTATCTCTATGTGTGTCCTACCAACAAGCGCAAGGTAAGAAACGGATATTCCGCATGCTACTTTTTCATGATGTGACTTCTTTCTGTCTTGGTTGGCCAACCTTTCTAGCTACCTAAAAATCCATTACAGTGAAGCTGGGATAAAAATGTAAAGATGACTTGATGGATGTTAAGGTTGTAAAATGTCTGACATATCATAATTTTCAGATCAGCAGCTGTGCAGACAGGAGGGTGAGGGGTAGGTAGATGATTACCATTTCCAAAAGGCAGCTACAAGGAATGAGTCTTGTGGAGTGGCTGCTGCTGACTCTCTTGTAAGAATTCTGACCAGTCAGTCACGAGAATCAGAATGAGCCTTGACAAGATAGCAGAAAAGATGTTTTAGCATACGATGTCCCAGTTTTCGCCTGTCATGTACTAAATAGGTTAACTAGAATTTAAGTGAATGCATCATCCTTGAGCAGATAGGAAGTTTTGTTTTTACAGTGTGTGCAACCTATACAGAAATGCCAAGTTGGAGGCACTGCATCTGGCAGAAGAGAATAGCTTGGAAAGAGCAGGGCGGTTAGTCGTCTCTGAGCATAGATCTTAGCTGCAGTGTAATCATATACAGCACTGTAAACAGATGAGAAAACAGGTTCCGCAAAAGGAAATGGTTTGTCTCCATTGCAATTATGGACACATTTGGGACTAGAATTCAGGTTTCTTAGTTAACAGTCACACTTTTTTTACTACACCCTACTGCTTCCATTAAGAGAGCGTATGTACTCTTCAAGGATGTTATATTTTTAGGAAGAAAATGTTTTCTTTTAAGAGAAAAAGACATGTATGTCTCAGAAGGAGTGTGATGCTACATCTGTACTTTTGTTTTTACAAACTTGCATTATCAGATTGTGAATTCTGTCATGAACTAATAGCATCTACCAAGAAATGAAAAAGTGTTGTCCATCAGTTTATCCTGCACCATAGTCCGTTATGATGGTAGCATGACATGACATCTGGGTTCTCATCTCAGATTTTTTGTTACTGTTAGTGACCTTGGGTAGGTTCTGCATTTTGTTATCCAGACTTTGAAAAGCGATGAGAAAATCTCTCAATCAATCAGTCTCAATCCTGGCTGCACATTGAAGGAATTAGGTGGCCTCCAAATGTGTAAGCGCTAGCCCCACCCCTGTTGCTCTAAATTAGGGCTTAGGTAATTATATTTTCCATTTTAATGAAGAAGTTGAATATTTTATTATTTTGCTGTAAAGATGTTGCTCACTGTATAAAAATAGCACCAGCACATGCAGTATATTGCAAGATTAAATTATTATCATTCTTCATTTGACTCTGTACAACAAAAACTTCTCCAATTCCAGGTAGTTCCAATGGAAGGATCATTAAGTATTTCAGCCAAAATCCTGATGTGGATGTAAGCAAGTTACAGTATTACACGAGGCTTAAGATAACAATGATGTCCTTGAATTACATAATTTTTATAACTGGTTTTTATCACAGATAATTTCATGAATTCTGAATATTACAGCTTTGTCTAAAAATCATAGGGTATTGTGAAAATTATGTGCATATGTTTATCTGCAGTCATTAACAATGTTGAGAGTAGTTGTTATTTTAAGTTGTCATCTACCAGTAATTTAGACAACTAGACTGGATTCACTTATTTCACACTCGTGTGTTTGAGAGTTCCATTTTACTCCTCAGTAGAGTTTACGTATTTCTCATATGCTTCTCCACTCCCTAGTTCATCTAGTTCTGAAGGGTTACTCTCCGTTAGCTTGATCAGGCAACCATCTTCATAAAAGGAGTTGTTAACAAGTCCTCAATTTTCTGCAGAAGCTTCATTAACTTTAGTTAACTTCTCCAGTTAAGGAGAAGAGAGTTTACTAGCAGCTTTCACTCTTTTCAAATCACCAAACTCATCTTATTTGTTTGATTTTGTCCCAACTCCTGACAGAGTACAGTAAACAACATCTCTCAAATCTTCCTGTGCAGAATTACTGATTCCCACTTTTCTTTATTTTATTAAGTCATATATACATAGATCATGAATACATTTATGTTTGTGGGATTCAATGTGTTGATTATTTGTACAAATTGGAGTACTTACATCCTACTAATTAACATAGCTTTTACCTCATTTACTTAATCACAGTGTTAAGACATTTGTGTTCTGTACTTGATAGATTTGACTTGTACCCTTGCAATATGCTCCATTGGTGTGATCCCACCATCAACCCTCCCTCTATCAAACTGGCCCCATCGCTATCCATCCCTCTTCCCTTCCCTCCTTCATCCTGGGCTATAGTTGTGATTCATCTTCTGTATGAAAGTATGAGTGATTATAAATTGGTTTCATAGTAGTACTGAGTACATTAGATATATATTTTTCCATTCCTGAGATACTTTACTAAGAAGAATATTTTCCAGCTCCATCCATGTAAACATGAAAGAGGCAAAGTCTCCATCTTTTTTAATGCTGCATAGTATTCCATGGTATACATATACCATAATTTATTAATCCATTCATGGGTCGATGGGCACTTGGGCTTCTTCCATGACTTGGCAATTATGAATTAAATTGCAATGAACAATCTGTTGAAAATATCCTTGTTGCCAAGTGATTTTTGGTCTTTGGGATATACACCTAGTAGAGGAATTGCAAGATCAAATGGCAGGTCTACATTTAGATCCCTGAGTGTTACCTAAACTTCTTTCCAAAAGGGATGTACTAGCTTGCATTCCCACCAGCAGTGCAAAAATGTTCCCTTTTCTCCACATCCATGCCAACATCTGTAGTTTTGGGATTTTGTGATGTGGGCTACTCTTACTGGAGTTAGATGATATCTCAAAGTGGTTTTACTTTGCATTTCTCTGATGATTAAACATGATGAACATTTTTTCATGTGTCTGTAGACCATGCACCTGTCTTCTTCAGAGAAGCTTCTGTTCGTGTCTCTTTCCCACAATAAAACGGGATTAATTGTTCTTTTCTTATTAACAAGTTTGAGTTCTCTGTGGACTCTTGTTATTAGATCTTTGTCAGAAATATAACCTAGAAAAATCTTCTCCCATTCTGAGGGCTATCTACTTGCTTTACTTACTGTGTTCTTGGCTATGCAGGAGCATTTTAGTTTGATCAGATCCCAGTAATGTATTTTTGATGTTGCTTCAATTGCCTAGGAGGTCCTTCTCATAAAGAATGCTGCCAGGCCAGTTTTTTCAAGTGTTTCCCCTGCACTCTCTCTAAGAATCTTTATAGTTTCATGTCTTAAGTTTAAGTGCTTTAAATAGTGAGAGTCAATTTGTGTTAGAGGAGAAAAGTGTGAGTCCAGGTTCAGTCTTCTACAAATCACCAACCCATTCACCCAGCACCATTTGTTAAGTATGGAAGGAATCTTTTCCCCAACTTATATTTTTGATAGGCTTATATAGATTAAATGACAATAAGTGTCTGGGTTCATCTCTTGGTTTTCAGTTCTATTCCATACACCTGCCTCTCTGTTTTGGAGTCAGTACCTTGCTGTTTTGATCACTATAGATTTATAGTATAGTCTGAAATCTGGTAACCTGATTCCTCATGATTGGTTTTTATTTCTGAGCACTATCTTGGCTATTCAAGGTTTTTTTCTGTTTCCATTTAAAATGAAGTACCAATTTTTCCAGATCTTTAAAGTATGACAGAGGTGCTTTAATAGGGATTGCATTAAATCTGTAGATTGCATTGGGTAATATAGACATTTTAACAATGTTGATTCTTCCTAGCTATGAGCATGGTATATTTTTCCATTTGTTAACATCTTCAGCTATTTCTTTTCTCAGAGTTTCATAGTTATCTTTATAGAGATCTTTCACGTCCTTTGTTAGTTACACTCCCAGATATTTCATCTTCTTTGGCAGTATTGTAATGGGAATAGAGTCCTTGATTGTTTTTTTCACCTTGACTCTTATTAGTATATATAAAGGCTATAGATTTGTGAGCATGGATTTTGTATCCTGAGACACTTGATCACTTCTAGGAGTTTTGTAGTTGAGTCCCTGAGGTTTTCCAGATATACAATCATATCATCTGTGAAGGATAACAGTTTGATTTCCTCTGATCCTATTTGGATAACTTTGGTTGCCTTCTCTTGCCTGATTGTGATGCCTAAGACTTTTATTACAATGTTAAAAAGCAGTGGAGACAATGGGCAACCTTGCCTGGTTCCTGATCTGAGTAGAGATGATTTCAGTTTAACTCCATTCAATATGATATTGGCAGTGGGTTTGCTGTAGATGCCCTCTATCAGTTTAAAAAATGTTCTTTCTGTACCTATTTTCTTAAGCGTTCTGATCAAGCATGATGGATATTATCAAAAGCTTTTTCTGCATCAATTGAGAGACTCATATGGTCCTTGTTTTTTATTTTGTTTATTTGGTGTATGACATTTGTAGATTTATGTATATTGGACCGTCCTTGGGACCCTGGGATGAAACCCACCTGGTCATGATATATTATTTGTTTGATGTGTTGCTGGATTCTGTTTACTAGGATCTTATTGAATATTTTTGCATCAATATTCATTAGAGATATTGGTCTATAGTTTTCTTTTCTTGTTGGGTCTTTTCCTGGTTTGGGTATCAGAGTGATATTTGCTTCATAGAATGTGTTGGGAAGTATTCCTTCTTTTTCTATGTTTTGGAAAAGGTTAAGTAACATTGGTATTAGTTCCTCTTCATAGGTTTGGTAGAATTCTGATGTGAAGCCATCTGGTCCTGGGCTTTTCTTTTTGGGGAGATTTCTTATATTTAATGCTATTTCAGAATTTGATATAGGCTTGTTCAACATTTCCACTTCTTTCTGGCTACGTCTAGGAAGGTGGTGTGTTTCCAAGTATTGGTCTATTTTCTTCAGATTTTCATACTTCTGAGAATAGAGTTTCTTGTAATATTCACTAAGTATTTTTTTAATTTTGAGGAGTGTGTTGTTATTTGGCTTCTATCATTTCTGATTGATGAAATTAGGGATTTTTATTTCTGGTTAGGTTAGCCAAAGGTTTATCTATTTTATTACCTTTTCAAAAAACCAACTTTTCGATTTATTGATCTGTTATATATATTTTTGTTTTCAATTTCATATAATTCTGCTCTAATTTTTGTTATTTCTTTTTTTCTGCTGGGTTTGGAGTTGGAATGTTCTTCCTTTTCCAGTTGCTTGAGTTGTCCCATTAAGTTGTTGACTTCCTCTCTTTCCATTCTTTTGAGAAAAGCTTGCACTGCTATAAATTGCCCTCTTAGGACTGCCTTTGCAGTATCCCAGAGGATCTGGTAATTTGTCTTCATTGTCATTTTGTTCCAAAAATTTAATTTCCTTCTTAATGTCATTTGTGGCCTGCTATCATTCAGCATGAGGTTATTTAGTTTCCATGTTTTTGTATGAGTATGCAGATTCCTGTTGTTACTGAGTTCAACTTTTATTCCATCATGGTCTGAGAAGATGCAAGGAATAATTTCTATTCTTTTAAATTTGCTGAGGTTAGACCAGTGACCTAAGATATAATCAATTTTGGAGTATGTCCCATGGGCTGATGAGAAGAATGTGTATTCAGATTTCTTAGGATGAAATATTCTGTAGATGTTTGTTAAATCCAATTGTTGAAGGGTTAAGTTTAAGCCTAAAATTTCTTTGCTTAGTTTCTTATTGGAGGATCTATCCAACACTGCCAAAGGGGTGTTAAAATCTCTGACTGTTATGGTGCTGGAGGAAATCAAGTTGCTTGTCTGTTAGAGTCTCTCTTATAAATTGAGGCACATTTTGGTTTGGTGCATAAATGTTAATAATTGAAATTTCATCATGTTGAGTGTTACCCTTAACAAATATGCAGTGACCATACTTATTTTTCCTTACTTTTGTTGGTTTAAAGCATATTGTATATGTGAATAAAATGTAGCACCTGCTTTTTTCTGATTTCCATTTGCCTGAATTATAGATGACCATCCCTTCACCCTGAGAGTATATTTATCTACAGTAGATATCTGGCCTGAGTTTTTGTATCCAGTCAGCCAACCTGTGCCTCCTTAGAGGACAATTTAAACCATTCACATTAATTGAGTGTATTGATAAGCCTGGTAGTATTTTGGATATGGAGTTTTTCAAAGGTCCAATGGACATTTTTAATCCTTTTGCCACTATGGAAGTTAGAGTTTGATCAAAAGTTTCTGAGTGAGTTTACTTTGGTAGTAGCACATTGTACTGGTCATTGTGGAAGATGGGTCTGAGAATATCCCGGAGAGCTGGTTTAGTTATGGCAAATTTCTTCAACATGTGAATGTCATTAAATTATTTAATTTCTCCATTGTAAATGAAAGAAACTCATTTTAGCTGGATACAGGATCCAGGGTTGAAAGTTATTTTGTTTTAGGTGGTTAAAGGTCGATGACTATCCTCTTCTAGCTTGTAAAGTTTCAGCAGAGAGATCTGCAGTTATTCTAATATTCTTCCCCTTGTAGGTTATGGTTTTCTTATGTCTGGCTGCTTGCAGAATTTTCTCTTTCATATTAACTTTGGCAAAGTTAATTATAATGTGTGTAGGAGATGTTTTATTTGGATTGAGTCATCCTGGGGTTCTGAAACTGTCTGTTATCTGGATTTCAGAATCTCTTGCCATGTTTGGGAAGTTCTTCTCTATTATCTCTTGGAGTAGAGCATCTGGGCATTTTGAAGCAACCTGTTATCCTTCAGGGATCCCTATGAGGTGAATATTTGCTCTTTTGGAATGGTCCCACAATTCTCTCAGGGAATGGTCTATTTTTGCTCTCTATTTCTCTTCCTCTTTGAGCATTTGGGAGCATTCTTTGTCTTCAATGTCAGAGATCCTTTCTTCTGCCTGCTCCATTGTGTTACTGAGGGATTCTACTATATTTCTCAAATCTTTGGGGGTTTCACATTCTTGCCTCAATGTGTCAAAATCTTTGGTGATTTTTTTCTTTGAATTCATTGAATTATTGAGATAACTTTTCAATTACTCCTTGAAATTCTAATTCTATCTTTACCTTCATTCTGTTGATCTTATTTGCCATGCAAATGCTGAACTCAATTTCTGACATCTCTGCCAGAATGGGATCATCTGGTGTGATGATTATTTGTCTTACCAGAGTTTTTCTGCTGATTCCACCCCAGGATTATTCTTCACCATTTGGCTAGATGGGCAGGTAAGGTGAAATTGGATTGGGGGCTCCTGGAGTTGTGGTTAACCAGATCTTTGCCAAGTATCTGGGACTGGTGACTGTAGTTTTTTCCCCCTACAGCTTTGCAAAGGACCCATACAGTATTAAGTATGAGGTTCTGGGGACCTGCTTGTTGTGGTGGTTTAGGTGGCTCTGTTTTGTATTCAGCTGGTCTTTATTTGATCCTAGTGGATCAGTGACTCTGGGTTGAAGTATCAGCTGAAATTTGCTTTCTTGGAATCGCAGCTTGCCTCAGCAGAGGTGACATGCAGTTATCACTGTTCTCTCTCAGCTCAGCTCCCTGTCTTCAGCTTTATTGGGTACTTTCTGGTCATTATCCTTCCCTCTACATGGGAGCTTCTGTCAAAAGCTGGCTCCACTTGGCCATCTTGCCCCTCCTCCTGATTCCCACTTTTCCAATACCATTTTCTGTTGTTAGCCATTCATGTTTGTCTGTGAATTTACACTGAGAGCAGAGCAGGTCCTGTGCCCAGTGTCTGTGGATGGTGCTGGCTCCCAGCCACCAGGCTATGGTGAGCACCTAGGCCAAGTGCAGGCTGGGGCTACTCTCAGGTAACTGTCTTGAGAAAGCTCCCCAGGTGTTTGTGATACATATCTAGGATTAAGAATTACTGATATAAAGTGTGATGTTCCCTCTGACTGTAAACATTTCAAGTTCTTTGATAGAACTTTCAGTTCTGTGCTTTCAGTTGAGTGTAGTTTCTGGAGTCAGATTGTTTGAGTAAACATTACATTTAAAATGGGGAAAATTATAGTGCCTACCTCATGAAGAAAGTCATACGGATTATATGAAATTAGGCATTTCAAGTGTTTAGCACAGAATAGTAAAGTTTTAGTCAATGTTTTTTTTCTGTATTTCATTCTCTTCTTTTTTTATATTCCTATTCCTCTTTCTTTATGTAATTATCCCAGGTAGTAGTAATAATTATTCTCTATAAATAGCAGTGTCTACCAGAACTTTCTATGATTTAGAAATGTTCTTCTAAGTTGTCCCATCCAAGAGTGTCCAACCTTTTGGCTTCTCTGCATCACACTGGAAGAAAAGTTGTCTTGGGTCACATATTAAATATACCTGCAGTAATGAAAGGTGATGAGCAAAACAAAAAAGCTTCCTGCATAATTTTTTTGATACCTGGCACCACAGAATAGCACAAAAGACCTCACATAATCTGCATGAGGCTCACAGACTGGTTTGGACACCCCTGCAGCTGAAACAACTTGGCTATTGAGTATTTGGAATGCGGCTACTGTTCATTGAGTGACTAGATTTTAAATTTCATTTAATTTTAATTAATTCATATGTATATAGTCACATGATGGCCACAGTATGATACAGCACAGCCCAATAGTGTTAAAGTCACAAATTAAGAAGTATACCCTGGACATTCCTGCCTTCCCCTTACTGGCTGGTTACTTCATCAATATAATTACATCTAAAAAATTTTGATCTTTTGAACACAGTCCCAAATTGAGGAACTGAACTTGCGTCCTTTATTTTTATAACAAGATTTGGTTGTTTGTTGGCTTTGAATCAATTTTTGTAATCCTCATTGATTTTTGCTCTAGTTCACATCTTTTACTAAATTTAATTTAACAATTAACAAACTGTATGCTAGGAAATGTACTATGTGTCATGGGATATAAAGAGCGATACGAGAGCTAAGCCAGCATCATGCCCACAGAGGTCCTCTATTCTAGGACAAATGCATCATGACACTTTGTAATGGAAATATCCAGGGAATCTGTCTCCGCCTTGCATCTGCTTCCACCTAGCAGGTGACTTTGAATGAGTCATTTACGTTTTCTCCATTTGTAGAATGATATGGGCAAAAATAAACAAATTTATGGGCAGAAGAGACTTTATAATTACCCTAATCCACTGATAGTTTGCTTTACTGATGCTGTTAGGAGGAACATGATAGAAAACTTAAGATGCCAAACACTGACTGTGAGTGTAGGATTTTCTGTAGTAGCAGAATGTTTGGTGAGGATTCAGAGACTCCAAGGATATTTGCAGGGGCTGGACTTAGAGTGAGGGTCTCAAGTCCAGGTGCAGCTTCTAAGACTGGAAAGGAAGCTGAGAGGTAATACTGTTAAGAGCCCTCCCAGCAAATCTGCCCAGTTCAATCCACCAATATTAATCAGGCTGCATAATTAATCTGTAGTTGTCTGAAGGACTTTTACAAGGACATCTGGCCACAGGCATTTAGCTGATCTGAAGACTTGGCACACCATAGTTCCAGAAAAAAAGAGAAGGTGGTCTCTGTGACTATGAGGGAAGTGCTTAAGGGCCTGTTACCTTCCGTAAGCAGAGGTGGCCCTGAATTGTTTAAATTACCATGTTTGTGAGGGAACCTAAAAGAAGGATTTTTCTACCCTATAGATAAATGAGGCCTTAAGGGTCTCTTTCTGAGATTCTGAGAGATTTAAGAAATATTGGAGGACAATGAAGGTCTTTACAATGGCACCAAAATCAGTAGAGTTGGCATTGCAATCTGTCTGCACACAGCTCTTCTCCTTATGGGTGAATTTATCACTACATAACACATACACCCTCCAAGGGGGGACATATTTGAACCAAGGAAATAACCACTTGCATATTTTAAAGTATGAATATATTTTTCCTACTCAATGAGAGTTTATGTAAAAAAAAAAAAGAGAGAAGAAGAAGTAGACAGAAATATCAGTGTCTATTAATTATGCAGAGCAACTCCAGTTTGCTCCCATTCCCTTAGGACTGCTGCTATCCTCCAGTGAAAAAGGCAGGCTCCTTTACAAAGTTGTATTAATTCTTTCAGGTCTCTAGGGTGCTATCCAGCAAGTTGAAATCTTTTGTACCAGACAGTTCCCTCTGCTTTTCACACAAGTGGGAGCCACTGGAATAAAACTGACGACATCAGGGTAACCGTCTGAATTCCCAGAAACCTGTTTTGCCTTCACATTCTTACTGCTATTTTTATCCGTTTGTGAGGCCCAGCGCAGTTCTTCAGTCATCATGCCTCACACAGTAGGCATCATGCCCTGGCTTTGCAGGCTGCTTGTTAGGGACATTACTGAGATCAGTGTCCAGAAGAAGGCAGGCTCTTATTTACAGTTTAAATTGACGATCATCCATTGGCTCTTTCTCTGAAAGCCTACTTTAAATTACAGCAGATTTCCTTGGGTAGCTCTCTCATAGTAAAAACTGTAATCTTATCATATGTCAGTCTAAGAAATCATCACTAACTAAAAGCCTTAGGAAGCCTCCTCTTAGGTGTTATCCTAGCTCATTCCTCATTTCTCTGAAGGAACCCTGCATCCGGTCTCTGATTTGTAAGGTTGGCCCAAAAGAACGAGGCTGAGTGGGTCCTCATGCCACAGGAGAGACAGGTTAACTATCTGTCCCTGGTTCTCAGAGGGGGCTCAGTTCAGGATAAATCCCAAGGCTTGTTTGTGTATAAGAGTTTTACTGGCCACAAGCAAACAGTGTGCTATAAGAAATTAGTATGTAACCTGTGTCTGAAAGGAACAGCTCAGTGATGGAAGAACCAAAACAAATACAGCAAAGGAAAAAAAATGTTGAAATCTCCTGCACCCTCACTTTTAAATTCTGAGTTTATTGTTATTTTGTCTAAAAAGAATACTTCCATGTACTCTGTGTGTACATCAGTGATACCTTCCAGTCACCTCTAGCTAACTAACCCTCCGGTTCTCCCTCCATGAAACGTCGTACAACATCTTAAAGGGTTAAAGAATACATAATCCCAAGTGGAATTCATTAGGGAAGAAAACAAAAGCATAGCTTTGTTTTTTTCATTACATTTGGAACAGCAAATGATTTTAGTTGTTCCATTCTTACGCTTTCTGCACACTGTGTTTTCAATGAAGAAGAAATTCAGCCAGTATTTGTTCTTTATGTTTCCTGTGCCCCTTCATCCCTCCGTTCCTTCTCATTTGTGTTATCACCACTTCATTTCTATCGTTCTTACTGAGAGAATCTTCCAAGACCCTCATCCCATAAATAGGACCCTAGCTCCTCAGAACACACTGATCTTTCCTGGGGGACTCGTGGTGAACACTAGCATTAGGCATTGTTTGCGTTTTCTACAGATGTTTAGGTTTTAATTACCATACTGTCTGTGGCACTTTCTAAATAAGGATTTGATTATGGACTCCTTATCTCCTTATATTTGGGCACCCTTCATCTCTCTTGTCACTTGGTTGGGTGGTCTGTATACCATATACTTGACTTTTGGGGACAGCAAAGAGGTAAGGTCAATAGGGTCTGCCAGCTTCTCTCAGGAAGAATTGTGTAAACAGCAAACTCAAACTTAGACGATGTCAGAGACATTCAGAGTCTATTTTTTGTTTGATAGATAGGGAGACTGAGTCCCAGAAGAGTTTTAGTGACTTGCCTGAGGTTATATGGAACTGGTGAATGGCAAACTAAGATCAGCATGCCTTGAAAGTAAACCATCAATTCTCAAGCTATAGCCCTCGGTAGAGTGCTGTGGCATCACAGCTCACGGCAACCTCCAACTCTTGGGCTTAAGTGATTCTCTTGTCTCAGCCTTCCAAGTGGCTAGGACTATAGGTGCCTGCCACAACACCCGGCTATTTTTTTATTGTAGTTGTCATTGTTGTTTAGCTGGCCAGGCCCAGTTTGAACCTGCCAGCCTCAGTGTATGTGGCCAGCACCTTAACCAGTGAGCTATGGGTACTGCCAAGGCAACTTATCTCTCTTATAAGATCAAATTGATTGCCCTGATGAGATTGTCTCACTCCCTGGTATCTCCAAGGCGTTTGTTTTCTTTTTTTCTTTCCCCTAGCATTTGTCTTTCACTTCTAATTATAGTTGTTTTTGACCATGTCTAATCCCTCCTTTGGAAAACAAGGTCCCAGATGGGGTAAAGTGCCGTGACCAGCTTCATAGTCTCTAAAGACCACATGCCAAGCATAGGGTTTTAGTGTTCAGTAAGTATCCAACAGAGGGCTGCGTCCTGGAACCTAACTGGGCTTTTGGACTTGCTGGCTACAACATGAAAAGGAAAGTGCCATGTAAAATCAGCTGTGACTCACTTATTTTTTTCTAATTATAAAATTAATTCTTTCAAGTGAATAAACAAGAACAGTAATGAATCCCTGTAGGTTTTAGTCATTTCTAGGTCATAATGTATAATTTTATCTTTTCTAACCAAGAAGAACATGATTAATATTTAAAATGCCAGGACTTGGCATAGCACTCACTTGACATTATGTGGGGAGGCCAACGGGAGCTGGTGTATTGTATAATACATCAAAGGGGGTGCACGACATTTCCCTTGGCAGACAGGCAACACTTGCTCATTCCACCCCAGCTCTTTTATCCGTCCCTTTGTACACAAGATCATCCGTTTGCCTCTAATCTTTTAAAAAGAATGTATGTTTCATTCATAAAGAAGTGCCAGGCATGAGCTCAGAGACATAGTGGAAGTGGCATGCTCCAAACTTCAATAAAAGTGGCTTTTTTAGTGAATAAATGCTTAGTTCCCTACTCTTAACCTAGGGGACGATGACTAAAGGGAAAGATCATCTCCTTTGATCCTTTTTTTGGGTAGAGCTGAGTGTTACGCTGCTCTAATCCATCAAGCATTATTCAGTTTCCTTCTCGAACATTAAGAAAATAAAATCCAAAAGCAGGCCACATCTATATGTTTTCTCTGAGTGGTTTTTAATAGGTATCTCCTGGGTTTTAAACAAGTCACAGAATAAATAATGTAGAATGCTGCCTTTGAAATAGGAACAGAGTGCCAGGAACAGTGCCCTCTAGATAGCGCCCTGACCACTCCAAGAAGGCCTTGGGGAACCTCCTGGGACTCCTGGGCTCTATGAAACAAGATTGGAAAAATAAAGCACTGATCACGGCCCCGCCCCTCTCTGTACACTGAACAGCCATTTACTCTGCTATTTTGTATAATCAAAGCACTTATGATGATACTCATAAATAAAGGAATGCTAACAAAACTATACTCTTCAATTGTAACACAGTATGTTAATTATGTAGTAAGTGCCTAGTTGATTTTTATTGGATAATGTCTGTATCTCTCTAAAACTGATGCTGCAAAAATTTTTTAATGAATAATAAAGACAAGCAGGTTCACACAGCAAATTGTCATCAGTGAATGGGTTCCAGAGCCTTTCCCCTCCCCTCCCTCTGTCTCCCATATCTCCTGATTTCTCTGGGTCCTCGGAACGGATCAGTTTAACCTGGAGTTTACCCTTTTTCTTCATGCAGCATTGAGTAGGACTAAGTACTTTTTTGTTCAAAAGAAGCTTCCTGCATAATTAACAGCATATATCTGTTATTCCTCATTTGTAAGGTGTTAAGTCTGTCATGTTAAATAAGCGTCTAATGTGGTAAATAGTAATCCTGAATTATTGAATTAGAAAACTAAGTTATATCTGTATGTAGATCAAGTTTATAGGTTTTTGGCACTATAATTCGTAATTAGTGACATTTATGTTTTTAAAAAAGAGATATGGGTGGTTAGCTAACTAGATAAATAGATAGAGTAGATACAGGGGTCCTCAGACTTTTTAAACAGGGGGCCAGTTCACTGTCCCTCAGACCGTTGGAGGGCCGGACTGTGGACCCTGGGATAAATCAGCCACTAAGCAGGACAGGCAGCGGTGGGCTGGATAAATGTCCTCGGCGGGCCGCATGTGGCCCGCGGGCTGTAGTTTGAGGACGCCTGCAGTAGAAAGGTGTTTTAGAGGCCCACATATCAGTCTTTTCTAATTTTTGATGATGCTTTCTCTATCAAAAAAATAGAACTCTATCTTGTGGTTTTATTCCTTTTTAACAAATGATGTTAATCAAGGGCGCGATAACCTAAATTAGTTTCCAAGTGTTTGGGGTAAGTTGACCTGGAGACTGGAGACGTCACGGTTTTTATATCACTGAATCACTGACAGGTTATCAGAATATAGAGTGCCTTTGCAGCCAGGCAACTAGAAACTGTCAAATATGAAAGGAAAACTTTCAGAGGCTGCACGTTCTGCAAATACACACAATAGGCTATCTGCTTAGTGTTCTGCGAGGAGGGCTTTTTTTCTTTTTAACTTACTTATCTATCCACTTCTTTATTTTTGCCTTATCATGTGTCCTTATTAGAGCTCATGTTCTCTGATGTCTGGCTGGTCTAATGTTAAGCGTCCATCCATTACCCTTTTATGAAGGTCAAATGCATTATTTCTGGTTGGTTCCAAGTTACGCTCTGCTGTGGAAAATGGTCAGAGGTCTTTTCAACATTCTGGTCTGTTTGCTTCCAGCGCGCTCCCTGTGGTCTCTCAGGGGGTTCCATCATCCGGTGTTTGACATACTGTATCTAGAACATTTGTTCCTAGTGAATAGCCCGTGCTGCTTTCAGGATGGATGGAGATGCAAGTCAGGCGCCATAGGAAATTTGCCATATTTACCGGACTGGAGACGTTTCACTCCAATGTAGCAGAACTGCCCCAAGCTTTCTGTTGGTGCTGTTGGGGAAATAATGTGAACGTGAATGAATCTTTAATAAAACCACTATTTCTCACCTGCTGAAATTAAAGGAGCACTGCCAGCCTTACAAGCTAAATTGTTTTCATTCAAGTGTTCCTTTTGTTGCCCTGAACTTTCTTTTTACTAAGTCTCCCGTTTTTGGTTTCATCTCCTCTGTTCCTTTAGTCATCCATTTTTTAATTTTATTGGGCCCCTGATCTCCAATCTGCACCTCATCTCTTGACCTTTCAAGTCAACTACTTAAGTTCGGCAAAACAAACTTTAGCTCATAGGCATAGATTCTCATAGGTGAAAAGGCCTTCAATATGGGATAGACAAGGCCATGCATGGCTGGGAGAGAGAGAGAACTCTCTTCTTTGGCTGCTTAGGGCTGTGTTTGTTTGGGAGTAGAATACCAACTGTCCATGATTGATAGCGTCTGCTGTCAGGACATTTCCTGTAGTAGAGAAAAGGACAATGTGGCTGCATTCAGAAAACAAAGAGTGAGTGAAATGAAAGCATCTTGAATAGTAACCTCTCCCAGATAAGAGAGGAAGAGTCACGGGAGGAAGGGCACAGATGTGGAGCCAGCAGAGAAGATGGCAGAGATTACTGCAAATAATTTCAACAGTAATGAGGGAAAGCTAACACAAAAAGCACAATGGAGACCGGGGGTGGCAGAAAAAGAAATAATAAAATCATGCGTATGTGCAGCAGTACAAGTTTAAGAATCTCTTGAGAACTCAGAGAGAGGAGAGAGCTAATTTCCCAGGAACTTATTAAGACTTTCAGAGGGAGTACAATTTACCCTTATCTTTCTGTTCTTCCTGAGTGGTTTCAAAGGGGTGAAAGATGTTGATGGCTGTGGCTGAAATTGGTTTTGCCAGGAAGAAAAACACAATTGTGACTCAAGCGTGGGGGTGAGACAGGCCTCGATCTGGGCTCCCCAAGTCCCCTGCGTCAGATTCAGACACCGATGTGGCTGCCCACGCATAACGGACCTTTGTCCTTTTAATGCCATCTCTCCTAGCTGCTCCCCCACACCTCTGTGCACCTCTCTCTTTTGTGTACACTTCGTATTTTCTTCACTTGTCAGGTGGATGGGCCTATTTGGGTCACTGTAGAACTACGGTTTATCATTTGCAGGTGGTCATGGTGAATTTTTGCTCAGTGGAGTCATTAGTTGTGGTGTGATGGGTTATTATCGACCCTGGAAGCCAAACTGCTTGGCTTTAAATTCTAGCTAAGCCACGTGCTAGTTCTATGCCTCAGACAAGGTTTTACCTGTTGGTTTGTGTGTTGTGAACCTCTCTGCCATACGATTCCCTTCCCTCTAAACTGAAATATAATGATGCATCGTAGTATAGTTGTAGGAAGTAAAGAATCAAAACAAGCAAAGAACAGAGCCTAAGACCTAGCACGCATTCAACAAGTGCATGTCTCTTTCTTATCATTATCATCTGTTTTAAATTATATGTCCATGCCTTAAGCTGTCATCTGTCAACTCAACTAAAAGTTATTAAATGCCTATTTTGTTTCAGATCTTTTTTTAAGAACCAGTAAGTGGAAATATAAGATATCGCCTGGCCCTTAAGGATTGTGCAGTCTGGTAGAGGAGATGAATGTGTGAACAATCTATTACGGCCCTGAACTGATGTATCGTGATAGCTGTGCACACAGAACTCTCTTTGCAGACTCTAGGAAGATCTCAGAGAGAAGTAAATATTTGCCAAAGGACAGGAGAAAAGAAGATGAAAACTGCCTTTAAGTGGATGTGCTGTGAGAAACCAGCATTCACAAGCACAGTGTATAGCTTTGAGTGGTTTTCAGATTTAAATGTCTATTTTGTTCCTTACAAGATGTGAATTCCCATTGATATTTGACTATAATCACTAATTAAATTAAATCCCCTAAAGTCTTCATAACCCATTTGAATTACAATTCTTATATAATAATACAATTTATTTTCCTTTTTTTTTCTTTAAAGAGAAAGGACCTTCCTTGTTGCCTAGCCTGGAGTTCGTTGGTTTTAGGTATACTTAAGTTTCTTCCCATAATCAAATAGCTCACTGCAGCCTTCAGACTCCTGGGCTTAAGTGATCGTCCCACCTTAGCCTTCTGAGTAGCTGAGAATTACTTAGGTGTTCTAGGTGTTCAGTTGTTATAAACTTTTTTCTCCCTCTTGCTGATTAAATCAATAAATGGGCAGTCGTGACAGTATTAGTATTGAATTAAGAGAACTAAAATTTACTTCATTACAGATTTGATATATTCTGCATTTATACCAAGTAACTATTGGTCAGTCAGAACTACTGATGAAATTTTGAGGTTCAATATTAAGAAATCAATTGACACATATTTTATTGAACACCTAACTTGTACCTGGTTCATGGCAAGCACAATGGTGAATTTAAAACAAGCATAAACCGTGCACGGCCTTTACATAATTCGCAGTCCTAATGTGGGATGCAATCAAATAATGTAAGGAGGTGGATTGTTTCATTTGTGTCACACAGGTGACAAAATCTCTAAGGGGTTGGAGAGGGCTGTCGTCTGGAAAAGTCAGGGAAGAAGCACTAAGTTGGCCACTGAAGTAGATTGATGTGACACAAGGCCATGACATACACAACAGAAAATAATTTACCTGAACCAACATTTATTGACTGGTAGGCAGCAGAGATGCAAGCATGCATAAGGCATTGTCCTGTCTGCAAAGAGCTCACAGGTTGGAGGGAGTCTATGCAGGTAACAGTGAGCATGGGGTTTGATCGATGCAAATGTTATACATTCCATTTCTTGAAATCTTAATAATTTCATATTAGATATTCTACTCTTTTTTTACCCTAAAGCTTATAAAGTGTTCATTTGATAGATTGTTAATCTAAGTTGCTGATTTAGATACATACAGTTCCAATGAACTTATTGGACCATGGGGAGGCTGGGTGATAAGGGAAGAGGGTGATATTGGAAAAGGTGGGAATATGAATGAATGCAGGAGGATATGTGGCAATAAGAGAAGCGTCCAGGCATTCCTGGGGAGTCAGCTGGGCTCTGGTGTTCCACGTACTTCATCCTTCTCTCCACCACTTTCTAAAAAGGGCCAGATTCCCTTGAAAGGGAAGAGCTGCACCTTGACAGTGATGGTGCTTTTCCCATCAATACCCAGATTTCACTGGGATGGGTACAGCTTTTCTTGAGAGTCAAACCCACCCACCTTGACCCAAAGAGTAATAAAAGTGTTTGAATTCCGGATGTTGTCCAGAAAACAAGCCAAATCTATGCTGGGGAAAGAGATGCTGAAACTCAGGAAGGTGCCTCTCCAATGTTAAAAACAGTCTGCTTTCTTTTGTTTTATTTATTTTTTATTTTTTCTAATAGGACTTGTTATACTACAGTATTTATTATGCCGCAGGAATTTTTATTATTATTAAATCATAGCTGTGTACATTAATGTAGTCATGGGGTACAGTGTGCTGGTTCTATATACAATCTGAAATAGTCTCATCAAACTGGTTAACATAGCTTTTATGGCATTTTCTCAGTTATTGTGTTAAGACATCTATAATCTACATTTAGAAAGATTCACATGTACCCTTGTAGGATGAACCAGTGTGTTTGTGTGTGTCCACCACTTAGGCTTTCTCAGTGCACTGTTTAACCAACCAATTTACATATTTTCTCCACTGCCTAATGCTGTCCCTGTTCCTTTGTCCCGAGCCCTTTGTGCTTCTGTTTGGGAGCATATTACTGACATTTACAGACTCCCACGGAGGACTCAGTCAGTTCCTACCACAGATGCCCATTGTTCCAAGAGGGCTGACCTTCACCCCTAGGCACCAATTAAAATCTATTATTTCTTATGGCTGCAGTGCGAGAGCTTGTTGGAATTCTGGCTCCACGCCCAGTGTAACTGGTGGGATGCATTCTTCTTAGTCTTCTTCTCCTCGTTATTATTCTTCTTCCCCAAACAAGGAGAGAGGGACCTGCAAATAGAAATGTATGTTTCCTCTAAAGGAAGAAAGGGCAGACCACCGGAGCCACCAGGAGTTTTCAATTAAATGACCTTTTGTGTCAGCCTAAATGAATACCTGAAATAAATAAAATAATTAGGAAAAAATTGGGAAATTGCCTGCAGGTTTATCTCCTCCGATTCACTTATCAGCCAGAGCTCACTAATTACTTCCTAAAGATGATTTGTTGCTAATTGCAAGGCTATTCTGCCCCAGGCATAGTTGAGTCGACTCTATGGCAAACTGACAGAGAGACCAAAGTTCCAGAGTGTGAGAAATCCCGCACTGAGCTCTCTACCTGTCAAATTATGTGAATAGCCAGCACACTGCTGGGTGAACTTTTATGTGAATAGCCAGCACACTGCTGGGTGAACTTTTAAGTATACTTAAGTTTCTTCCTATAATCAAATTTGGGATCAAGCTATTTAGAGCTAGGAGTAGTGTACCTGGGATTGTAGATGTCCCTTGTAGGAAGCTTGGTGTTTCTGACGGACCGGCAGCTCTCAGATGTGCTAATTTAGGGAAGCAATGTGGAGATGTGTTAAAACGCATGTCCTCCCCTTTGCAGCTCTTTCCAGGCTTCACCTCTATTTCCGCTACCTTCTGTTGCGGTGAGTGCCTGATGCTGCTGACTTTTAAATGGAGTTTGAAGTCAAATTCTACCAACCAAGTTATTTTGGGAGAAATGGCCATAAACACAGTGGCCCAGAAACAAGGCTGACTCTACTCAGATTGAGACACGAAGTTCCGATTTGCTAAAAAGTAAATGGGGCTTGAAATTTGCCTTTCCCTGTTTGGTTTAAAATTCTAGATCTAAGCAAGTTAAAGCTTGACGGAAAGCACTGTCCTCTTCTCGTAGAAATAGCCTCTTCCTCTTCTTCCCACACTACCCCTGCGCTGTCAGCCCTAGCAGGCAGAGGGAGAAAGTGCAGTTAATTTTTTGATGTGCAGAAAGAAATGAATTTTGCAATTATATTTCCCTTTCTTTCCCCTCCTCTTTTTTATTTGAAAATTTGTAGGCTTGCGAAGGTTGTAGTTGTATGATGGTTTAAAATTTCCTGAGAACCACATTTTGCTCGTCCCAACTCACAAGCTTTCATGGTACAGACTGGGAATACAGCATGATGAGTGGAAGCCATCTGGCTCCCCGGAGATCCAAGTCAGTATTCCAGCACCCAGTAACCAATGGAAACTGGGTAAGCACATTTGATGAAGCCCAGGAGATTATCAAAGCCAAGCACTTGGCTCCATTTGTTATAAATATAAAGTTTTCCTTTAGTATATTCTGTTTCTCCCATCCATACCTAACTCAGGGGAATTACAGAGAAACTCTGAAATAGTGTGTGGCAAAGAGCAGTGTTGAATCGGGTGTTACTTATCGTACAGCCGCTTAATTTGCTGCTTCTTTCATTTTTTTTTCTTCTTTCCTTCCCTCTCCCCCTTAATTTTCCTCCCCCCTTTCTTCCTGCCTCTTTACAAAGGTCATTTATATAAAAGAATAACAAGACTACCTTATGTATTTGCAACACAGTATATTTTCAAAATGATCACAGAAATGCCTGTGTATGCATAATCATCTCATTCTTACAAAAAATACTGTGAGGCGATTAGGAGAGATTATAGGATTGCTGTTTTATATCTGTTATCTGGTTATCAACTGACAGTCTTTCACTAAAAGCGAGGTCTTTGTATTCCCTAACAGTGCTCTGGTTTCCTTCCCTGGGAAGGTTACTTTTTTACAAGTGTTCTGGAGGCCGAGTGCTGATTCCTCTATAGACCTTCAATAAATTTCACATTTTAAATATGAATTATATAATCTCAGCTAAAATGCAAAGCACAGAGAAGATGTAAAGGCGAACCATATGTCACTTTTTCAGTCTGCTTGTATGAAATCATTCAGCCTCCTGCTTATCATTTCACAATAACAGCCTTGACAACTTTATAGGATAAGCTTGATGCTTTTGAAAATCTAAAAAGGATTCCATACAGAGGTTGCCCCCAAAGTCTCAGTTTAACTTCAGTTTCTAATAGTGGTTCTTGGGAAGAACTCAATAAATACTTGCTGACCAATCAATCAGTTAATCAATGCATGGATGAGCACATTAATAAAAGGAAGTTTGTAGCTTATATTCCTTAATATTTCTAAGGTTAGAACTGTGAACAACAATTAGGACGTATTTTCAATGGCAGTAAGATGTGCAAAATGACCCTTATCCTACTCTTCAATTCTATTCTACTATTTCTTCAAATCAGCACTATTTCTTGTTCTGAGTTTGAGCTTTCCTGATTACCTGGTAGACTTCCCCTATTCACTTACAATACACATTCAAGTGCTCTGAGTTGTTTTTCTCCACGGAAGGCAGGGCATCTCAAAAATGTGCCTATCCTTCATCTGGGACCAGTGGCATGAGGAGCAATACCGCTGGCCAAAGTTTAGTGCAAGGATCTGCCAAGAGGTACATTCCATTGTCTTGAGTGATGCCGCTTGGAGAAGTCACTGCTGAGAAATGGTTCTTACAATGTTGCACGTACACACTGGGCAGAACTTGCTCTTTCCCCTGCAGAGAGTTTCTTATAGGCTGATCAGATCATGTGGCTCTATCATTACCTTTAATCTTTTAAGATATACCATCATTTAACCATAGGCACCTGCTTTTTTGCAGGAGCTACTATTCTCTTAATCCCCTAAAAAAGAGATTCCCCCCTTTCCAATCAATTTCCTATGTAGAAGTATATATGAAGAAATACATAAATATATATGCTTAAAAATTGAGCTGGGCATGGTGGCTCACACTTATAATCCTAGCACTTTGGGAGGCTAAGGAAGGAGGATCACTGCAGCCCAGCAGTTGAAGGTTGCAGTGAGCTATGATGATGCCACTATACCCTATCCTGTGCAGAAGAGTGAGACTCTGTCTCGAAAAAAGAAAAAAAAAATTGAAAACATAGACCATAATGAATAAACTCCCTTCTTTTTAATTCTTTTCCTATACCAAATATGCAGGAAAATTCTAACTTGAAGTTGCACATGAACTTTATGTGTACCCTGTATAAAGTGAACTGTTAAACCATGGAAGGGAAAGAGAGAGAAATACTAGAAAGGGGGTTGTTTATAACTTGACCTAAATTGTAACTAGACATTTCTCTTTGTCTCTTGAGCTAAGTGGTGTTCAAAGTAACACAGACTAACACTGTTCAAAGATGAACTAGAACAGCAATGGCTCCTGCTTCTCAAATCAGACATGATAATAAACTGTAAAGTGTAAGCTGTATATGTTAAATATACTGAGAATAGTCCTGAGTATGATTATAGTTGAGCAGGAAACAAAACAATACCAAATTCTGAAATCATCCTTGGAACCTCTGTAAACTCCACTGTGAGAGTGAGGCTCTAAGGCTTCCCAGGTGGCCTGTCCAGATCACATAGCTGGTCACTGTGCAAGGACTTGGCAACACAGGGAATTTCCTGAGCTTCTTCGTTAACTCTCAAATTCCTCGTGTAGTAACTAAAGAGTACAATCTCCCTAGGGCCACAATTATTTCCCCTGCAGGTGCATGGAAAATAATAGCAAGTAATCAATGGAATAAACAGGTGTTTTAGCCGTTTATAACAGAGGGCTGCTGCTCAAATGTGTTGGTATCTTCCCTTGATAGACATAAAAATCCTGAAGCAATGTCCTGCTTTCAGGGATTAGTGAGAAGAAGTGTCCAAATTACTATTGAGGTTCTTAAACTTCAGCATATACAAAAATCATCTAGGGAGCTTTTTAAAATGTAGATTTCAAGGGCCTATTTCTCAGAAATTCCGGGTCAATAGCTCTGAGACTCTGCATTTTAACAAGTACCTTTCCATCTCCATGCAATTCTGCTACAAGCAGAACGAGTGCTCCACTTTACTGAACAGAGATGAGCTGTGCCCATGGGAAGGCATTATTTTCCAGTGAAAATCTTGGCTGCATTTTTCTTCATAAAAATAAAATAAATCCGTGACTCAAGGATAAATTATTGAAGTCAAGTATTTGGAACCAGCTGCCCTCTACTGGTGACAGTAGAAGATTTGATTTGAAATTAGACTGTCTACATGGGTCCCCTTGACCTAAAAAAATTAGGGTTCATTACTTCTCTCCGAGAAAAGACAGATTAAAATTTTGTATTTGGCTGCTGGGTGGGGTGAAGGTTAGACAGGACGTAGACGTGTTCAGAGCATCTTTGAGGTTTGCAGAAATGGGCAGCCCCTGCCTTTAGGAATGAATCAGGAAATCATAGAGGGCAGCTAGCTGTTACCCCTCTGCTTTTCTACCTAGGAGGGAAGGACTGGGGGCTGGAATTAATAATTCTTAGTCACTTTATGACACGGAATGCATATGAGCCATTGAACTTTTCAGAACCCCAGGAGGCTACTATTGCGGTGCTTTCAAAGACATTTGTTAAACACAGGAGGGGAGATTCTTGGAATTTTGTTTTTTGAAAGTTCCACTCCATTATTCCAGGGTTCTAACTCCTTGCCTTTGCGCAGCAAGTGGCTCTGTCTTGGTATGAAACACGGGCATCCCACACGCTTATTAGATACAAGCTATTCAAAGAGCTGTGGAGAGAGAAACATGAAAAAGATGCAGATATTTTCAAAAAACAAATTTGTGAATAAATTCTAACATGTTATTATCTGCAAGATGAGTGAAGAGAGGTTAACATTGCTTTGAGTTTGGACTGATGTAATATTAAGGCAGCTTGTATGTGTGAGCTATTGTCTATCACTGACTTTAAACACTTCCCACTTCCCTAAAGAAAGAAAGACGGTATTAAATGTGGGCATGTTTGTATTCCATGATTGTGATGCCTCCCCTCCCCCACTCTCAAATAGTAGTCGAGCCTTAAAGTGAAATAACAAAACACAAAGGAAGAAAAGTACTCTTGTTTGAAAAGAGACAGTCATAAAAACACAGAGAAGGGTTTGCACACTTTAATAGAGGCTCATATCAGCCTACCAGATTGTAGAGGTTTTGTTTCACAGTGTAGGAGAAACTATGAAAGATAGGACTAATGGGAGAATAAATGGTCTGGATAGGACCAGATGCCCCCTTTCCAGCCCCTTCTGTGCTCCCAGCAGCTCAGCTTTTTTCTGCCTCAGCTCTGTGAAAGCTGCGCTGTCACTCATCTCCATTTTGCATTTTGGCGTGATATCTCTCAAGATCCTGCCCTGACAAGTGGAATTGCATGAGGCTTTCAGGAGGGTCCTGGCATGATGAGAGGGTCTTCTTGAGAGACCAGTACAGATCAGGTCACACTGTCTTCTCAAAAGGGTAGACTGGCTGCAGAGTATCTGAGCCAAGAGAAAAGTGAGCGCCTCCATACCTGGCACCTTCTGTCCCTGTGCCACTCCCAAGGTCAAGTTTCATTTCGGATGTCTGAGTACTTGAAGGAGACTTTTAGTCTGGTAATCGGTCTCTTTTTAATTGTATATCAATATAGCCACCATCATCACAACCACACACACACACAAAAAAAAAAAAAAAAAAGGAAAAGAAAGATGACAGAAATGCCTTGGCTAGAAAAACAAAATCATTTAAAAACTGGGTCTGAGTCCGATGCCTTGGCTTGAATCCCACATCTTGTTTTCCTTATAACTGGCAGTAAAATGGACAACTGCTTAGAGACTCAGCTTTTCTCTGAACAAGTTCAATATCCTTTTTACTTTCTTTTGCTCTTCTAGTTTAGCTTTCAAGTTTTGTGGGAAAATAAGAAGCACCAGTATGACCTCTGTTGTGTGGCAGGAGGAAGGGACTGAATGAATCAGGAATGTGACAACTTCTACCTGTCTGCCTGTAGACAAGACTGAAGGTTGGTTAAGGGCTTGGCTTTTGGAGGCAGCCAGTCTATACTTAACTCCCAGCTTCAGGGACACAGGGAAGGTACTTTATTCTCTGCTAGGGAAGATAGCATGGATGCGAGATACTTTATATATTAAATAAAAGTACATACACAAAGCACATGGCTAATATCCTTGAGGACTAACAATGAAATATTTAGAGATTTTATCTACTATAGGTTTTTCTTTTTCTTAACTCAGAATCTTTGGAGTATTTCATTCAGATGAGCCTTTCAAAGAAAAACTCAAAATGAAATGTGAAAGATTGGAATGAATTTGTCCAGTCTTTTTCCAAGGAAAATATCCTATACCTGCAGTCTCAGGGAACTTTTGCTACAAGGGGTAGATGGTCTTATTTTAGGCAGCTAAAGACTAGTGGGACCAATTTTGACGAGAGTGAAGTCCTGAGGTGTTTGGATCATTTATTCTGAGTTGAATAGCAGGTAGTTTTTGAATGCATGGTGTAAGCTTCCAGAAATCTGGAACCAATAGTAAAACCTGAACTCTTAGAGATTTCATCTGGAAAATGGAGGAAGAGGTAATACTTCTGCCTTTCAGAATTATTAAAAGAGCAAAATGTAATTGTACTTGAGAAGATGTATTGATATTTAAAAAATAAAATTCAGACTAGGGCCAGGTATGGTGGCTAAGGCCTATAATCTCAGTACTTCAGGAGGCCAATGCAGATAGATTGCCTTAGCAAGAGTGAGCCCTTGCCTGTAAAAGAAAAAGAATAGCCAGATGTTGTGCAGATGCCTGTAGTCCCAGCTACTTGGGAGACTGAAGCAAGAGAATCGCTTGAGCCCAAGAGTCTGAAGTTGCTTTGAGCTATGATGTCAGGACACTTAACCAGGGGTAACAAAGTGAGATTCTGACTTAGACAAAATAAAACACTTAAGCTGGGTGAGATGGCTCATGCCTACAATGCTAGAACTCTGTAGGTAGGTGGATTGCTTGAGATCAGAATTTTGAGACCAGCCTGAGCAAGAGCAAGACCCCATTTTTACTAAAACTAGAAAAGCTAGCCTGGTGTGGTAGGCACCTCTAGTCTCAGCTACTCCAGAGCCTGGGGCAAGAGGATTGCTCAAGCCCAAGGGTTTAAGGTTGCTGTGAACTATCATACCATGGCACTCTACCCAGAGTAAGAGAGTAAGACTCTGTCAAAAATAAATAACATAAATAAATAAATAAAGATTCAGATGTAAAAGATTCATTTCATTATAGTTATTTCCAAGACAACATTTTAGGGAAAAATTACATTATAGGGAATGAGAGCATGTTTTCTATGTGGGAGAAGCATATGGATGAGGGAAAACTGCAGGAGGCAGATTTCTGGAGGCTTATACCTTGCAGACATTGTTTTGAGTCTGTTTCTCCAAAAACAACCAGGGAAATTGCCACCTCTAGAGTTGAGAGAATTTCAGAAAAAAAACAAAGTTCTCTAACTATGATGAAGGCAGCAGAATTAAACTTCTGGGTTTAATTACAATCTCAGATAACAAAGGCATCCAAATTTCTTTGCTTTGAATATTCTCTTCCTCTGGTGTACGCACACTATCACACTTTGCAGGTCAGTCTTTCTTTATCTCTAAATACTGGTAGTAACACAGGTAGCTCATTGCATGGGAGGGCCAGAAGTCATGAACATAAGAGGATGTTCATTTATTCAGTTGAATTTAATATTTAGAGCTGTAGTCATACCATGCATGTAGAGAAAACTTGGAAAAAGGTGTGATTGATCCCAACTTCACAGGCTTTTAAAGGACTTTTTGGAAGAGAAGAGGTTGGAACTGAACATTGGCAAATGGAAAGACTTAAACTCTTTTTTTTTTTTTTGCAGTTTTTGGCCAGGACTGGGTTTAAACCCGCCACCTCTGGCATATGGGACCAGTGCCCTACTCCTTTGAGCCACAGGTGACACCCCAAGACTTAAACTTTTGATCAAATTCCAACTTCCACAGTAGAAAAAGGATTAAAAATGTCCACTGGACTTTTGAAAAAAATTCAATACCCAAAATTCTACCAGGCTTATCAATACTCTCAATTAATGTGAATGGCTTAAATTGTCCTCTAAAGAGGCACAGATTGGCTGACTGGATACAAAAACTCAGGCCAGATATCTGCTGCATAAAAGAATCTCATCTTACCTTAAAAGATAAATATACTCTCAGGGTGAAGGGATGGTCATCTATATTTTAGGCAAATGGAAATCAGAGAAAAACAAGTGTTGCAATTTTATTTGCAGATACAATAGGCTTTAAACCAACAAAAGTAAGGAAAGATAAGGATGATCACTTCATATTTATTAAGGGTAACACTCAACATGATGAGATTTTAATTATTAATGTTTATGCTCCCAACTAGAATGCGTCTCAATTTATAAGAAAGACTCTAACAGACATGAGCAACTTTATTTCCTCCAGCTCCATAATAGTTGGAGATTTTAACACTCTTTTGGCAGTGTTGGATGGATCCTTCAATAAGAAGCTAAGCAAAGAAATTTTAGATTTAAACTTTATTTAACAGTTGGATTTAATAGACATCTACAGAACATTTCATCCTAACAAAACTAAATACATTTTCTTCTCATCAGCCCATGGAACATACTCCAAAATTGATCATATCGTAGGTCACAAATGTAACCTCAGCAAATTTAAAAGAATAGAAATTATTCCATGCATCTTCTTGGACCATCATGGAATAAAAGTTGAACTCAGTAACAACAGGAATCTCCATACTCATGTAAAAACATGGAAGCTAAATAACCTTATGCTTAATGACAGCTGAGTCATAGACAAGATTAAGAAGAAAATTAACACATTTTTGGAACAAAACGATAACAAATTATCAGAACCTCTGGGATACCGCAAAGGCAGTCCTAAGAGGGAAATTTATAGCACTGCAAGCCTTCCTCAAGAGAATGGAAAGAGAGGTAGTTAACAACTTAATGGGACACCTCAAGCAACTGGAAAAGGAAGAACATTCCAACCCCAAATCCAGCAGAAGAAAAGAAATAACCAAAACTAGAGCAGAATTAAGTGAAATTGAAAACAAAATGATTACACAACAAATCAATAAATCAAAGTTGGTTTTATGAAAAGGTCAATAAAAGAGATAAATCTTTGGCCAACCTAACCAGGAAAAAAAGAGGAAAATCTCTAATTTTGTCAGTTAGAAATGGTAAAGACAAAATAACAGTAGACTCCTCAGAAATTCAAAAAATCCTTACTGAGTATTATAAGAAACTTTATTCTCAAAAATATGAAAATATGAAGGAAATTGACCAATACATGGTAGCACACCACATTCTAAGACTTAGCCAGAATGAAGTGGAAATGTGGAATGAAGTGGAATAAACAGGCCTATATCAACCTCTGAAGTAGCATCAATTATACAAAATCTCCCTAAAAAGAAAAGCCTAGGACCAGATGGCCTCACATCAGAATTCCACCAAACCTTTAAAGAGGAACTAGTTCCTATATTACTCAACCTTTTCCAAAATATAGAAAAAGAATGAATACTACCCAACACATTCTATGAAGCAAACATCACCCTGATCCCCAAACCAGGAAGAAACCCAACAATAAAAGAAAATTATAGACCAATATCACTTGTGAATATTGATGCAAAAATATTCAACGTAATCCTAACAGCGAAACCAGCAAAACATTAAACAAATTATACACCACGACCAAGTGGGTTTTATCCCAGGATCTCAAGGATGGTTCAATATATGTAAATCTGTAAATATAATTCATCATGTAAACAAATTAAAAAACAAAGACTATATGATTCTATCAGTTGATGCAGAAAAAACTTTTGATAAAATCCAGCATCCTTTCATGATCAGAACACTTAATAAAATTGGTATAGAAGGGACATTTCTTAAACTGATAGACGCCATCTACAGCAAACCCACTGCTAATGTCGTATTGAATGGAGTTAAATTGAAATCATTTCCACTCAGATTAGAAACCAGGAAAGTTTGCCCATTGTCTTCACTGCTTTTTAACATTGTAATGGAAGCCTTATTCATCACAATTAGGTGAGAAAAGGCCATCAAGGTTATCCATATAGGGTCAGAAGAGATCAAACTTTTACTCTTCACAGATGATATGATTGTATATGTGGAAAACACCAGGGATTCTACTACAAAACTCTTAGAAGTGATCAAGGAATACAGCAGCATCTCAGGTTACAAAATCAACACTCATAAATCTGTAG
>NW_003852416.1:14007308-14087538 GCF_000181295.1 Otolemur garnettii
AACTGGCTGGCAACCTGTAGAAGACTGAAACTGGACCCACACCTTTCACCATTAACTGAGATAGACTCTTACTGGATTAAAGATTTAAACTTAAGACATGAAACTATAAAAACACTAGAAGAAAGTGCAGGGAAAACTCTTGAAGAAATCGGCCTGGGCGAATGTTTTATGAGGGGGATCCCCCGGGCAATTAAAGCTGCATCAAAGATACACTACTGATGTAACTAAAAAGCTTCTGCACACCCAAGAACACAGTAAAGCAAGCAGACAGCCCTCAGATTGTAGAAGTTATTTTCAGGTTATGTCTTCGACAAAGGTTTAATAACCAGAATCCCCAGAGAACTCAAGCATATGAGCAAGAAAAGAACAAGTGATCGCATCCCAGGGTGGGCAAGGGACTTGAAGAGAAACTTCTCTGAAGAGACAGGCACATGGCCTACAGACATATGAAAAACTGCTCACCATCCTTAATCATCAGAGAAATGCAAATCAAAACTACTTTGAGATATCATCTAACTCCAGTAAGATTCGCCCATATCACAAAACCCCCAAACCAGAGATGTTGGTGTAGATGTGGAGAAAAGGGAACACTTCTTCACTGCTGGTGGGAATGAAAACTAACAAGTTCCTTTTGGAAAGATGTTTGGGGAACACATAGAGATCTAAAAATAGACCTGCCATTTGGTCCTACTATTCCTCTACAAGGTACACTTCCATAAGAGCAAAAATCACATTATAACACAGATATTTGTACCGGAGTGTTTACTGCAGCCCAATTCATAATTGCTAAGTCATGGAAGAAGCCCAAGTGCCCACTGACCCACGGATGGATTAATAAATTGTGCTATCTGTACACCATGGACTATGATGCAGTCTTAAAGAAAGATAGACTTTATCTCTTACGTGTTTACATGGACAGAGCTGGAACATATTCTTCTTAGCAAAGTATCTCAAGAATGGAAGAAAAGTATCCAATGTACTCAGCCTAACTATGAAACCAATTTATAGCTTTCATATGAAAGCTATAACCCAGTTATAGCCCAAGAAGAAGGGGAAAGGGGAGAGGGAGGGGAGGGGGGAAGATGGGTGGAGGGAGAGTAATTGGTGGGACCACACCTACGGTACATCTTACAAGGGTTCACGTGAAGTTTACTAGGTATAGAATATAAATATCTTAACACCATAACTAAGAAAATGCCATGAAGTCTATGTTGACCAGTTTGATGAAATTGTGTATAAAACCAGCAGATTGTACCCCATGATTGCATCAGTGTACACAGCTATGATTTAATAAAAAAAGAAAAAATGCATTGACATTCCAAACTAATGAGGAAATTATTGCAGATGACAAAGGAGGATATAGCAGTTAGGGCTCACTGTATGTATTCTCTAAATGACTTTACTCCAATGACTGTATGACCCAAAAGTAGTGGGAGCCCAGTTGACAGTGTATTGCTGGCAGAGATGTAGGAGAAGACCACATGAGAAGAGGCTTTGGTTATAAACAGCCTGATGGGATGCAATTACTTGAAATGGAATCTGGCCAAGGTAATTGCTGTTAATATCACTACCTTTGCAGAAGGTTTCCATGGAATCTAAATGACTCTGAGTGAACAAGACCTTCCTTTTCTATCTCAGTGAAAAACCTGCAAAACCACAGCCACAAATCACCAACCAAGAAAAATCACTTTTCTTGCATGAATCTGCAAATTCACCCCCTAAGCTTAAAGAGGAGAGTCAGACAATAAGGCCTTGTGGCCCTTGGGGAAGAGATGTAGTCCAGAATTCTAGTGCTTGGTCAATGAAACTGTTTATTTTATCATGTCTTAAATGCCACTTTTCAAAGAAGCTTGAGGTTTCAAAAGAGACAGTTTATCCAGGCTGCTTTGTTCGTTTTCCAAACACAATCATTAAGAGGAGCGAGTTCTTTAGCTATAGTCCCGGCATCCTCCTGACTGATAGAATCCCTCTCCCTCTGTTTGTTTCCTCCCTTCCTTCCCTCTTTTATTGTTATGTTAATAGAAAACCTTTGATAACGTCAGTGACCTATATAGCAGTACAAGCTAAGTAGCTACCAAAGTGATCTAAGGAGAAAGATGAGAGAGAAAGGGAAAACTAGTTGGGTTACCTTGAGTTAATCTCATCACGCTAAACTGTGAAGAGATGTAGGATGGTGAACATATGTGCCTTTCTCCACGCCTTTATTAATATTCTGTTCAGAACTATAGGAATTAAAATATAGAATCTTAGCTCCACTTACAGCATGATTGTAAGTGAGTAGGGCAGGATGTTGAAAAGAACCCAGCAATTATGCATTTGTCATAAGTAATAGGGAAGGTGGAGTTTTCTATATTCCAAAGGCTGCTTCTCTCATCAAATGGGTTCTAGTCCCTCAGGACTGCAGTTGCTAATTTGTAGTTTTCAAATTATTCTGAAATAATACTCAGGGGTAGAGAATTCTCCATGAAGCACTTTTTAAAGTATCTCCTTCCTTTAGATCATTGTGATATAAATGTATATATCCAGGAAAAAAGTTAATAAATGGCATACTCAGATGCATATGAGCAAATAAATCAGTACCCTGAATGCATGAGCTCAGGATGGGGGAATATAAATGGAAAGTCAGTCAACAGGCAGAGAGGCCTTGGGCAACTTGTCTAATCTTCCTGGCATGTGGGAATAAAACACTTAGCATCATAGGATCTTTTTAAAAAATGAGTTAAATAGATAGTAACCTTAAGATCTCATATAAATGCCATGGGGTCCTTTCTACCTAACATATTCTAGTTCCTTTGATGCCTACTACAATCTGCTCTCTTTACTTGACCTTTACTTTGTAAAACTAAGTAGTAATTTGCAGCTGCTGGCTTTCTGTGTGGGGGCCCTGAAGGTAATAGATTCCCAGCCTTACAAGATCAGAGGTGCCTCTTCAAGGGGTAAGTTAATCCTTTCAAATCTCCCTAGTTAGTTTCTTACCATCCTGATCAGGCTTTCTGATACTTGTTAGATGATATCCTTTAATCTAACCAATTGATTTGTTATCTCTAAACGCCATTTTAGTTTAATTTGCAGCTATGATGTCCATTACAGGTGATTAAAGGGGATGAACGTAACTGCTGTATATTGAGGTAGAATACCTTTGTTAAGTCCTTTCGAAGGCCTGGGGAATGATAAATTTGTGGTGCTCAAGAAAGCTTAAAAGATTATGACAATTGGATCTTGAGGTTGATACAAATGGTTTTGAAATTTAATTTCTCATATTTATAGTTTGCACATAATCTTAGGGCATCACTAAAAGGTCATTCTGGAAATATTAAATAAGCAGGAGCTAGTTTGCAGAAGTAAATGTAAATGAATACAGCCTATGTAATGGGTTAAATGTCTCTACAAACTGTGATATTCTTTCTCAGAACACCTGTTTTAATTCTGAGTCTACCTTTGTGCCACAGGCTGTGGTAACACATGTTTATTAAGAGATCCGTATCTTTTAATGTTGCTTATGGGTACACCATGCTAGGGAATCCCTGTGTTCTATTTAAATGGATTTTCTGGATAACTAAAGGTTACCTTTTACTTAAAATACTTCAAAATTTTATTATGTTTTTACCTCCCTTCTTATTCTATATTTGACATTTCTTTTATTATATGAATTTTAAATATATTATTCTTTTAATGGTTGTGGTTTATATCATATATACATATTTTACCTTATTAATTGAATTCATGTTTGTTTATTTTTTTAATTTGTGTGATGGGGTGTGTGTGTGTGTGAGAGAGAGAGAGACGGCTATTTCTTGCTTCCATTTACCATGCATAAGGATTTATTTTTGGAAAAATATTTCCTTCTTAAAGTTTTCAGTTTGCTACCTTTAATAAAGAAATTTTAAATCTTAAATGAGAAACAAGTGAGCATTTTTTTAAAGACCAAATTCGAAACAGTTATATTTTGAATTGGCTTCTGATTAAAATAAAAGACTTGTCTGGACCTCTGAACTAGAGCCTCCCATGATAACCTGTAACACTTCCATATTAGGGAGTCTTATTCTTAATAAATTCTATACATTTTCCCTTCCTTGCATTTGATTTCCATCACGTAATCCATTTAGTTGGTGATATTTGCTCATCGCAGGTTGCCTCACCAGTGAACCTCTAACTTGACTTACTTACCCAAATTTTGAGAATGCACCTTTGCCATGGTAGTATTTATATTCCAAGTTCAAAGGAGGGTTTCAAGTTCAGAGGAGGGTTGTCCAGTGTACATGAAGCAGAGAAGAAAGAGATGCCTCATTTCTACAAAAGCAAATGAACCCAAAGGAACCATCCTCCTGTGCCTACTTCTATCTCCCTTCCTACCTCCAAATTGGACAGCAGAGCCCCACAGAGACAGACCTTGTTTTGGTCACTGCAGCATTTCTAGGTTGGGAAAGACCCTCTGTTGAAGAAGCACCATAACCCAAAGGCACACCCATTCCTCCATAAGTGGCAGTGAACAAGGTGACTTGACATGGTTTCCACTCTGGGATAGGGAGTATGGGACCTGAAAGAACAATAACAAATCTATCTGAAGGAGAATTTCTACCATTTCTACCATGAAGAAATTCTGATTGCTTGCAGGACATTCAAGGTCTTACAGTCCTATGCTCACCCCTAGCTCCATCTCTAACAAGGCTATACTCTAATTGATTCAGCCAGCACTTACTGAACATCTACTTTATAGGAAGCAAAATTCTAGGTATAGGAGTGAGATGGTCAAAATACATTTCCTCTATATTTTTGAGTCTAGGGAAAAATGCATATTATATAGGAAACATTGAATTCCTAAGAGTTATGACAAATAAGAAGCAGGGTTCCTTAAAAGCCCATGTGAGGAGTACCTGACCAAGACTGAAGGTAGGAAGGGCGTTGGGAGAGGCATTCCAAGGGAAGTGACCTCTGATTAAGAAAATAAAGCAGAATCTGCCTATCCTTACAGGGGGATGAGGAAGTATGTCTGGCTGAGAAAACAGCCATGAAAAAGAACCCACAGGTTCATAGACTGTTCATGAGGATAGCTTAGAACTGCGGATGGGGAAGAGTGATGTGAGGCCGGAGAGGTAGGCACAAGCCAGATCAGAAGATTGTGTGTATTATTCTGAGAAGAGTGAATGTTATGTTCAGAGGGACAGGAATGCATTGAAAATGGTAAGCAGAGTATGGGTATGACCAGACGTCCATTTTGAAAGTCACAGAGGGACAGGAGTGGAGACAGTGCAGGCATTGAGGAATCTGAAGGGAGGATGCATTTCTGTTACCAGACAACTGACGTGGAGTGAAGAAATCAGCCAATGAAACCTGCTGTCTAGTGGAAGCCCCAGACCTACATCATCCGCCAGGAATGAGACATGAAGAAGGACCTTAAACAGAAATCACAGGGTTGGAACCAGGGAGTTGATCACAGAGTGAAAGGAAAGTGTAAGCACAGTGAGATATGAAAATGTGAGCTTTGGGAAAATGAAGAATAAAAATTACCAATTTTTAGTATCAGTAAAGCCCTTATGTAAAAGGCTAAGTGGGAGAAATTTTCTATATTCCAGAAAATTTCAGGAATTCTCACATTTGGCCATGAGTACCCATTTTCCCACTGATAAAACTCTGTAAATACCTAAAGTTACCTAGAGACTTCAGTAGGATAATTTTGCTTTGGTGATTTAAACCCAAAGTTCTCTGAATTTCAGAACAGTATTATTTGACCCTAGGTTTTAGAGGATTTCAGGGATATCTGTGGATGTTTTGCTTTTTTTAGGACAGAGTTCCTTCACGATTTTGAGGTGGTTAAAGGTAGTATGGCTCTGTCCATCTCTTGCCCCAGAAGGCACTCAAGAAGCATGCAAACTGGCCTCGTGATATCACCCACCTAAAAGTTTCTCCTCGACCAATATTTATAGACGTCCAAATTCCAAAACATAATCTTCCTTTGTCTGTTCTGGAAAACAACATTTCACTCTAAATTTTCCCCAAGAGCATGAGATTAATTATTTCTATAAACGGTTGTTAATTATGCTTCTGAGCTATAGCTGATATGGCAACTAGCCAAATTAGTCCCCAAGCACACTGTCGTCTTTTTTTATATATATATTAAGATATTTTCTTTAAAGTAATGATTGTGAGTACTTTTTCACTCTCTCCCACCCATTTTTTTGATTGCCTGTGCCTTGCCCAACTGACTTCCTCTTTCTAATGCCTTTTTCGGATGCTAGAGACACTAAATAGCTCCATAGTCTCCTTGAATATAACCTGTAAGATGGGCTGATTGTTAAATGGTTTCATGTCAGTTTTACTCACACAAGTCGTCGGTACATTAGATGTTTGAAGATTTTGATATGAGAAATGTCCTTGCAGAAATCAACAGTAATAGGAAGCTTTTCCCAGCAATTCTCCACTGGAAGCCTAAGATTGGGAGCAGGGAGAGGACGGAGAGTAATTTATCTCATTGCATCCTTTGCCTGTAACAGTTCCGACAGACACTACGTTCAGAACCCCTTTTATCAGTTGTTCATAACTTTCAGAGAATGTTCTACACTCCCTCCATTATTCTCATCAATCAATAAACAATATACAAGCTGGAGAGAAGCCAAGATGTGTCATTGAGATAACGAGGCCTAAAGAGTGGATAGATGCTGGAGAGGAAACTGAGCACTGCCACTGCCCAGAACAGATTAGCGTCTCACCAGCAACCTTCAGCCCTGCTATCAGGAAGGCAGAATCTAATCGCTCAAATGTGCAAAGTATTAGGAGAAGGAAAACTAGTGTCGGGCATTGCAAAGATTGTTTCTGCATGTGCCTGTAGGTGAACAATTTGGGGATTAAAAAGTAGCCTCTTGTAATAATACTCTCATAAATGTGGTTAGATGCCCCTTGTTTTGAATATTTACTTACCATTTCCTATTTTCCAAATAAATGTTTGTTGCTTTTATAATGTAAAATATAATTCTTTGTAAAGGAATGGGTATTTAGAAGAATGATTTTGTCATCAAAAATCTCTGTCATCAAGAATACCGCCCTTGTTGTTGAACCATGACTTTTATCTACTGGTACATTTGTTGAATGTCTTCTTTTACATCTTGCAAACTAGATAATTTTGCTTTGATGCCTGGGCCCAAGGTCTGTGCTCTAGGTTGTGGCAAACTGTGAGGGCATCCCATGTGATCGGGTGAAATGAGATTGGGCAATCAGAAGGGGGAAGAGTGTGTTTTCTTATTTCCTGTCATCACTTGCATTCAAACCAGAATTTTAATGCAGTTTTTTTAATTGTACAAAGTCACATTTGAGATTCACTCCATTGTAGATGTGTTTCTCAACCTTTCATACATGCCCGTCTTGCCCAAAATCATGCATATGTCATCTCAGTCATAATAATTTGTATGATCATGCTGTCTTTAAACATTTCTTCCGACTCTGTACAATGCCCTGTTTGAGACTTTGTCTTTATCTTCAAGTTGCTTACTTTCTATTTTAGAAGGTTTGCCGTATACTTGGTAGAGGAATTGGCAATATGGGGCAGGGGCTTAGACAAGTGTATTTCTCATATGCCTGATCAACCGACTTGAGTGATGGGGATGGAAGTGTCAAATAAATGCTTGCAAGTTCAGGATGAAGCTGGGTAGCAGAGTGGGTGACCACTGGAGCTAAAATGTCTGCACTAAATCTTATTTGGCCAATTCTAGCTGTGATTTTGGATTAGTTATGCAGCCTTTCTGTGCGTCAGTATATTCACCTGCAAAATAGTAATACTAGTAGTACTTACCCAATAACATTTGGGCTTACATGATTTAATATATGCAACGTCTTTAAAATGGGACCCACAGTAGCACGTATTATTAAATATTTGTTACTAATGTGATGGCACATTAATTATTTAGAAAACAATCTAACTATGGTTAGTACATAAAGCACATGTGGAAATTCTGCCCCTAACAAAGCTATTTAGACTTTCTCCTCCTTCTCTTTCCTTTCTTCCTTATTTTTCTTTCTTTATTTCTTTTCTCTTTCCCTTTCTTCCTTGTCTCCGCTGTTCTCCTTAAACTTATAAACAATAGCACATAAAAAGTGCTTAATAATGTGATTGTTAAGTATTCATCTATGTAATGGTTTAATTTATGAACAAGTTGTCATAAAATAAAAATACTTTGTTCTTATCCATTTAACCATCAAACATCATTGATCAGCACCAGGCTTAGAGATAGTGAACCAAAGAGGAAAGATTCAGTGTCTGCTGTGCATACTTCAGTCTGGACGAAAAGATCTCAAAGAAACAACAGTGGTGTAGAGTAAGTGGTTTGGGGATAACATGACACCCAGGGTGCTTTTGAAGGACAGAGGAGAGTCACCTAACCCAGCCTGCTGAAGGCATGGGAGACTTCTTTCTTTTCAAGACTGACCCAGAGTTTTATTGCTTTTTGGTCCCTTAGTCTGTGGTAATGGTGGTCTCTTGGTAAACTACAGCGTGTGGACACAGTCATCCCTCTTACATGGTTTTGTACACAATAGTATAAATGTTGAGGAAAGCTTAGGTATTATCCTTCAGGAAGTTGTACAGTGCATATGTTGTATTTACATAAGTATTGTTTAGCAAACTTTATTTTTGGAAATGATTCATGGGAGGAGCAATTGATTTATATGGTGAGTGAGTCCTAGTGATGCATTTCATTATTTACTAATTTCTTTCTTGAGAGACTGGGGCAATAGCTTAATGCTAAAATGCCAGAAGATGTCACCCACTATAGGTCAGTTACAAGTGAGGCAACATACCCAGTTGTAGTGGTGCATAAACATCCAAAGTTTGATCTAAGTTGCAGCAAAGTAGGGCGGGCAGACAATTCTGATTCCCTGCAGTAGGTCCTGCTTTGGCCCTCCAGTCAAATGCTGTGTCAGTGGAAATGCGTGTGATAGTTCTGCTTGCAGTCTCATAGATCCACTTCTGAATTGGAGCACCCCAGGCTTTCTTGTGGGAAATCAAAAATAAAGTGGCAGAAGGCAATTCCCCTTTAAGACCCTTATGAAATGGTAGCTCATATATCAAGGAAAGGTTAAGTAAACTTTTGGGGTTAGGTAGGTTTATATCTTAGCCGATCTGTGCCTACTGTTCTTTTAGTATTACTATTATTATTTTGGAAGATTGTGTGAGCTAGCTTACTTTCTACAGTATATCCTGTGCCACTCTGGGGGGTGTGCTGCTCTCTGGGCGCACCATCAGAGTTGCAGCATGCAAAAGCCATCAGCTGGGAGCGCTGCATGGGCTGAAGGCGGTAAAAGCAAATTGGCCATCTGCTGGGGCGGGTATAGACACATAACAAGATGATATCGAACACTATTCAGATTGATGTTTCACCCCAAGGGTGCTTGGAGAGGTTTTGTTTTGCATGTTTTTCAGCAGACCTGCTTTAAAAATTCATAGATGCACCTGGTTGTTTGTTGCTACCCTCTGCTTTTTACGCACCCTGGCACAGCCAAAAACCTCCTCAGCAAAGGACTAAATTGGAAAAGGGTTGTATTTAGAATTTAGAAGAAAGTTTGTGCAGTTTTCATGAAGAGCCCCTAAATGTAGATGTTGAGTGGAAAAGAGGGGGTGTTTATCAGGTTAAGATGCCCAAGAGTTAACAATGATCATGCAGTATCCTTTTCAGTCAGTCTTAGAAAAAAACATCCTTTAGCTACATGATATATTTCTAGAAATGGATATTTGGCCTACATGCTATTACCTAGGAATTTCAAAATGCTTAGAAGTGTTTCAAACACTTAGACAAAAAGAGAGTAAAATGGCACTGTTTTCCCCATTAGATGATCTTACTGTATCTATTAGAGTCAAGATGAGAGATCAGTAAGAACAGTGGTTGTTATGCTTTCTGAGAAAGCTGCGGTCCCTTCTAGGTAAGATTTATTTTTAGTTCCAAGTGGAAACTCAAGTTTAACTGTGGATAAACCAAATTAAATTTGGTTAGGATCCAGGGAACACAGTTTCTGATCAATTAATTAGTAGAAGTATCTAATTCTCAAGTATGTCCTCCCTCTCTCTCCTTCTCTCCCTCCTTCTCTCCCTCTTTCCCCCTCTTCCTCTCCTCCCATCAGGAAACCTGAAGAACATTTAACCTCAAGGCTGAATTTTAATAAACACAGTGACTTTTTCATTTTACCTCAGTGAAAAAAATATAATCTCATAAGTATCACTGGGAATTGAGTCATGGTGGGATGGGACTTATGAGTATAATACAACACTAGAAGAATTTACCTTCAGGAGAAAAAAAAAAAAACAAATTTGATAAGAGAACTGGTGAAAATTCTGCCTGTCAAGAAGATCTACATCTCCCGGAAAATTTGTGATCTTAGTTAGAAACATATTGAAGTTTCTACAATTTAAAGCTTCCATTTAGCACAAACTTTCCGTCTCCTACGTCCTTGTGACCATAGGTTTACCTTGATTTTGGAAATCTGAACCACCAACATGAAAATGTAGAAATTCTTCACTTTGCACAAAGAAATAACACAGGTTTCTTTTAAATAGCAGGCTATCCTGCTAAACAGGGGCGATACTTAACACACGAATGCCAGGATTCAGTGCCATGAGAAGATCAATTAAAGATAAAGAATGGAATTTTTTGAAAATATAATATCATTTTTAGGTATATGGGATTTGGTTCAGTAAAATTTGATTTGCCTGTAACCTCCTTAGAATATATGTTTCAAGCAGAAAAAAAATATTGAATATTCGAACATACAGGTCACCAGAAAATATCTTTCTTTTCCAACCCAGCATTTTATAGTGATGACATTTGAGCTTACAGAGGCTAAGTGATTTTTCCCCAAGTACCAGAACTAGACAGTGGCACAAATAGACCCCATGTCACATTCCACTGCACACAGCTGACCCCTTTTGGTTCTCAGAAGCTGACCCACCATCAATCCTATGGTTGTAGCAAATTTTCTTAAGTTAATCATATTGGGTAACTTCAGCATTATTCTAAAGACTCAGCATGAGGTGGATTTGGTCATCTTTTCAAGAGGAGGGAGATTAGAATCAACCTTTCTCTCTTGTAGAGGGCTACTTCACATCACCTGGGCTATTCCTCAGTCAACCCACTGTTGTATTTTGTATCTTACTCTCCCAGATAAATTTGAAAATACTGAGTTTGAGCCCAAGCTTTGGGGGGACCTCCCCTAATGTGCATGATGCAAAGGTACATTTCAAAACTATTAAGAAAAGAGTATAATTGTGATGGATGTGTTAAGCAGTTCAATGTAAGCATTTTGCATTGTATATCAAGTCAGTATACTGAACCCCATAAATGCATCAATGTACACAGTTACTATTTAATAAAAACAAAAAATAAATTAATTTATTAAAAAAAAGAAATTCTGGACCATCTTCTAAGAGTGAATGGACAACTGTTAACTATCTGCTAGGAGCCAAAAATACATACAATTAATCATACATTGCCAAAGAAGATTCCTTAGAACCTTAGTTCTTCACAAACTTCCTGAGCACAAGTGGATTCTATTTCTGAATACATTTGGCAAATGCATCTTCCTCTTCTTTTCAATTTTTTATTATTCTAGTTTTCCTCTAATTTACATTACCACTGGTTCAGTATGGTGTTATAGCTATTAATTTCCTTTAGAAAATGCTGTGCTCACTGCTTTGGCTTTATTTAATCATAATAAGCACCTACTCAGTGAGCTAGGCATTGTTAGTTTCATTTCATAGCTACAGAAGTAAAGGTTCAGACATAGTTAGTGATTTCCCAAGGTTACGTGACTCAGCTGAACTAGGACTCAAGATTAAGTCTGCGGTCATAGTTCCTACAGGGATCGCAACTCAAATGACCATTGACGTGAACAGGTGATTGTAGATGAGTGAACAGGGATTCTTTGAGCACAGATACTTTATTTAAAGAAACAGAAAAAAAGTGTGAGTGAGCATATGAACTGTGGGAAGTTTGTAACATTATCGGTTTTAACGTACTCTCTACCCTCTCCATCTATTGCAGGATGTCCCATTTTGATCAGTAATAAGGATTACATTACTAATATTTATTTGAGCTCAGACTTGGTGTGCTTTTTTGTCTCCCACATATAAATGAAAAAGTCCAACAAAAGGCCTGCCTTGCGTTTTGAAAAGATAACAGGGGATAATGTGGGCTATGGTAAACTGGAAACTATCTGACCTTTCTATAGGATAGCCATCTAGAGTGCTTGTTGATTTGGTCATATGGGAAGGAAGTCCAGTACGTCTGCTGATAAGCACTGCTCTTTGGACCAACATTATCTCCATCAGACAAAATCCAAGTGCTGTGCAGGCTCCATCTGTGGCCCATAGGGTTTTAGTATCTGCATTTCATTATGCTGTTGGCCAAGGTAAAGAATAAAGTCTCTGGCTGAAATCATCCTCCTTAGCCTGACGGTTTCCTCTGTGGCGCAGTTCTACTTGCCGTGGCTGGAGGAATTTCTTGAACATTGCAGAGGCACATGTGCTCATTTACATTGGCAAGTGTTAAACTGGGGAGACATATGCTTGCTTCACTCTCTCCTCCTGTTAGATCCTTAAAGAGTATTGGTTGTCAGACTCAGCTGTAATTTCATAAGTAGCGTGTTTGTAAAAATATTTTCAGAATGTCTACTACTTATACATTTGGCTGGAAATAACTATAAAGTGTGGTTGGGATCCTGGTGTCTGTACTTTAGGTAAAGCCTGGCTAGTCATCTGGCCAGCTTTAAGAATAAGAGAAGCAAACACTAAGAATATTTTTGTTTTCTCTAACTTTGTCAGTGTAGGTTTCTGAAACGTGACTTTCAGCTGTACCCTTGTAATCACCTCTTACCTGGGCTCTCTGCCTCCTTGTTCTCCTCTTTAATAAGACCTCTAAATTCCCTCCAAAGCAATTGCCCTAAATGAGCTGTGCTGTTTTAATGTCCCTGCTTACAAATCTTAGTTCTGTATGCATGGCTCTGAAGAAATAGGTTTTATTGCTATTTAAGTCAAAATCCTGTCACGTGCTTAGGAAAACTCTTTGAATTTGGCTGTAGACTCCTCGGCCTCCCTTCTGCCTTACGGAGGAACTTGCCCTTACTCAGTTGTGTAATATGCACTCACACTTCCCTCCGTGCATATGTGACTCTTCTGTCATGAATCCTCACATTTTCTATCACACACCTGCACATCCTGAGACCCATTTTAGCATCGCATTTTCTGCAGTTCCTTCCCTTATTCTAACAACAACAACAAAAGTACTTTTCTGTGTTCTTGGAAAACTTAGAACATGTCAGGCGCTCTCCAGCTGTACTTCTCTTTATCTCTTATTTCTGTGTTGTTACCTGCTGGATTGAGGTGTTCAGTTTCAGACTTAAGCACAGAGCCTGCCACTTGGAGCAAAAAATTACTTAGATACATAAAGGAAAAAAAAGAGGAAAGGGGTAAGTTGAATGATGAACATCTGGCCACCTCACAGGAATGAAAATTTCTTTGCATAAAGTCGTATGTGTCTTTTTGTTCTTGAAATGCCTAAAAAAGCCTTCTAATATTTTAATTTTTGAGGGTATTTCCCTATTTTATTATTTAATAAAATATCATAGACAAGCAGATTATAAATTTCCATTTAGTGTCTGACTTGTGAATTGAATGTAAATTGTACCAGAGAGGGAATTTTTGTTTTAAGTTTTCTCTTGTGTTTTAGACAAATTTTAACATGTTGGTTAAAAACTCCCCTACACCCACACTCACTGGTCAGAAGACCTGCTTATTATGTGCTCTACTGGTTAGAATGCAGATCTGAGAGACCAGATTCTTGGGTGTGAGCCACGGAAATGCCAAGGATGCTTTGGAATTATCTTGGAGAAATTATTGTGCCACTCCATGCCTAATTTCACTCTCTTGAGGTTCGCTTCAATTTCCAGTTGGAATATCCTAATTAACATTTGTAAAATGCTGTGTAATGCCTAAATGAAAGACGTCATGTGAGTATAAAATCTCCTTAAATAATAGTTTAACAAATTCGAGTTTCTTGTGCAATGAACTGTGTTTTAACTTCTTCTAATTTAGGATGAATGGCAAGGAGGTCTGACTGTGAATTGATAACATGGTAAAAAATGGAGAAATGATGTTTTCCTACATCTCTTTCATTCAGGGATACAATTACTGAAATGTTGTGAAGTTTAGAGTTTCCAACTTCGAGCTTGAAACCCTCGCCTGAGCTCACGCATGTGCTTGTGTGTATCATATGTGTCTCTGTGCATCCTGCGTTGCCTCTTGTAAGAAACGTAGGTGAAGATGGAAGTATGTGCACACACAGACTTTTAAATAGACTGTCAAGTAGGAATGACAATTCATATAAATCAATAAGAAAAAGAGAAATAATCATAATTAAAAATGGAGAAAGTATGAACTGTGAACTGGCAATCTACCAAATGGGGTATTCAAGTGACTGAACACGAGTAGCAGAAGGGTGAAAGGGAGAAAAAAGGCAGGAAGAAATTCCCTGTGAAAGCAGTGCATATTGACAAAAAATACATCGCCGTCTCCAGTCATCTTACAAAATATTATAAAAGAAGAGTCAGACTTCAGCCTTGCTGATAGGCATTCCCTAAGTCCTAGCCAAGAGCTGTTTCTTGTCTTCTGACAGACATTTGGTAGTCTATATCAAACGTGATTACAAACTTCATATTCTTTGATCCATAAATTCCACTTCTAGGAAATTACTTGAAGAAATAATAATTGATGTACAGAAATATTAATCTACATCAAGTCATAAAATTATATTAGTGGAAATTAGAAACCTTCTAATAAGAGATTAATTACATAGCGGCATAGCCATATAATCAAATTCTACATAGCCAATAAAAAATGATAACACAGAAGAATATTTAATAGCCTCCTAGAAAAATCCTTGCAGCGTTGTTTTAAAGGGGGGAATGTAGGTTGAAAAGCCCATAGTTGCTGAGGCGGGAGAATTGCTTGAGCCCAGCAGTTTGAGGACACAGCGCCCTTTGATTTCACCCCTGAAAATCTCCTGCACTCTGCTCCAGCCTGAACAACAACGTAAGAGCCTCTCTTAAAAAACAAACAAACAAACAGCAACAACGAAACCAGACAGTGTCATGTGAACCTCTCTCACTACATAACTGTCTTCTTTTTCTCTCTCTTTATGGCTCTCTCATCTCAACCCCACAATCATTTGTGTATCCATGTGTGTATCTGTATATGTATCGAAACAAAGATTAAGAAAACAAATGTCAAAATGTTAGTCGTGATTATCCCTGCACAGTGAAACTCCAGTGACTTTTCTTTTTTTATTTTGCAATTTTTGGCCGGGGCCAGGTTTGAACCCGCCACCTCCAGCATATGGGGCCGGCACCGTACTCCTTGAGTCACAGGCGCCACCCTCAAGTGATTTTTCTTTTTCTTTTTCTGAGCACATTTTTTTTTTTTCTGGTGGGAGGACACTTTTAAAAGATTCTATAATGAATACATGTTTATTTTTGCTCATATTTGAACATAATACCTAAACCTCAAAGCAAATAAGAAATGAATAAAAAAGAAACAAAATTATGTATCTTTGATAGGGTTATTTGTATGGCGCAAAAGCTGAACCCCTGACAAATAGCTTAAAAACTTGCCCTTCTATTGCTAGGAGGGCTCTTGTCTTCATTCCTTTATTCTGAATTGAAGGGATTAGGTCCGGAGCCAATTATTGGTGGATTGAGGAGAAATCAGATTTGAGGGACTCCCCCATGCCAAGGCTAAGCTGGGGCCTGACACAGAGAAATGTGGGCCTCAGAAAAGGGCGTGAAGGTTGAGACTGAGGAAGAATATGCCAGTCCTAAAGGATGTTTCACATAAGTGAAATTCCAGGCCCTCTAAAAACTAGACAGTAGTTTACGGGCAAGGTTCCCTTTGGTGATCAAGGTATTTAAGTAGGTTCCTAGAAAAAAACATAAATCAGTGTTAAGACAGGCTTAGCTTTAAAAAATGTGCCTATCATCAAAATAATTATTTAGAGTAAAGGCAAAAAAGTGATTTCTGTTATGTTACTAGGAGCCTGCCTCACAGTGGAAAGATCTAGGGGTGGGAGGTGGTGTAGCGAGAATTATTTGAACTAAAAATTTCATATGCAGGGGAACACTTCAGTAATTCCAGAAAGAGTTACCAAATTGTAGTAAAATAAATTATTTGAGATATATTTTCATGAACCTGAGTCTCAAAGAAAGGTAAATGAAAGTACATATATTTTATTCAGGAAGTCCATGGGTCTATTCATGAGTTTGACAAATTTTTGCTTAATGAAACCTGGTTACTTTGAAAAAGAAATTTGTTTAGTTATCTGGAAAATTCACATTTGGGGGAAACTCTCTGAGAGTACCAGATCAAGAAATCTTCCTATACTTAAGATGACCAAATAATTTGTCATCTAACCATGTATACATATGTATACACATATGAGTGTCAATAACAATATTTATGATTATGCCATAGGAGTAAGCCAAGACTTTCCAAGACAAAATATATGTTCACCCTATGTATGACACGTCAAAGAAATCCTAACTGTGAGCTATGTTTTGTGTGCAGACCTTGAATCAAAGTCAGCCAGCTTTTAAAATGTTAGTATATCTTTATGAATGTACTCAACTTATAATGAATAAGAACCTTCCTGTGAAAATCCTCTTGTGTAGTTACAAAAAGAATTGGTGATTTTATAATTGGGTACATGCTAGCCCCATGATTAAGAATTATTCTGGAGGCGGTTCCTGTGGCTCAAAGAAGTAGGGTACTGGCCTCATATGCCGGAGGTGGTGGGGTCAAACCCAGCCCCGGCCAAAAACTGCAAAAAAAAGAATTATTCTGGTGTTCATGTCACGTCTGGGTCACCGAAAACAAACAACTAACCATAAAAAAAAGAAAAGAGAGAGAGAATTATTCTGATTGTCAGGGATCCTAACCTCTGGGCAATGTTGTGACTAAATACATAAAAAAACACAATTAACTTCAAGTGGGGAGGGAGAAAGGAGGGTGGAGGGAGACTGGCAAGTGCTCACCTACTGAGGTAAGGGTATATGAGATGGCACACCTCCTGAGTGAAGGACTCAACTACAACTTGGACTTTACTAACAAATGCAGATACTGTAACCCAAGTGTACCCATGTATTAATCTGAAATTAAAAAAAATAATGATAATGCTAGCTCAGATTCAAAAGGGATCACGTTCTTCGCAAAAGTTTAGTGAAGGCAATATTTTTGCGGGGTTTTAACACAAAATACTTTTGTTGGGGTGCTGAGAAATACCACTGAAGTCAAAGGAGCTGATTTTGTAATTATATTCTTAGAGCGTGGATCCCTGTTGATAGTAACTTGGTCCCAATGAGTGTTTACAGGGCTGGCATAGAGCAGTGTGAATTAAGCCACAAAGCACAATGCAAATAAAATGAAACAAACCATAAACAAGAAGTTTATTGTTTGGATGAACCTAGACACAATGACAAGTGAACATTCTGTGGGTTTCTAGGTCACATTTACGACATCCTCAGACCCAAATGTCTTTTTCTCGTTCTTGTTGGTTCAAGGCTACTGAAAAGTCGGTAGGTCTAAGTTCCATTGTTCAGACTAGAGTATCCTGTTTTTAATTGTTTGCTGATTTTGTAGCTGACATTGGTACTTTTGTTGTGAACATGGAGGAACAAGGACTATTTTGCTTGTAAGAAACAGATATTTTTAATTTCTTAATTAAATCACGTGATCGTAACTCCTAGATATAAGTTTTCTTTTTAGAGAGGTACTTATACACACTTTATAGGTCTATGTTTATATAATTGAATCTGGGTGATTTATATACCCTGAAATTTCACCCAGTAAAATCTCTTGACCTCAAGTTCCTTGATGTCTATGAGTGTGACTAACAATAACATTCACTTGGTCGTTAATAACTATATTTGCATTGAGACCAGATTGGGAATTTTCCGATTTCAAATGTTAATGGTAACAGTAATTTCACTGCCAAAACTAAATGAAAAATCTGACAGTCTCAAGATATCTATATCCTGAGTATGGTATGATTATAAGGATCTTGTTGTTCATATAGGATATAATGATAACTTTTTATCTCCTCCCCTTTTAAAAATTATCAGTGATAGAAAATAGTTATGGTCACATTATCTCCAATATGACTGCCATCAACTCTTGCCCTCCCCGTTATGTTTTGTGTGTGTGTGTATGTGTGCGCCTGGGTAGTCTTCCTCCCTTGAGAAGTGGAGTCTTACTTTTTCCCTCCCATTAAATCTAGCCCAGAATTGGTAACTCACTTGAGCAAGAGAATGTGGCAAAATTGATGTTCTGGGGTCATCTGAGGATAGATAAAAAAAGTTTTGCACTTTCTACTGGAGTCCTTTGGAAAGCTTGATGTTGGGAAGCTCCCACTGAAGGAAGCCAGCTGCCAGTTAAGAAGTCTGACTGCCGTGCATCTGCCTTGCTATGTGACGTGCAGCCACCTGGAGGACGCCAGGGAGGTAGGAAGAGAGGGGCTCAGACCAGGTGGGTGAGTGAAGAAGCCATTCTGGGAATGGCACATCACGTCTAGCCAGCCCAGTGGACATCATGTGGCTCTGAGAGTAACTAACTACCCGGCTCAGCTCTTCCACAGTTCCCGACCCACAAAATCATGAGCAAAACAAAATGCTTGTTTGGGGCCATTCTTCTGAAGTAGTTTGTTACACAGCAGTACACAAGTGGAGCAGAAGTCCCTTCCCCCTCATACGCTATACCAGTTCTACTGCTCTGAAATGTGTATATTGAGATGAAATTAGCTCAAGATAAGAACTGCCTAGAAAAATGAATCACAGGGGAAAAGGCATCTTCATAAAACCCCGCACAATTGTATTGTCTGCTCTGACCGGAAGAAAAGAACAAAGGAGGCAGAAGAGGCAGCAGAAAATGTGATTACTCCCGGGGACACGTCCACTCAGCATTGTGTCTGTCTTTGACTCTCAAAAATGACTGGAAATGTGCAATGTCTAATGTTAAATGGAAGGAAGAACTGACATGACATCGATCTCCCTGTTCACATGTGGTGCTTCTTTTTTGGATGACCCCCTATTGCCCCGTTTTCTTGAGAGCTCTGTAGCAGAGCTATCCTGGCAACTCTTGCTTCACTAATCTGCAAATCCTGGGTGAGAGAAACCCCTGGTGGTCTCCGTAGTCTTTTCAGGAAAGCTTTAATAGCCAAACACATTAGCAAGGTCTCATGCGGCTGAGGCTTCATTAATCTTCCCCAAGGCAGCCTGGTATATTTGCCAGTTTGCCATGAAATATTAATACAAATAAGTAAAACTAAGACATACTTGTTAGTGTGGGGGAGGGAAGACGTCCCCTCTACCCTCTGAGACAGTTACCCCAGTAATTGTCTATGAAGAGGCACATCAACAAGAGGAAAGGTATATAAATTTACTAAATGCATAAGAGCATCCCGTGAATGAAAACTGAATACCCCAAACCCAGTGAGACCTACAAGCTTATATAACCTCTTCACTGGAGAATGTAGGAAATTTAGGGAAGAGTAGCTGAATTGGGGGAAAGATGAATGGGTCTCAGAAATAGCAGGTGACAGCCTGTGTGGGCGTGGTGTCCACCTCTAGTCTCTTCTCTGCTCTTCTTCGGTTGATAAGATTCCTGGGAGAGTAGTCACAGAGTTGCTTTGGGAGAACCTGTCTTTAGTCAATACGGAAAGCTCAGAAAAAGCCTCTCCCTACATTTATTGCCCTCAAATGCCCTCCATTCGAACATTTGAAGTAGTGAGGATACCAAAGCAGCATTTTGGGGGTGGCATTTCCTGAACTCTCCTTAGGGTGAAGATACAGAGCCAGAGATGAAGACTGTGGGTGCGTTCTGTGCACTGACTTTCAGAACGGATGTATTCCTGTGAGCTTTCCGCTTTATTTTCCTGACTTTCAACTTGACACTTATTCAAACTCTAAAATCAAGCACACGATTTAGAGATTTTACCCCAAATGTGTTTCCCTCACCTAAATCAATAGTAAACGACACCGATAGCTTCTCTCTCTTGTTCTCTCTCCCTCCCCACCTGCTTTCCTTTATCATTTCAGGTGGAATAAAGAGATTTCTTATCATTAAATGAGCATGACTTCTTGTAAAGTTTCCCAGGAGCAAAGAAGATGAATGTTCCCTTCTTTCAGCATCGTGGCTCTTTCTGATCGCAGCTAACATTTTAAAATGATATAACCTTTTGGCATTTATAGATCTTTGGGGATTTAAGAGAGAAGTTATTCTGGGACTTGTAATGGCCAAGAGAAGTGTGTTCAGATTGAGTGTGAGCTGAGGTTATGAGAAAATGCTGAGATTTTTAAGATGGCTCAAATAGTCTCAAGATGTTTAATCAGTGTTCATAGTGACTGCAGTATTAAAAATGTCCCTTGAATGTGTGCATTATTCTTTTTGTCTAAAATATTTAGTTTTTAAAACCAGATTACTCAATGCTAAGCATTAGTGAATATCCGATATTCCTTACTATCACCGCAGTATGGTAATATCCATTCCTTCAGGAAAATGAGTCTACTTTTTCGGTTGCCAATTGGGCATGAGATGCATTTATTAGGAAATCAGTTACACTGTAATGATTCTTATTTGTTTTAGCATAAACTTCTTTGGGAACTAGCTCAAGGGGGAATATTTCCTCCTCACTACCCTTAGATAAGAGCTTTTTGCCCATTCCTGTTCTTCTTTCCCATCCATTTTTTTTTTATTATTATTATAAAGCTTTAAACCAGTCCGAAGGAGGAGTGGTATTAGAAGACTGAGTGAGGGAAAGGCAGCCAGGGCCTTGTGAAAAATCTGGTGAAAAGTAGGACTGAGTATTTTATCCCATAGCTTTATATTTAAAGCCAAAAGTTTCATCTTCATTTCTTCAAGAATGCAGAATTTTCCAGCTCCATATGCCAGGGGTGGCAGGTTCAAACCCAGCCCTGGTAAAAAAAAAAAAAAAAAAAGCAGTATTTTTCTAACACTGCAATTCCAAACGTCTTTATTTCATCCAGCCTGGCTCTTTTCATCCAAAAAATATTTTTATGAGATATTTTCAATGCAAGGTTGCAAGATTTCTCTCTCTCTATCTCTCTCTCTCTGTCAATCAATGGTCATATTTTAGCAGAACATTTAGTACTGTTATTTCTTAAAAACAGTAACAATTGCACAAATCTTAATACTTCTTTCACACAGATGATCTTATTTGGTTTTCACACAAACCATATAGTATGGGATGTAGAAAGCCTTACCACTGACTGGCGGAGTGACCTTGAGCAAATTGTCTCACTTCTGTAAGCCTCACTTTCTTATCTGTCAAATGGACATAATGATATCTACCTGAAGTAGATCTTTATAAACAATTTAATGGAATAATAAATTTTAAAGGCTTAATAAGCACCAACTTGATAGTATCACCACTTGCCTTGAGAAATTGAGGCTCAAAAACAGATTAAGTGAGCTATAAGGTATTCAGAGTGGCACAGTGGGTCCATGAAAGGGAAGAAACTCAAATCCAAGTCTTTAAGCCCGTGGCTCTTACTATTTCCTGTGATTGTAGTGCATGTTTTGGGATGGCTTTTTCTTCTCGTGGCACGAATGACCTTCACTGATCACAGTCCCTTTCTCCTTTGTCAGGGAGGGCACACATTCGTGAAAACATTGACTGGAGTCAGGTTTAGGATGGGGTCATGGCTCTCCCAAGGAGCATACGTCTGCAGTGCACTACCCCCCGTTCAGCCCTGCAGATCCACTTCTCATATGTGGGCATAATTTCCCTTATAGAGGGCCAGTGCCATTCAGCAATGGAAGCAGAGTCTCAGCGGGAGATGGTGTTTTAAAGTTTGAGATTCTCTAAAGTGACTCAGAGAAGAGAATTATATTCAGTAATCCCAAGAGATAAGAAGAAATGTCCTATAAAATATGTTTTCAAATCATGTTCTATGAGACGATTCATATGTTGTCATTCCTGGAGATCCTTACTCATCTCCAGTGTACTCACAAGGATTGGACAAGAGTTATTGAATAAATTCTCATGCTGTTAGCAATAATGATTAATGGGTAGGGTCTCCTGACAGGGCAATTAAGACATATGTGAAGGAGTGAAATGATATGCTCCTTGAATTTGTTTTTTCTCTAAAAGGTCCAAGTCTTTGGACCATCATTAAAAAAAGTAGTTTGAAAGTAAATTGATAGAATAAACTTTTTAGAATATAATTCCAAAGTGTTTCAACAATTTCACTGAATCACTTTCCAGGCCCCAAATAGATGGTCTGTTGCTCAAATGTTCTCTTCATCTCTTGGTATTGGCTGACAGTATTTTGTGTTAATGAACAAAGATGGCAGGTGGGCGTCTCCCTTCCTTTCTTTGGCTGTCACACCATCTCCCACCCCGCTCTCTTTCTGTCTCTCTTTCTCCTCCATCTCCCCTTCTCTCAGCTCCCTGCTCTCTGCCCTCTTCTCTCTCCCTTTCTCATGTCTCCCCTTTTCCTTCTCTCTAATGGAGAATAAATCCGTACTTTTATATACTAAAAAAGTGATCATTGATGGCACATTTGATGAGTTTTGCATAGTTTGGGAGGATGGTTATGTCATTGCCAGCTTTTTGCAGACTCATTTCGGTCAGAGTAATTTTGATTAAGCGTTTTTTTAATTGCCTTCCTCTCCTTCGTTCACTGTTTTATGTACTTCAGTGATTTCCTTTCCATGGGTCATTCTGGGATCCCAAGTAACCTGCTCTAACCTTCTCTAATCCTCCAAATTGTTACCAATTGATAAGTGCTTATTACTGTCACCCTCAGCTCATCTGGGGAGGACAGATACTCAGCCACATTGGGAATAGGAAGTTTTTTCATCCATATTGGTCAGCAAATTAACTACTTGCTTAGATTCCATTTTACTTAATTTGTTTTTAATGTTGAGGCCAGAGCTTTGCAAATAGGCTTTGATGCTCTTTAGAGATAGAAATGTATCTGTTTGAATAAGGTAAGGGGATAACTGGAGCACCCAATTGCTGCTATAGCTGTTTTTCTTTGTCATTGCCATTATCATTATGAAGAGCATTTATTATGCACCTGTGATGGAGACCTCTGGAGCTGAGTTGATCCTTGAGAAAAGCAAAAGAGTTATCTGCAGCAGAAGGACATTAGCACTCTTTGATTCCAGCCAACAAATGAGTAAACAAATGAGCAAACCGTGAACAACACATAAAACAAATACTGTTGCCTTACGACCAGTGGTGGGACAGGGCTCCTTATTAGCTTCACCTAAACAGGTAAAATTCCAAGAACAACACATCAAGGAAAAGAATCTGGGAAACCAGATAGTTGCTGTGCTGCTTTGGAAAGGTCCCTGGTAGACACCTGGTGGGATCAGAGAGCTTCCTCTTCCTGCTAGCCTTTCGTAGAATTTCATCATGTAGCCATATATTGAATCTGCATCAAGCCAAAAAGAGTACAGGTGCTCTTAATTTTTGATGACACTGAGCTGTCAGAAGGACTAATGCCAGAAAAGGGGGAGAAGTGACATATCTGCAATCTGTACGTTGCATTTCACATTCATTTGTCACATCTAGGAAGAGCAAATATGGTTTCTTCCTCCTGCCACAATGTATGAGGAATGATTGCTCAGAGTCAGGTGGCGGGAGCTGGTGTTACCATTACTGACTTTCTATGGAAAGCAGTTCATCTGCAGATGCAGCCAGTGGAGCAGCTGTACCCCTGCAGGGTACAAGTAAACTGATTCTAACCCCCCATGGGCTAGTCTGAACAGGGAATAGTTACTGTCCTCTTGAAGGCGGTGTTCTCCTCTTGTCTTCACCCTCCTCACTTCCCAGGAGAACAGGGCGGGTTTGTTCAAGATAACTGGGACACCTAACGATATAGAGACGCCTGAGTTGCCTTCAGCAGAAGGCAGAAATGAAAAGGACCACTTACTCATTAATTTATCCATTTAGTTAGTATTTGCAAGGATATATGAACCTACTGTGGAACAAGCTTTTTTCCGGGTAAACAATGAACCCTCTTGTTAGAGAGCTCACTTTAGGAACCTGCAGAACTTGGATTTGTGTCTTTCATAAAGTCCTCCTAAAATTTTGTGGAGTGACACTCCAGAATCAGAGGACTAAACTAAATACCTTTTATTTTAGATCCCATGACAGGTCGGAAGGGTAGCGAATCATTTTAAATTGGCAAAAGCAAGGACTGTTGGACATGTTGAAGAAATATAATTTATTAATTTTGAGGTGAATTCTCTGAATTGAACTTACTGTTTTGAAAATGTTTCCCAATAGAACTAGAACACCTTTTTGAGAAAATAGAACATATTTATTTAGAAATGACATTATCTATGTCTAAAAAGCATCACATTTATTGTTTATATTTTTGTTTCTCAAGTAGGCTAAAACTTGCTGTTTAAACTTTTTTTTTCCTTGCAGTGTTTGGCTGGAGCTGGTTTTGAACCCACCACCTCCAGAATATGGGGCCGGTGCCCTACTCCTTTGAGCCACAGCCACTCCCCTTTCTGTTTAATCTTGTTGAATTATTTACCTACCTATTAACTTACTTACTTTTTATAACCTAGAAAATGACAGAAGAAATCTCAGTTCATTTGAAGCGAAATTACTAAAGAATTTGAATTTAAGAGTAAAGTGATAGGGTTCACTTATTCAATTAACAGTAATTCATCTCATTCTTGCGACATTCCAGCCATTGCACCTACCATAATTTAATTAATTTGAAGGTTATAAATAAGTAATTGGGATAAGTTACATGTAGTAGTGTGTGTTAATGTGTGTGTGCCGGGTTTTGTGCTATAGTTCAGTTGAAGATCCAGACCATAATATTAAATGAAAAAAATCAGAGTAAAAATATGAATCTGTGATCTGATACATAAATATGAGTAAAGAAGTAGAAGGTAACTTAAACAGAGTGTGGCAGGCTAAGGTCATGAGAAATTTACTTTTTCTTTTGTTTTGAATCACACTACGTCTTATAGAGTTGTTTGCACAATAAAAGAATTGTCTAAATAAAAATGGATCCAAATTGACCTGTTTCTTTTGAATAGATTTGAACAGAAGTTTGAAGAAGGAGCCACTGGAATGCTTCTTTAGTGCAAACATGACTATAAAGCTCCCAGGGGAATTTTCTAACTTCTTCCATCATTTCCAAAATGTTAAATTCTCAAATGGAGGGTTTCCATTTGGCCTGCGTGGAGAAGGTCGGACTTTGGTCTGCCTGTTCTGAAAACCCAGAAGAAAAACCAAAGGAATCAGTAGTTTTATTTATACGATGTTAAGTCTTCATATGTTAAAATATATTTGCATTATTCTACTACTACTTAGATTCGGTCTGATCACATAGGGTCTAACTGAGTATCGAAAGATAGTTTAAACAAATGATACATAAAAATCAGCTTGATTTGGGGATATTCTATAGGCCCAGGTTTGAATTTCTTTATAAATTTCATTTTGATGAAGAAGTCTGCCAGGAGAAGCAGGTGGTGAGAACTGTACTCACAGGAAGAGAAGAAACCATATTCTGGCTAACGAGAAAGTGAGAAGGGGCGGGGGGGGGGGATCACCTTCCCCGAGACAATAGATACTCTATATAACTGCACCTTTTCAGGTTATCGTGAAAATTACTTTTTGGCAGTGGTGCAAAAAGGTTGTTATACATTATTGTTAATTGTGGTTGGAGACACGAAGCAATATGATTGTTTGATGGCTTATTTGTTATTCAAAAAATGACAGCTTTTATGTGCCAATAAACATGAAATCACCTGGAAATATCCCATCTAAATGTACTTGCTTAATGCGTAGACTAGACTTTTATGAAGCCATGTGAGTTTGCACTTAGCATTTTACCCGATGGTGCCTTGTCATCCGTCTGATGAGGATGTTTATTTGGCAAACGTGAGCCAGAGAAACCCGTAACTTTGTCAGAATTTATGGGCAGTGGGCAGTGGCTCTGCTGGAACATGGCTTGAGAGGCAATTAGTCTTTAATAGTGTGAGTACTTTTCATCTCGTCGGGAGAGCAGCTGACAGCCACGGTGTCCCTCAACCCCACCACAGCCTTCTCTCCTCTCCAAGAAGGGGACATGGAAAGAACTGCTAGGGGCATAACGTCACCCCCGATAACAGAAACCAAGTTCAGGCAGTGTGTGCTGGGTTGCAGTCCTCTTATGCCATTTACAGTGACAGAATACCGCTTTCAAAGATGACACTAACTACGCCGAGGTTTTAGTATGATTGCCTCCAAATGCTGGAGCAAGCTGCGTGTGTTTGCCTGCCACTCTGCTCTTCTGCAACATGACTGACGCGCTCTCCATCTCTCTCTCTCCCTTTCTCTCCTGTTCCTGCAATTGCCGCATCCTTGGCGGGTAACCTTTAAGCCTCAGGCTGCAGCGATTTCTTCTTCATAGAGCACCACATAAAGACATCATTCATGCTTCCCCAACCAAACTCACAGAGTGCCACTTAATAAGGTGATGGGGATGAATTCAGTGGGCAGCATGAAGGCCACCCATGTGGAGACATTAGGTGTGGGCTCGCTCAGACTGAGTGACAGACACACCGAGAGTCCGAAATGGGGTGTTTATCACACATTCCTTCAGGGACAACACAGAGAATAAGAAGCGGTTTTCAGGGCATCTCCCCCATCCGTGCCTGTTCTGGGTGGTTCACTTTGCTTGGACTAAGATGGGGCATCCTGATGAGAGAGGGCAGAACCCCGTCAGTGGGGAAGCCTCTTCTGTGCTGGAGACCGTGAAGGGCAGCCGGCCACTCTCCCAGTGGACCTTCTATTCATATCTTCTCAAGCCCAGGCTGGGCATTTTTCTGATTCCACATGACCACTCTGAAAATTCTTTCTTTTTATTCATTTATTCACTCAACTGACAAATATTTATGAAGCATACAATACATGCTGGGCCTTGGTTTAGCTGCTGGGAATACACCTGTGAAAAACATGGTGAGAACATCTTTATTTTCACAGAGCTATGTTCTCGTAGAGGGTTTTTAGACAAGAAACAAAATAAATAAGTAAATTGTGTAACAGGTTCAAAGGTGATGAAGTTAGTGAGCTACAGTAGCCTTTGTGAAATTCCTAGAGAAAGGCAGTCCAGAAAATTAGGCTGCAGGTAAGGTGGATGGAATATTGTTGATGTGGAACAAAAGGACTTATGGGAGGGGAGAAAAAACAGTGGACTTCATCCTCTCTTTTTCTTCTTCCCCACAAGAAACTACACCTGGTATTGCTCTTTTATTCCCTGCCCGCCCCCCCCAATGAAGAGTGGACAGGTCACAGTAGGAAAGAAGGTTAAGATTAAGGTGAGAATAGAATAGTTTTGGGTTCAGGAAATAACCTTGGAGAGAAAACAAGGATTCCTATAAAAGAGCAGAAAGTGCAGTTATCTGTTCTCTCCCCCTTCTGTCCAACTTCCTCTGCCCCTCCCACTTCTCAGTGAAAATGCTGTAGTATTTGTCCACAGTAGAAGACTAAACTTGACCAACTCAAGGTCCTTGTTTGGCCAGTATTCCCTGCCTGACACTTTCTTAAGATTTTAGCTCATTTTCAAGTTTTGTAAAGATGTAAATGTAACTTTCTGTTGTTTTCTTTCTCCAACAATTATTTGCTACAGATTATGTTACTCACAGACCCAGAGATCGAGAGCAGCTTACTGATCAGCTCGGATGAAGGGGCAACGTACCAGAAGTACCGGCTGAACTTCTACATCCAAAGCTTGCTTTTTCACCCCAAGCAGGAGGACTGGATTCTGGCATACAGTCAAGACCAAAAGGTGAGCGTGCCTAACTTGCTTGAGAAGATAGTGTGTGGTTCTCCAGGGAAAAGACAGTCAGTCCACCCTTTGAGATGAAAATCATCATCTCAGCCTTGCACTGTAGTCAGTAATTGTTTCTGTTCTGTGGAGTAGCCCGAAATCTGTGCCAGCGGGTCAAGGAGAAACAAGGAGAACTGCAGGTTGCTTAAACCATCTAAAAATCTGTAACAGCTTATGAAATAAAGATTGGAAACTAAGTAAGACATTGTGGAGAAGCAGTGTTTTATGTTTGTGGGTAGGTAATCATTTTTCTTAGTAAAGGACCCTCGGTTTTTTTCAGGTCCTAAAGGTTAAGTGGGAACACTAACTAAGGGTTTGCAAAAGTAGTGAGAAAAATGGCCAGAGGAACAATAATAATGTCAGTAAATAACATTATCAGAAGCCTGTTGCCTCAGGACTTTTCTCAGGTGAGATAAATGTGAGATAAACTCTAGTCAAAAAAACCAAAAGGAAAGGAGGTGAAAAATTAGGATGCTCTTTGTGGAATACATCTTTCAGTGAAGTCATGCTCAGAATTCTCCTTGGAGGAGTCCTGTGTTAGAACCCCCATATGGTTAAAGAATATTGGACCTCGTGAGTTAGTGGGATCTTCCAGGTTTTGTCTGTCTGGGCTGCTATAGATGTGTGGGGTTCTTAAAGGCAAGGGAGGGGTGTGAGCAGCTTCCCAAGATCTCCACTGACATGAGCATATTACAGGAAGCAAATTAAAATTCTTAAGATAGGAGTTTTTTTCATGCTTCCCTTACTGCCAAATAAAATGCACATTAAGCCCCCAAATAGAAAGAATTTACAATTAGTAATTTTTTTTTTTTCATCTTGAGCAGCCTGGCTACCCTTTCAGCAGAATGTACAATTTTGTTCCTGGAGTCAGGCTGCAGTGCTTGTGGGCCAGGAGGGTGCAGTTAACAGAGGCAAGGGCTGAGAGGGTCAGACACAGGGATCAGTCATTTAGTCCACGGGATTATTATGTTTTATTTTATAGCTAGTTAATTCCCTTCTACCCTGGATGCCAGAGGAACAGTGAGGGCCAGATTTACTTGGCTGAATAAAAACTATGCATCTTTTCAATTATGCTGGCGGAGATGACCCCAAATGTAACCAGGTAGCCCTTCATGGCCCAGCCCTTCAGACAGTGCCTCCCATGGTCACTGCATTAGAGTGACTAATGCTGTAGGAGCTGGGACACCTGGGCTGTGGCCTCAACTCAGCCACTCATGGTGAGCAGTATTTAGCGTTTATTTCCTTTGCTCTGAAGTATATTTGTAGGGATAAATGGAACTGCAGGATTTTCCATTCCAGGAAGCAAATATTATACTCCACATCCTTTTTAAGAGCCACACATGGTGCAGTGTTGGTAAAGATTAACTGTATCAAGAAGCTTTTGATCTATCAGGACTTAGATGCTTAATACTTATGAGTTCACTAATAGTCCAAGGGAAGCCAAAAAAAAAAGCAGTGGTTTCATTGACACATAATCGGTGGGCAATTGAAGTGTCTGGGTGAACTACATGAAGTTGATGGGCCCAAATTCAGGAGGTGGAGCTCCAGTGACCTCGGAAGGTTTTACCACCTGGACCTAAATGTCATAAACATATAAGGTTGACAAAACTATGTTTGCAGGATTCCAAATTTCTCTAAGTGTGTGCAAGTGAAATTTGATAAGACTAATTATAACACCACAGGTACACATCCCCCCCCACAGACCTGTGTTACCTAATCTCGAGTTTTAATTTTTTTTAACGGTTTTGGTTGTTTGCTTGTTAGGTGAAATAATTTTTATTTTCCTAATTAGGACTTTGAACATTTTGGTCGAGACAGTGATAGGTCCAGAGCTGTAGATTGTAAGAACTAGTCAGTAGTAATGTAAGGATGACATATAGTAATATGAGGTCAAAAGCAAGAATCCCAGTTAGGATGATAAGACAGTACTCCTGGGAGCAAATGCTAAGGGGTCTGGACCAAATGGTATATTTTTTTGACCATAGTCCTAACGAAGCCTGTCATTTTAGAGTTGGAAGATGCCTTATCAGATTTTATTCTGTTTAAAGATAGGGATCCAAATATCTGGGAGGTTAATACATTTTCTCAAATGGCACATCCGTAATTGTAGATGTTTTACGATGGGATGAAGCCCTAGATGAAATTTACTAGACTTCTCATTCTTTTTTTTGGTCATTTCTTTCATTTTGTAAATCTATTTTAAATTTCAGAATATTAGGGCACACACACATGTTTTGTTTCTGTCCAGACTGAGTCCAAGTTATACCCATCTACTCTAAGTGTGCCTTTCACCCAGGCGGTGTACGCTGTACCGGGCAGCTCTGAATTTGCCCCTCCCTTCCTTCCCCCTCAGCCCAGCTTGATGTTCACTGAGATTTCCTTCCACCCGTGCACTGAAGTAACTCCAGTTTGGTCCTGAGTACATGTTTATTTCTCAATTCTTGTGATATTTCACATAGAAGAATGGTTTCTGCTTCCTCCCAGGTTGTACAAAAGGATACTAGATTGCCATTTTTATGGCCCAGTAGTGCTCCACAGTAGGCACACACCACGTTTCACTAATCCATTCATGTATTGGTGGGCACTTGGGTTGTTTCCACATGTTCATGATTGTGAATTGTGCCGCTGTAGGTTGATCTTTGGAGGTGAACAGATGGCAGAAACCAGCCTTTCTGTCAAACTCTGTTTCTCCAAGAAAGGATGAGGGATAAATCATCCTGGAAAAGAAAAATTATGGAAAATTACTTTAAGAAAAATTACTTCTACCTGCTGTAGAAGTAAGAAGCAGAGAAGACCTTCAAATCCCCAGGCTTGAATCATGGAATGAGGACTAGGACATTTGCAGAGGGGAGTGGGATGCGACCATCAGATGAGCCTTTAGCTGATTGCAAGGGGCTGTGGCTGCTCAGAAGGGTCAGTGATCAGGAAATAATACCTGTGCTCACCAGTGGATCATAGATACTTTGGCACTGATTAGACACAGCTATGGGCCACAGGAGGATCCTGGGCTGGCGTTGTCTGGCTATTGATTGTATTTGCTGGGAAACAGGGAAATTAATTTTTTCATATCAGTATCGCTCATCAAATTTTATGTGTCAGCTGCTAATGCTGCTGCTGCAGATCTCCCAGCTCAGATATTAGCTACTATTCACTCTGCTGGACGCCGTTGTACATCAGACTCTGGTGAACAGGATCCTCAGTAATTGTCTCTGGGAAATACCTGGTGGAGGTGTGGCAGCTCCTTCAGAACTTACCTATGAACAGAGCCCTGCTCTCTTTTCTTTTTGTTTGTTTGCTGTCTTCTTTTACTTTAAGGCATATACTCCCTCTTTTAAACACAAAGCTACGCTTATTTTTCCTTATTTTTCTGACCTTGCTTTTTCTCTCCTTCAGTGCATGAGACTTTGAAGGCACTGAGGACAGATTTTGGATCCCTGGGCTGCAAGACAGAGCCCAGATGGGCTGTGATGCTCTGCTCTGTCTCTCCTCTTGATGCCCCAACATCAAGAGGAGCTTTTGATGTGAGCATCACAAGAGATGCAAAGAGTTTTGTTTTGAGCAGATTGTCCTTTCTGGCCAGCGATAGAATTTTACAAGCCATCAGTTCCATGGGAAGACTTTTTTTTTTTTTAAGTGGTTTTTAATCAGAGAGAAGTGTGTGTAGCCAGATGTCCTCAGTATTCTCAAAGCCAAGATGTTGTGATGTCTTAGTTTTTTGACTTAGAAGGAGAAATCTATTTTTGATATTCAATATCTAAGTGGTTGCATTATTCAGGGTTCTCCAGAAAAGCAGAGAGAGAGACGAATTGGCTCACACACTTAGGGAGTCTGATTAAGTCCAAAAATGTTGTCGGAGTGATTCAGTCCAGGTCTGAGAATGGGATGGGGGCAGAGCCAATGGTCCCAGTTCTACTCCAGAGGCCTGAGAGACAACCAGGAACTCCAGTTTTGATGTCTGAGAAGTTGGATGACTCAGGGTACAAAGACACCGGGAGTTCACCCTTCCCCAGTCTTTTTGTTCTATGCAAGATTTCACAGGATTGGATGATGCTTTCTGACACTAGAGAGAGCCGATCTTCTCAGTCCTACTGATTCAGATGTTAGTATCTTCAGGAAACTCTCACAGGCACAACCAGCCATAAGTTTGACCAGCATTCCCTGCTCGATCAAAATGACACATAAAATGAATCATAGCAGAGGTTGCCAAGAGGTAAACACTGTCTCGTCCCCCTTTTCAAATTTCAGAATATGAAAGGATACAGATGTTTTAGGTTACATCTATTGCTGGTGTAATTCCTGAGTCCTGGATGTGGGTGTATGGTCACCCACATAGTGTTCATAGCACCCCTTAAGTAGGATTTTGTCCCCCTTCCCTACTGCTTAATTTCTGTTGACTTTTACTTTTCTTTGACTTACCCAGGATAGAAATAGAAGCTAGAATCCATGGCCTGTGGAGGGTCTATGCAAGGACAGTTCTTTGGCAAGTCCTGAAATTTTCAGAAGAGTGAACTTTGTGGACATTACAGAACTTCCATGTCCCTGGACAAAGGGATACTGGTTGTGTAAAGTTCTACCCTTAAGAGCGCTTCCAACCGTGAATCACTATTGACAGTAACAGGAATTCTACAGCGTTTATTTATCTGGAGTTCAAAAATACTGCTTTCATTTATTAATTTATTATTTTTTCTGTAATTGAAGCAGTAGGCAACCCAAGCATTTTGCCCCTTTTTAAAATCTCTTAGTGTTTGGAGACAGAGCAGATAACAGAAAGGAGCTACAGTCCTTTACTTCATTGCTTGTTTTCAATACAGGAAAACACCCAAGGAAGGCTTAGCAGCAGACTGTGTCTGCTAGATTATATCTTTATTTTAATTTGGCAATAAACTAGTGTACAAACTGTGCTATAAAACACTGCCTCCAACGGCATCTCTCAGTCTGTCTTAAACACCTCACTAAACATCATGTGTTGGGAAACATTTGCAATGAGAGAAAACAAAGAGCAGATGTGACTGTAAGGAAATTAAAAAAAAAAAAGTGAAAAGGGATAAGAATATGCATGTACCTCCAGCTCCACCGACTGAGCCCCGGTGCCTGGCTTTTGGCGGCTCTGTTGCGGCTGGTGCTGGAGGAGTGATTTGTAAGGGGAGAGTGTTGTGTTGTGGACCAACTCGAATGCTGCTGGGACTCAGGCTGCTGAGTGGCTGGAGAGGAGAGGCCCCTTCTCTCTCTGCCCATGCTGGGAAGACCTCATCTCAGGAAAGCGCTGGAGCAGGGCCTGCTGCTATAGAACACAAGGCCAAAGGACCGCTCAGGTCCAGGCCTGTGCAGCGTACGCTTCTGCCCAGCCCTGTGGATGTCCAAGACCACCTACACCATGAACTCAATTCCTACACAGGCAGACACGAAGGACAGCTGAACAAAACAGGCAGGGTCTGCGCTGTGGAAAATCGGAGAGCAGGTGTTCATTTGGAAGGGGGAGGGGATGTCGTCAAGCTCCGGCCTGATGTTCTTGCCTCAGAAGATAGTGGGTCCAGCATCACCAGGTCTTCAGATTTTTTTGTTTTTTTGAGAGAAGTAATCTTGCTTTGTTTGCAGTGTGACCATTTCCTTATTTGTATGTGTTTCCAGAAAACTCACAAATTTGAAAAAGAATACTGCATAGGACAGCTAAGGCTCATCTGCTGCCCTGTATTAGTCTGCAAGCTGCTTTTCTCTTTTTCCATCCTCTGTTCCCATTCTCTTTATTTTTCTTCTGGTCATGCATTTCCCCTTTGATTTTATTTTAGGAGACGTTTTATTATTTCATACTTTAAAACAATTGCGTTCAAATGTGTGATAAGAGGACAAAGCCTGTAGGGCAGTTGGTGGGCCACCCTCTCTTTCATGGCAGTTCTGGAGTTTTTGCAAATTTATATCGTCTCACGTATTTTGGAGCTCTGTGAGTCAGCAGTCCAAGTGATAGAACCATATGGGAAACTTGCTTCATTCTTGATCTCCTCTAAATTCCAAAGAACCATCGTTGATGAAAGAAATAGGGAACCCTAAGGCCTGCACATTGGCCTGACCGTCCTGACCATGCATTTTGGTCCATGTGTGTCAGACATGTGCAAAACCAAGACATGGCTTTAAAGAGGGGACACAGGCTTTGATAGGTTGTGTTCATAAATAAAGGAAACTATAAATATGAACAGCTGGCGTTCTTGGTAATAATGAAGGTTGGCTTTGAGTTAAAATCATAGATTAATACAAAATGAAAAATGGACTACCAGTGTGGCTGATAGACAATGATAGCGTTTTAGTAATTCACATGAAAATAAATTTTAAAAATATCTAGTTTTGATTCTCTTTCTTCTCTCTCTGTTGGCTCAGGAATTTTGTTTAACCCAGTTTATAACTATATTTAATAAAAAAAGTTCTAATTTTTTTTTATTTTTAATTGTGACTTTTGTGGAGGGGGCTCTAACAGAGTGACAGTGCTTATCGTGGCTGCTGTGAAAGCCGGGGATTTCCTGGAGGGTCCTGGTTACTTGATAAGGGAATGGATATCAGCATTTCCAAAACTACAGTTGTGTTGGTTTCTCACCGCTGATGGACAGCAGAGCAAGCCAGCAAGCCTCTTGGCCTGTCAGGCCCTGCCAGGGATGTGACCATCAACAAGTCACTTAGTAGTTCATTCACCTGTGAAGTGGAAATAATAATCAGAGTACTGGCCTCACAGAACTATTTGAAGATGCTGAGATAATGTATATAAAACACTTCACACAAGAGCCTGGCACATAGTGAGTGTGATGTACTGTAGTCAATGTGTTTCCCTAAAACCTGTAGATGGGCAACTGGGTCTGTGCCGCTGAAATTAGAGGCAAGCCTGCCTTAGCCACAGGCTGCCCCCGTGTCTCTCTGGTATATGGAGGTATAGGCACTTTTAATCAATGTTGAATGCCCCTTTAATCAATCACTACAAGATGCTGTGGAACCAGAATGAATGGAACAAGGAAGATTGGGTGTATGATGCTTAAGAATGTTATCGATTATACACGCAGTAACTGTAAACCATTAAATATTGAAGTGTTTATCTTCACAGTAATTCTATTTCATTTTGAATAGGCCCAGAAACCCCTTCATGTCAAATGGCAAGATTGAGACAAAAGAAAAATGGATCCTTGAAATTCATCCCCCTGGAGATATTCGAATGATTTCTGCACAAACACAAACACTTAGGAAACTGGTATCTACCTAACACCCAGGGCACTGCACGAAAGTAAAAGAGGCACTTGGTTGTTTATAAGAAACATGTCGAGCATTAGACACCATGCTGGGTTGGCAGGACTTTCATGGGCTTGAAATTTCCCAATGTCAGCGCTGATTTCTAATCTCATGAATATGTAAGTAATTTAAGTGTCCAAGTACAAAACTGGCAATTAGAGTGGAAACCAGGGAGCTTGCTAAATGTCAACCCCAATGCTTGTTTATAAAACAAATTCTCCAGCTGAAATGCCATCATATGCAAACAGGGAAACCTGCCTTCCCCTTGGATACCATGTTAAACAGGTTGTATCATTATTTTCCAATTGCTACCTGGAAGTGTTTGATCTACCTATTCCTAATGATTTAGGGGAAAAAAAGGGCTGTAAGAACAAGAAATAGACATTTTAATTTATTTATTTATTTATTTATTTGTGGTAAGGTAGGATTTTATTAGATGGAAAGGAATGCGGAATGGCTATGTAGGCTTTGAAATGGAGATACATGTTTGTGTGTGTAACTTTTAGCCAATTCTTGATCTATCCTTTGCCACCAGCACCTGTCTTTAAGAACCTTTAAGGCCAAGATTTCATCTTGCCATTTTCCTCTATACCTCTAGATCAGAGCAGAAAGTGACCCCAATTAAAACCAGCCCATTGTCACATAATGATCCTTCCTTCTTGGACAGCTCCAGTCTCCTATGTCTAAACCCACAAGCCTCAGAGCACCAGACTCAATTGTGGGGCATGAGACAGACTTCAGGGTCACCTGGGGGGTGGCCAGTGACAAATTTGATAAATCCAGCCATAGGAGAGATAGATGGAGCCAGTGACACATCGTCCTTCCTGCCCGGTCTTCATCAGCATTGCACGCTCTGTCTCAGTGCTCTCGTCTTGTGGCCTGTTGACCTTGGGATCCAGTGTACATTCGCTATCCATGTGCTTTGGTAAACTTGCACCTGCCCAGCCTGGTCCCAGGCTCCGTGTACAGCCTCGGCTCCCCCTTCACTTTTCTTACGCATCCCAGCCGAAATGGGTCTCTTGCTGCTTACTAAAGAAGAACAAGGACACCACTCTGATTGTTTCTTCTCTGTTTATTTGTTCAGACTGACCCATTCTCCTGGAATGTTCTTTCCCCACATCTTTATACTAAAAGGTTTCAACTGTACTCCCATGCTCACAGTGGATTCTTTGCAAAAGTCCAAATTTTCTCTCTCCTAAATAGGCCACCGCAGCACAATGAACAAGCTAGCTTTCCCTTGAGAAATTCCCTTGAGAATTCTGTTTGGGTGCGGTGGGGTGGGGTGTGGGAAGGTCACCATGGTTTTTCTCATTGTCTATTCCCTATATCAACCAGCAGGGCAAAGACTCACATCAGCTCGCAGTGAAGGGTTCCAGCATCATGTTAGGTACTTTGTTTCCTCCTAAGTGTGTTCTGGCCCTCGCCCCATGCTGCGGGACCGGCGTATCAGAACATACTTCTGCAAACGGAGTCTTTGTCTATACTGATTCTTCCTATTGAGGACAGTGGAGAAAGGAGCTTGATATTTGCATTATCTCGGGCGTGCCATTATGAATTTGTTTGAAGTCCTTCAGGAACCACCTCTTTCTTGCTAGAAAGTATGCAGGAGCATCAATGAGAACGGGAGATTCATGAGGTAGATGAGTGCTTTATACCCAGGCCATCCCTGGGGCAGTATTAGGATGAGGCAAGTAAAATAGAACTGGCAGAATTTCCTGTCAGCCTTTCAAATTGTAGGGCCCCCTGCAGCCACAATGTTAAAGGCATCTGGACTCTTAGCTTCTGTGGAATTGCCCTTGTACTAACTTCTGTGGAATTGATGTTCTTCCAGTAATTTCCTAGCTGCAAAATTCATAATGTGTACCTTCCCAGAAATCTGAAAAGAGAGGAGGCATTGATCTGATTTGGGAATATCAAAAGGTCTTTCCAGGGATAGTGATGATTGCAAATGTTTGCATCGATAAAGGAAGTTGAATTGCTCTTCTCCTAGGAGATAGAGATCACTTTTCTAGGGATTAAAGCAAAAAGTGAATGTTAAGAAGGTAGAAAATGATAGTTGGAAACTACTACTCTCATCCCCCACCCCATCCTAATATCGTTATATCATCCCATCCTAATCTCCCATGGATTTGAAACCCCAAGCAAAGCCAATACATCCCGTTCTTTCTCAGGCCTGAGCTATCCTGTCTGGCTGTGACATCTCTCTGTTACTTCTGGTAGTCAGGGCCCCTCCTCTAACTTGCAGCTCTACACATTTCCAGAGGGTGGCGCCAGAGACACCTAACTCCTGGTTCAAGGCTCCCAGGGAAACAAACCCTTGCAATTGTATCTTTTGCAATAAGTGTATTTTTATCTACTCTCTTCTTAAAGAGACGAAGGCAGATGTCAAGAAAACAAGCTAATGGGAGAAATGTTAAAAAAAAAATCAAGAGACGAGGCTGGTGGGAATGAGAAAGAAGTGTTAAGGGCCCCAGCCCACTTTGGACCAGGAGGCTGCTAATAGACCTTGAACATAGAGGAATGTTGGGCTCCTGCTCATTCAGTCATTATGACTAAGGCAGGAACGTAATCTCAGCTATTTTAGAATGATGTTAGACACAAGGATTCTGCTCCTTGCATTCTTATTTAACCAGAATCTTTTTGTGTTCTCCTTCTAACATGTTTGTTCCTTTAATTCTTTTTCAATATTTTGTACCAGTATTAGCAAAAGAAAAACAAACTCCCTCCAGGAATGGCATTTCCATTGGACTGACTGACAGGGAGTCAGCAGCAGAACACTGCCCTCCGCAAGCGCTCTGTCGTCCTCTCCCTAAGCGTCCTCTCCACTTCCCCAGGCTCGGCATTGTTGGAGAAAGCTGCTCCCGCTCTCTCTAACGTGAAAGATAGTAATGATAGTTCTCACTTCTGTGTTCTGAGTCGCAGAAACCTTGGAGCCAGAGACAGACAGAGAAGGAAATAAATCTTATTTAGGTGCTAACAACACTGTGAATTATATTAAAAGACATTGACTGGGTCTCCACGAAAAGCCTTGCACTGGTAGCTGAGACACTTGTGGGTGAAAAGCTTTGATAACCATTCGCTTCTTTATGGAGAACTGTTGAGTTAGACTCATAGGTTTACTTACCACATTAGCTTGAATGGCTGAGAGTTGTTTTCCACTTTTTTTTTTTTGGTACAATACCAGGCTGGACAACTAATTCTTAGGGAGAACATGTTTGAAGTAGTAGGTGAAGTATACAGAGCAGCTCTGTATGAGAGTGAAGATGGCAGACCTCTGCTGAAAATCCTTGGGAGTTTCCAATGCCCTGATAGGCGTAGGCATGTGCGTGTGTGTGTTTTGGAACAGCCATGTAGCTGTAAATCCATGGAAAGGAACATACTCCTCCTATAAATTTTCTTTGTCCATCAGTTGTGAAACCTGGGTTCTTTACCAGGTAGGGTCGTGATTAGAGAAGTTTTGTGGTACAAACTCAGTATTTTTCCCTCATTATCTTCTAGCTGTAAATGCAGATATATAGGAAAAGCTTTGTAATCTCATGACAGAGGTACAGAGTGGTCTTAGATATTTTAGAGGGATTTTTAGGTAGGTATGAATTTTTTCTTTGGACTCTCAGAAGACACTCTTGAAAGGCTACTCAAAAAGTTAAATATAAATGCCTGGCCACTAGTTTGGTAGCATCTGTTGTTGTACCATAGTTCTTTGGAGATGAGACAAGCGAGAATCTTAGTGGATAGAAGAGGTTTCATAGAAGAATGTGGCCTCCAATCTGACTCTAGAAATAGTCCTGGCATTGAGGAAGACAAGTCTTAAAGCCCCTTCTGCTGGAGTGGGTAGCATCAGGGAAGGCCCAGCAGGGGGGATGTGCCAGGTGTGTGTGGGAAGATGAGGCCAGGAGTTATCTTAGGAGAGATGAAATTGAAAGCGTCTCACTGAGCTGAATAACGGAGGCTTGGTTTATTAGATTGCTTCGTATACCACTGCTTCGGGGGCCTCAAGATGCTCACAAATAACAAAGTCGCCCTTTGAAGATATAAACAAATGTCATGGGACATACCTGACTGGTCCACCGGCTCTGAATCCAAGCCTAGGGGATAAATTTTAAAAGATGGGGAAAAAAAAAAATGAACAGCAGACGCCGACACCCAACAACTCTTCACAGTGATGAATGCTCAGTGGAAGCAGGGATAGCAATCCCTTAGTGTAACCATATAAAAACCTAAGAGTTTATATATTATTCTTTCAGGATATATGCAAGTCCAGTCTTCACGCACAGAATTATTAATATTTCTAACTGTTCTGATTCTGTTACATTTGCATTAATCTCCGTATATAAATATACATAAGATCATACATTGATTTATAGACATTAGCACACCCTAATGGTGTGGACTTGGTTCCCTATAAACTAATAAAAACAAGTACAGCTCTGTATTTTAAGAAAGAGGATGAGGATGGAGAGAGAAACAGACACTCCCAGTTTAGGGGCTGACTGTTGTTACACAGCCTGTGTGTTCAGGTGCAGATTGTTCCAGACGTGCCAGGAAACAAGGAGCAGGCATGCACCTGCCGGCTGCTGATGTCCTGGGCTAAATACCCGTGCAGCATCCCGCCCCTTGTTAGCTCTAGGTGGGGAGCTGTCCCTACATCTCTCCTCAGCACTCATAAAAAACATCAAACGTGATATGCACCCAGGAAACCTTTCTTGCCCAGGCATGATGGACTGGGAAACAATAATAAGAAAGACTTAAAAGGAAGAAGGCCTGGACTCTCCTTGGCTGAACACCCAAATACTGTGTAATTAGGACCAATCGAGCTGTTAGCTTTAGTAGCCACCTATTTTAGCTGTTTTTGGTTTCAGGGTGTGTTTTGATCCAACAGACATAGTATTGTATGTAGCAAGGTTTCTCAAGGGTCAGTAAATACTTGATTGAGCTAAGTTGTACTGTGGATAAGTCTGGTGCTACCTGCTGCCATGGTGAGTCACAGGGTGAGTCATTGACCCTTCACTGAATGTGGGGAATAGGAATGGAAGAAAAGGTTGAGTAGTTGTGGTTCTCAGAGCAGTGTGACTCAACATCTTTTCACCGTGGGAGTTGGCTGATGTGATGGGTTATAGACAAGGCACGTAGCAAAAAGGAAATATTTCAAGTGATGTTTTTTGCAAATCAGTAGCTCAGTGGTCATGGGAACCAGAGCATCAACAGAATTCCCTGGGCTGTCATCAAAGGATGTTTCTGGAGGCAGAAGACATTTTCATGATGGCATAAAGATTATCAGAGGGCAGCAAGGTGACAAAGAGCTTCAGTGAAGACCAGTACATAAAAAGATGACATTTGAAGGATGGAGAGTGTGGAGGGTCAGTCTTTGTCTCATAAGCTGTGATTCTACGCCCTTGCCCTTGGAGAATACTGAAATGGTACGGCAAATGGATTTGACATCTTAACAGCTGTGTAACCATCTATCAAATGGCCATAATTACTTCATATATCACATCAATGGTATATAGATTAAATAAAATACGGCATCGGAAGCACTTGGCTCATGGTAAGAGCTTAGTCAATGTGCACAGCTGTTTTTTAACCAGAGGTCCCTCTGATGGCTCTGATAAAGGCCAACGTTTGTTCCTTACTGTCTATTGAATCAATTCTTATCTCCTTAATTTGCCATTCAATGCCTTTTCAGTTTCATCCTCAACATATTCATCCAAACTCACATAAATAAGCTAGGCTCATTGATACTTTATCATTCTCTCTCGCCATTTTGACTCAGGCTGTTCCCTTTGTGAGTAATGCCATTTTTTTGTCAACTTGGTTGCTGTAATTCCAGCAGTTCCCAGCTGATGGTATGTGATGTCTTGAAGCATCTCGGTCCGACTCCCTAGTCCACCACCCACTCTGGCAGGCTGGGTTACCTATTACAGTTAGGTTCAGGTTATACAGCATGTCCCCTTCCAGACCACGTGTAGACTTAGCATTCTCTGTGCTCCCCACGATGCTCTGTATATGCCAGGTCAAGTAGCACGGCTGACCTTGTCACCAGGTGGGATGGGGTGTGAGTTCCAGCTCATTCCTCTATGCACTTGGCATGCAATTTCCGAAGAGTCAGTTAATCTTTCTGAGCTTCAATTTCCTCAGTTATAAAATGAGGATATCAAATATGTGCCTTGCAGACTTCAGGTGAGAAACAGAGATGATGTATGTGATACACTCACTTGGTGTATGGCAGGGACTCAATAAATGGGTAGGTATTATTTTTTATTATTGATCCAGTGAACTGATGTTTGTGTATTCAATGAGCAGTAGAACTGGAGTGCTGAGTAATTTCTCTTCTTTACAGTTATACAGCTCTGCTGAATTTGGGAGAAGGTGGCAGCTTATCCAGGAAGGGGTCATACCAAACAGGTTCTACTGGTAAGTCTCACCTTGACCTGTAGCACATTAAGATATTGCCTGGTAAATGTGCATTGGAATCTTGTTCTCACCCAGTGCTCTCACAGGAGGTCGGTTCGCACCTTCACAGGGCAGGATGCGAAATTGGAGTAGTAAACATTGTAAAGGAATATTAAAAGTTATGCTATAAAGTTCTTAAGTGGATTATTGATATTAGTGAACTTCAAGGGTGCTTTGTAAGTGTTGCTTTGTTATGTTCTGGTGAAACCTATGAGACAAACATATTTTAAAAATAATTAATAGTGAGTTGTATTATTAAAATAATTATATACAGATATGTTGGATATTCAAATGAAGGTTTTCAGCATAAATAAGTAGGTTTTCAGTATAAAAACTTAGTTCTTCCTCCTATGTCTGATTTCAGGGGTTCCTTTTCATGTGAGACACAACTACTGTTCCTACTTTCTTATCTTTCTAGAAATGACCATATAACAAAATACAACAGACTGAGTGGTTTGAATAACAGACATTTATTCCTGACAGTTCTGGAGGCTAGGAAATTCAAGATCAAGGTGCCAGCTGATTTGGTTAGGGCTGAGAGACCTCCTCCTGGCTTGCGTCCACACCTGGTGACCAGAGAGAGGACTTTGCTCTCTCTTCTTTTTTATGGACACTAACCCCATCCTAGGGACCTCAGCCTCATGACCTCACCTAAACCCACTGACCTCCCACAGGCCGCGGCTACAAATGCTGTCACACCTTTGTGGGTCAGGGCTTCACTGTATGAATTAGGGGGGAACACAGACATTCAGTTTATAACATACGTAGTAACTGATATTTGCATTTACATAAATGTCAGCTATGCATGCTGTTCTATGGTTTTTTGCTTTGGGGGGGATGCAATTATACGTATATCATTTTTAATCAATTATGTATCTTTTGACTCTGAAAATATAGATTAGAGAGAAATCTTACACGAATATAAAAAGTAAACTATGTTAGTGGGATATGTGTATTGTGTACAGGAGAAGAGCAATATACACACACCTATATATGTGTGTGTGTGTGAGAGAGAGAGAGGAAGAGAGAGAGAAGGTAGAGCAAAGAAAATAAACGTTTATTATTGTTTAATCGCCTAATCCCATCCCCCTTAATCCAAGTAGATTGCCCTCTGTCCATGGGAATGGGTGGCTGAAATTGAAGAGAAGAGTAATAACAGAGGTTAACTTTGGCTTTGAGTTTCCAAAGCCATAGATCCTGGCAAAATAAGAACATTCTGGTGTAATTTTGATACTATGTTATCAATACCTTTTGAACTTACATCTTAAGATGTGATTCTAACTTACCCTAACTCACCTAACTTGCCTTTGGAAAAGACATTCAGGTTGTTTCCAGACGCCTACTACTGTAAGCAGTGCTACTAGGGAGTAGCTCAACAAGAGTTTAAACATCATTCAGAATCACAGAGACAGCGACCTTTCAGCAGCCAATGAGTACCCTGCAATGAGGGCATCAAGAGTGTCTCCCCTTTGCGCCTCCTGACCCCACACTGCTGCTCATCAGCCTTTAGACTTAAGGCAGCGCAGATCACCGAGGCATAGCATAGCCTCCCGCCTCCACTCCAACTCTCTCACTTTCATAAGAACTTCTGAGAGGAATGCATTTTTATCCTCCTCCCATTCAAACATTGCCCTAAACCCCTTGTGGGAGTTTAGAACTAGACAACTGCATTGGAGAAATCTCTTAACAACCTGGTGAAACTGCCTGAAAAGAAGCATTAAAGAGAAACCGTTTGCAAACAAACTGGCTCAAAGCTAACAAACAGCGACTTTGCTATGGCATGATACCGGTTTTCCGATCATAACGAGATGTTTATAAATTAAGAGGGTTTTGTTGCCCAGAAGCTGGCTCACCTCTCTCTGTCTGTTGCTCTTGCTTTGGGATGACTTGAGCCTCCCTTTCAGTGTCCAGATTCACACCTCCCGTCTCCATAAACGCAAGTCTGTCTCTCCTTGAGTTTCCCTTCTCTGATCACCATTTTTTTCTCCCTTTCATACTCATTTTGTCCATGAGACACCTCTGTCTATCTTTGGGTTTTGTCTATACATTATAAAGTCAGTTTTTGAAAGAAAGTGTCTATGTATTTTTTTTTTTATTTTTAGTATTATTTTCTTGGTGCTATATGTGCATAGAATGGCCTCCAAAAAGGAATGAAGTAAACAAACGTGGTCCTCCTCATTTATCCTGAAAGTCGAGTTGATGCCACTGAAAAAATATGAGGGACAAATCTTTCCTCAACTCCTGCTTTCAGGGGGCTACAAATAAATGCACCTGGTGCTCAGAACTAGAGAAGAAAGTATGAAAGAGAGGACCAGACAGAAGTCGCTTCCTACCGATAGAAACTAAAAAAAGCACTGAGTGAAAAGACGGGCAAGAAAAAATAATTGCGATGAGAATATTTCCCACATAAGTGGTACATGGTACACAATGTTATCTGGCTCCCTGGAGGTCATATTCACATTTGGCCTTATTATAAGTTGAAAAGACCTCATCACTGCATTTGTCAGTGCTAATTGCAATCCTTTCTTATCTCTTCCTTGAAGAGGGATCTTCTGTGTGAAAGCTTGATTACCAAAACCCTTGTAATCAGATGTCATTAAATTGTCATCTTTGTAAAAACTGTACACATTATTGTATATAAATTCTAATTTGTATGTCTGATAACTAAAATATATAAAACCCCTATTTTTGCCTTTGGAAACAGAGAGACGCATCTTTTCCGGTCAAGACCTAAGATTGCAATAAGCACTATTTGAACTTAAACTATTTAGACGTCATGACAGCCTTCTGGAGTAAGTGTGTCATTATTATCAACAGACCCTGAACCTATGGCACAGAGAGGTTAAGTAATCTGGCCAAGGTCACACAGCTGGAAAGTGCCAAAGCCAGGACTCAGATGCAGTTTGCCTGTCACCAAAGTCTACATTGTATTAAATCAATGGAGGAGGTTGTCTCTGCTTCTTGGACTTCTTTTCTGAGCTGAGGCTGTAAACCTTGGATATCTAGCCTCTCGGGCAGATGAATGGTGTAAACACAAAACTCTTTTGGCCACAGTGGCTGCGTGAGTTTCCCTCCAACTGGGCTTGTCAAATGGCCACATGGGTTCCTGGAGCACGCCTAGAGAAGGCGTGAGAACTTGTAAATTGCATAGTGCCATGACTGTTGATGAAAATCTCTCCGTCTCTGCCCACATCACATAGTCTATATTTTCTGACTCTGAGCAGCTTCCTGAGTCTGGCAGACTAGTTGTCAATCAAAGTAATGTTTATCGGACGCACTCCTAGAAACCAGTTACTTCAAATTACATGGGAACTACAGGGCTATCTAGTATTACTTAGCAAGCTTAATTAAAATAAACAGCTTTTAACATTTCTGCGTGGAGCCTGGCTAGGGGTGAAAATGAGCGGGATTTCTCTAGTGCTAACTTGACTGTTGAGTGACCCTGGAGAATAACATAGCGTTTTCCATTGAGAAAAAAAATGATGATGAACGCATATATTTTCTTTATCACCTAGCACACTTGACAGTTATTTTTATTTTAGGCGACAGTGGTCATGCCACTCCTGGAAGCAATCAATGGCAATTGTAAAATAATTATGGGATGTAACAGCTTACTCTTAAGTTATTGCAGTGGTTGCTGTTAATACTGCCATAACAACTGTAAATATGAACTTTCCTCCGAGGAGTTCAGATTGATTTATATACACAGGGCATCACATGAGACACATTTTAGCATAATATTACCTTTAGTAGAATAGGTGTCCTTTTAACTTAACTGACAGCAATAGCGATCTAGTTCTTTCCTAAGTCAGAAATGAATTATATTGGGAGGCAGAACAGCTTGAAAGGTGAAGGGGCTCCGAGACAGGGAGGTCTAAGCTCTAGCTTTGCAATTTACTAAGTAAGGGATCGTGGGAAGTGAAATAACGTCTGTGTGCCTCAGGGATTTTTTTTCTTTGTAACATAATTAATACCTGCTTTATTAACTGATACATTTCCTGTGAACTGGTAACATGCCAGGTGCTTAGAATTGTCCTGAGTGCCCAGTGACTAGCAGTGATAATGTTATTAACAGTAACTGACTTTCTACCTCTGTTATTTTTGTTTCCGCCTGCATTAGCTTCATGCTCAGGGTGTCTTTCCCTGTTTTGTGGTAATGATGGACTCTGTCGGGTTTGGGCTGACGTTTTAACAGCCTAGAAGCCCCATCAAGCCGGGCTGCCTCTTTCTCTGTATTTCCAGGGATTGAATGTGAGTGGCCTCGCTTGGATCAGGGACGTAGAAGGTGATTCTTTGCTAATGTAAGCCAGACACATCTGCCCCAGGAATCAAAATAGGCTCCGGTTGAGACACAAGCAAACTACACGGCTCAAGGTTAGAGAAGCTATGATTCCTAGCAAGGGAAAAAAGGAAAAAGAAAAAAAGTTGTATTATCATACGAAAGGAAAAGAGATTCTATTAGGGAAAAAAGTACAAATGGGAGGACTGAGTGTTCCACGAGGGTGTGTGTGTTTGTTGAGCGACTACGTTGGTCTAGGCACAAGATAACCAAGCCATTTCATCCTCATGATAAGATTCTAAGGTAGTGGTTATTATCTCCATTTTCATGAAACAGAAAAGTGATATATTAATAGTCGGTCCAATACAAGATGCAGAATATGTATACTTGGTCTTCATACTAGGTCTGTTTGGCTTCATAGACCTTGCTTACAATAGTAAACTTAAGCCCAAATTAAAGACTTGTTTACTACTCTCATTTCCCATTAAAAGACAGGAAAAGAAAAACTGTTCAAACTCTAAAATGATGTACTTTTTTAGTTTAACACTTCAGTAGGTAAAAGCCAAGGTGTTGCATTTGACATTGAAGAGGAACGTGGGATCCGAGGGTCAGTGGTAGTCACGTGCCTTGAATAGGGCAGTCTCCTGCCAAATGCAAATTCTCTACTAGGGGTTGATGAATATGGCTTGCTGGGACCTGAGTCACGTTTAGGGGAAAGAAGGGAAGGCAGCTCACATTCTAAACTATTCAGCAACCTATTAAGTGTGTGAGAGACAAGGCAATCTTGAGGCTCTTTCACTTAATTAAAAACAGGTTCAAACTTACGTTATTGATTATGTTGGTCTCACATCAGGGGGTGGCTGGACACAGGGACAGCTGAGTGGTGACTAATTTACATGTGGGAAAGCAAGAATGGCTCAACAATGCCAACTTTCTTTCACTTGTGTCCCTTGGGGGCATATGACAGCTCCACGGGGATGAATTCTCCTTCCACATCTTTGTCAACGAGTTTCGTTTGTTGACCATTTACTATGTGCCAAACCTGTAGTAAGTATTTTGCAAATATTGTCTGACTCAATCCTCAAATCTGATGTGAAATAACTGTTTATTGATCAAGATTCTTTCAAGATATCATAGAATGATAGAAAAATGCAATCTGTTTAAGGTTAAAAAATTTTTTTAAAGCCATGTTGGTTCTTGGTTCTGGAAAATGAGAAAGTCTGATTTTATCTAGATTCTACTCCATCCAGAGGCTTATACAAGAACCCCGTGTTGATCTCTTCCATCACTCAGCTCTACTCTCCTCTGTTCTAGCTTCACGTAGGAAGACTTCTCTTTCTAGTGACCTCTACAAGCTTATTATTATCTTCTCAGATTGACCCCAGTGAAAAAGAAAATACCTTCTTGCTTATTCCAGCAAAATTCCTGGGATTAAATCTTAGGGGCTATGATTAGGTAACATGCCCACAGGTAGACCTGGGGGGGGGGGATCAACTCTAGTAAACCATGTAAGAAAGTAAGGACTGGTGATGGCTCAGGAAGGACTGAGATGATTTTATCAAAAGAGAGGGAGAGGATAAGGGGACGGAATCCATGAGAGGGACTTACTGTTGATGCTTTTTCTTTCTTTCTTTTTTTTCTTTTTTTGAGACAATCTCACTCTGTCCCCCTGGGTACAGTACTCTGGCATCATAACTCACATCAACCTCAAACTCTCAGGCTCAGGGATCCTCTTGCCTCAGTCTCCCGAGTAGCTGGGACTATAGGTGCCTGTCACGACGCCTGGCTAGTTTTCAGCATGTTTTTAGAGATGAGGTCTAACTCTTACTCAGGCTGGTACTACTGATGTTTTAATACCCATTTTAAGATGAGAAATAAATAAGAAGGCAAATAAAATCTCAGAGAGGTGAAATAATTCTGCCTAATGTTACTAGATATTAGTAATGGAATTTAATCTCCATCAGCCTCGGTCTGACTGCAGAGGCTGTGCCGATTATGCACCAGGCTGTAACCGCATGTCCCTTGCACCTTCAGGTCCCCCACTATGCTATAGACCAATACAGCTTGAGCTTGAGCCCTCTGCTTACACAGAACTCCCACATTGGCAGATGTTTTCTGTTGGCCCTGCATCCATGGGGCCTCCTTATCATTGAAGCCACAGTTGTTGATATACCCAGCCTGTTATCTTGCCTAGAATTGTGATCACTAACCTCAAGTATTAAGAGTCTTACAGGAGAGAGGCAGTTCTGTGGCCTTTTGCTGAAATACCTGTGATTATTAGAAAACACTCTAGCATATAAAATAGTCTCTCTCTCTGACTCAGGTTACTAACATTCATTCTCAAGGCCAGGTAGAATATTGCTGCAGAATATTGCTGCAGTTTCAGGGTTCCCCCCCCCCTTTATTGTTTATGTCCAATAATTAGTTTTAGTTTAGTTTAGTTTTGTTCTGAGACACAGTCGCACTCTGTTGCCCAGGCTAGAGGGCCATAGCGCTCACCCAGCTCACAGCAACCTCACACTGATGGGTTTAAGTGATCCTTCTGGCTCAGTCTCCTGAGCAGCTGGGATTATGGGCACCAGCCACAACATCTGGCTAATTTTTCCATTTTTAGTAGAGAGGGGTTTTCCACTCTTGCTTAGGCTGCTTTGGAACTCCTGAGCTTGAGGGATCCTCCCCTGTCAGCCTTGCAGAGGACCGGGGTTACAGGAGTGAACTACCAGACCCAGCCAATAATCTGTTTGATATGCACCAGATCACCCTGGCCCTTCCTCCTCCTCCTTCAGATACACCAACCATTCAACACAGCCTCTTAGAGGATGTGGCATGATCTGGCTGGAGCTCTTTTCTCTTTCTCCAAATAGATTTAGTGGCTTCAGTGATAAGCCACTGGACCTCTGCTTTTTTCCTTTCTTTTTCATGTCCTGAAAACTGTGCAAACTGAAACAGGATGAAGTCTAATGATGTTACAAAAAAGAAAGAAAGAGAGAGAGAGAAGGGAGGAGAGAGGGGAAGGGGAGAGAAGAAAGAAAAGGAAAACAGGAGAGAGCAAGGAAGCAAAACTATTTTATAAAAATAATCAGATATGTTGATAAAATATTAGTTAGGAAGAGGAGATGGCTATTTCTCTTTCTTTTTTTCTTTTTTCCCCAGGATACTCTGTCTCATTCTTCCCTGAAAGCTGTGAAGCAGGTCATTGTCTTCAGAGAACTTCTAGATGAGCATCACTCATTTTCAATTTTAGGGTGAGGTGGCATTAGAGTATCTTACCATTTAGAATCAGCTTTTCAGACATAAACTTCCACATTTCTACATTCCTTATATCCAAACCTTAGCGCTTTAGAGTCCTCATCATACTATTTCTTAGCTCTCCTTAACCCTTGGATTTCCCAGTCTCGTCATTTCTGACTTCGTGATACGATCCCTGCACACTTTCTCTTCCACTCTCCTTAGCATTATGCAGATTCAGCCCAGCCTCCCCTTAATCCTAGAAATAATGAAAAAGCCCCTCCATTCATCTTTCTGCCTCACAAACTGCCTAAAGAATCTGTGTCTCCCTAATCAAGTGTTTGCCTCCTGGCTCATTGTTTACAATATAAAGTCGAACAGAGTAAGAATCTAACCGGGTTCTTGCCCACTGGGGTGTGAATGTACTTTTTCTGACCCATAGTGCACTCCAATTCTGTATGTTAAATTCCAAAATGTCAGGTGAGTAATTCTGTGCACTGGTCTTATAAAGCTTATACAGGACCTCTTGATACTTCTTACTTCTGTGGTTTTATTTATGCTCCTGCCTGGGGATGAACTGTCCTTATCCAATCCTTAGCAGAGATTAATTTTTAGCACCTACCACACGCCAGGACAGGTGCTGTGTGAGGCTCCTTGTCATTATTGTTAGGATCCCAGTGTTGGCTTTTATGGCCTTACCCCATGTTTATCTCTCCTGAGGAGCCTTACTTGGCTTATGGTGCTTTTCTAGGTGAGTGAAGTCTCTTTCTCCTCGGAATTTAAATGTGATTCTGTCACAAATAAGATGTACTGGATCATAATGTGTGCTGCATTACAGGTCTACGTATGTGAGTGGTGGGAAGGGCCTAGGTTTAGGATCAGCATATCCAGGTTCAAATCCGTGCTGCACTGTTTACCAACTGGGTGATCCAAAGAGACTAATTTTCCTGCCCAAGCTTCAATTTCATTCTACAAAGTCTTAGTCTGAGAATTGAAAATGACATATTCACTTTTCACTAAGTATTATTATGTTGTCCACCTGTATCGTTTTGCCTCCTTTTTTCCTGCTCCTACTAGAGGATACGTTCCTTAGAGATCAAGACTGTGTCTTTAGCTTGCTCCTACTACCTTGTAGACTATGGTAAGTGAAGCAGCAGAAACTTGTGCGTATGTGCACACACAGTCCTGAAATTCATCGAGATTACATGTGCATGTACCTGCACACATAATAAGCACATAAACACATTCAAATTGAAACACATCTTGAGAAGAGTTTATTCGTCAAATGAAGGAGCCATTATGGATGACGTCTGTCCTTTCTTCTTGGAAAGCCTAGAATTCTAAGACATTGTAATATATATTAAAGAGAAGACAATTCTAGATTGGTAAAAGGCGCAGTTTCCCATGCCCTAGGCTATTTATTAACCCAGCAGGCTGTCCTAAGGGGTGATGAGGTCCACATAAGCAGAGGAATTCAAGCAAAGATAGAGTGACTCAGCATATCCTGCTGTCCCAGGATGAGTCTGCATCAGGCTGTTGATACTGACAGACCCTTTCTACATTTTCAGAATGTGAGATTCAGGAGAATATCGGACACCCCTATTGTATTTGCTCTTCTCTTACTTCCCTGTCAGTTTCTTCTGCCTTCTGAGCTGAATCCTATGTGGCTTGGTTAAGGCACAGGGACAGGTGGCAGGGAACAACTCTGGATACGCATCCCCAAGAGCTGCACTGGGGCGTTTCTAGTTCCTGCACTAGGCCTACAAGATAAGAGGATTTGCATTATTCTTGAGAGGCCTGGTGTTTTATCTTTTTTTAATTTTCCTGTTCAGCATCTCCACAGGAATGCTGTTTCCAACCCCTTTGCTCCTTTTTCCACTTCTTTAATCTTTTCCTGTGATTATGAAGTTTTCACTTTAAATTCAATTAGATTCCCCTGCGAAGTGTGAGCCCGTCCTTCTCCTGGACCTTCATTCACTTCTGCCCATGTTGGTTCCTGTGATCCTTATCGTGATGACTCCTGCCCCTGGGGACTGCAGCTTTCCTATCTTTGAGCAACAGAGATTCCCTCACTGCTCTTCATCTTACTAACTTGAACTTTACCTTAGAAATGAAAGCAATGTCACCTAAACATTTGTACTCTCATATTAATCTGAAATAAAAATAAATAATAATAATTCCCGAGTGTGAGAGATGGCTGTGAACAAGAGGGAAAGAAAGGGGACAACATCCTCATAATTGCAGCTTTCTACTTTACATTTATTTTAAAAGAAGTCAACATGGCCCCAGTGATCAGACCTCACTTAGCTTCCAAATTCCAGGGCCTCGGGGTTTGCACCATGTCTTTGTGTAGGACTATTTGTTGCTCATTATGGTCTGCCTTTGAGTGTTGCCTTTAACCAATATTACATGGAGTTTAGTAATTAAAAGGGAGTGTTCTGGAGTCAGAATATCTTTGCTAGAATACTGTTTTCAAGTGGTGTGACATCAAGCTATTTAATAGTCAATTAAATTATTAATTAAATTTAAGCCTTACAGTCTTCATTAATAAAATGGTCTTCATAAGAGTATCTTCCCCATATACATATTGTAAGGAGTAAACTGAGCTCATTCAGGTTAAGCACATATAATAGGTGATGAATAACTGTTAACCACTACCAAAGAGAGGAATAGAGAAGAATTGGATATGTATTTGTTTCTGAAATATAGCAATCTCAATTCAATTTAATATTTTCAATAGAAATCGTTAGTATGTGCATAGTCTGCTGATAGTTTTATTTGTAGATTCTCAATTTTGTTACCCAATTCATTTAGTTAACATTCATTGAGTGATTGTAAAAGTTAATTCCTAGCATAGGAATCACAGCCCTGCCTTCAAGTGGTTTGAGCTTCTTAGGTGGGACTTCAGGAGGAGCTCCTACAGAAGTGAATGGAGGGATACTGCCCCTGAATAGCTCCAGAGGACATGAAAGGATATTGCCTTTGAATATCTAGTGCCCCAGGAGTTCAAAGCCAAGCACATTTTGGGGTCTAAGGTCATAAGGTCATGGAATCGGGAAGGGAAGAGCAAGGACAGAGAATCTACCAGCCCTTCTGTGTTTACCTCTGATTACCTCTGATGAAAATGACCTTTGGAGAGCGTTAAGTGCTATTTCTATCCTGCCTTCCAAATCTCATACATACACATATTTTCTTTTGATCATTTCTACCATTAAACCATACAGGCACTCTAATAAATAGAATTCTATCTTCACCAAATTGATTCAGTACAAAATTACCATAGTCTACCTGTTTAAAACTTGTCACCCATGGACATCTTTTTAAGCCATATATAACTTCCAAACAAATACAAAAACTAAATTATGCTTTATTTAGCATGACAGGGTTTCTCTGCATACAACTTAAAACATGATAAATATCTCCTTCAAAAGATGAGAACATCCTAATATTGATCTATATTTGGTTAATAGTCCTTTTCTGGTTGAGTCATACTTCCAGTTTCTATAAAACCAAAATACTGAGATTGTATGATTAAGAGGGGAAAGGGAGACAGGAAAAACAAAAAGATTCATATGCCCGTCTTCACATTGAGATGCGAAGAAATTGATTGTAGCGCTAAGAGACTTAAGTGCCAAGAGTAGTACCCAGCACACACCACACATCATGAAGTCTACAATATTAATATCACCAAGGAAAAATGCACCTTTGTTTTATGTATCACCTAAAAAAATGCTGCCAAATAAACTACAGACATATTTTGGAGATATTGTGGGTTCACATCGAGACCACTGCAAAAAAATTAATGTTGCAATACAGCAAATCATACAAATATTTTGGATTTTCTGTGCATAAAAAGTTACATTTACACTATGATGCTGTTTAAGTATTTGGTAGCATTATATCTTAAAAAAGAAATGTGCATACCTTGCTGCCAGAAAATGCTAAAAATCATCTGAGCCTTCAGTGGGTTGGCTGCTAAAGAGTCTTCCCTCAATGTTAATGGCTGAGTGGCTTGAGTGGTAGTTGCTAAAAGGTTGGGGTCTCTTGACAATTTTTAAAAAATAAGACAATAATAAAGTATACTATACCAGTTGGCTCTTCTTTTTACAAAAGACCTCTATATCATGTGATGCTGGTTTGATAGCATTTTACTCACGTTAAAATGTCTTTCAAAATTGGAGTCAGTCCTCTCAAACCCACTGCTATTTATCAACTAAGATTACGTGATATTCAAAATTTTTTGTTGTCATTTCAGCAATGGTCACAGCGTCTTCACCAGGAGAAGGTTCTTTGTCAAGAAACCACTTCTTGGTTCATCCATAGGAAGCAACTCCTCCTCCGCCCAGGTTTTATCATGACATTGCAGCAGTTCAGTCACATCTTCAGGCTGCACTTACAGTTCTACTTCTTCTCCCACATATGCAGTTACTTCCTCCAGTGAAGTCTTGAACCCCTCAAAGTTATCCAGGAGGGTTAGAGTTGACTTCTTCCAAACTCCTGTTAATGTTGATATTTTAACTTCCTCCCATGAATCACAAATGTTGTTAATGGCATTTAGAATGGTGAATTTTTTTTTTTTTTTTTGGCCAGGGCTGGGTTTGCACCCGCCACCTCCAGCATATGGGGCTGGCACCCTACCCCTTTGAGCCACAGGCGCCGCCCATAGAATGGTGAATTATTTCTAAAAGGTTTTCAATTTACTTGGCCCAGGTCAATCAGAGGAATCACCATCTATGACAGCTATAGTTTTATGAAATATATTTCTGAGATAATAAGATTTGAAAGTCAAAATTACTTCTTGATCCTTGGGTGTTATATCAGCAGGCAGGAAAACATCATTAATCTCCTTGAAAACATCATTAATTTCCTTCAGAACTCTTGGGTGGCTAGGTGCATTGTCAGTAGCACTAATAATTTGAAAATAATCTTTTTATTTAAGCAGTAGGTCTCAACAGTGTCTTTAAAATATTCAGTAAACCATGCTGTAAAGCATTGGCTTCAACTTAAAGTCACTAGCAGCATTAGACCTTAACAAGAGAGACATCAGCCTTTGGCATAAGGGAGCACAGTGCCTGGTTTGTTCTTCTCTCCAGACCACTAAAACTTTATCTAAATCAGCAATACTTTTGCTTTCTTGTCATTTGTATGTTCACTGGAGTAGCACTTTTAATTCCCATCAACAAGTTGACTAACTGTTGCAAGAGGGATAGATTTTTGGCTTTCATCATGACTTCCTCATTAAGCTTAATCATTCCTAGCTTTTAACGTGAAAGACATGCGATTCTTCCTTTCACTCACATGTTTGCAGGTCATTGCATGGTTAGTAATTGCCCTATTTCAATATTGTTGTGGCTCAGGCGATAAGGAAGCCTGAGAAGAGGGTGAGAGATGAAAAACTGGCCAATATGTGCAACAGATGGAACACACACAAAATTTACCAACTAAGTTTGCCATCTTATGCAGGCATAGTTTGTTTCACCTCAAAATAATTATGATAGTAAAATTAACAATTACTGGTCACAGATCACCATGACAGATATCATAATAATGAAAAAGTTTGAGAGAGATATTTTGAGAATTACGAGAAAGTGACACAGGGACATGAAGAGAACATTTGCTATTGGAAAAATGGCACCAGTGGATCTTCTCAACACGGAGTTGACATAACCTTCAAATTGTGAAAAACCTCAATGTCTATGAAGCACAATTTTAAAAATGAAGTGCAGTAAATGAGTAGTGTCTGTGTAACATTTTATCGATGGTGAGACACCTACAGATTTGAGAGATGTCAAAATCAAGGCAAAATGAGCATTTTGGTTCTCAATGAGTGTTTGCTGTGTGATAAGTATGGAATGGTTAATGAAGTGGCCTTCTGGGCAGCGCTGTGGTTCAAAGGAGTAAGGCGCCAGCCCCATATGCCAGATGTGGTGGGTTCAAATCCAGCCCCGTCCAAAAACTGCAAAAAAAAAAAAAAAAAAAAGTGGCCTTATTTATTTATTTTAATTGATACATAATAGTTGTACATATTTATGGGGTGCATAGTGATCTTCGACGCAAGCATATCCATCATCTCAGACATTTCTTATTTCCTTATGTTGGGATCATTCAATATCATCTTTTCTGTTGGAAAATACATAGCATATTATTATTTGCAATTGTCATCTACAGTGCTATAGAACATTAGAATTTACTTTTCCTTATCTAACTGTAATTTTGTATGTTTTAACAAATTTTCAAATCCAAGTTGAAATAAGATTGTCTTAGTACATAACTAAGATGTGGAATGCCAAATTCAAAACAGAAGGGTAAGAAGACCCCAAAACTTAGGGGTTAGCTCATTTGACTGGGTAGGAAAGAAAGGCGGAGTGTGGACACAGGAAAGTCCTAAAACCAGCACTAAGTCTAATGAATTTTTGCAGGAGACCATCCTTTATGTGTTTATGCATCACAGTCTCAGGACTTTAAAGAGAATTTTGAAGTCATCTCATCTGACTTCCTATGACTTGCAAAAATCGTTTCTAAAAATGCTAGGGAAATGGATGAAAATCGCCTTTTAGATTGACAATGAAACTTTGTGTACTTGTCTACCAGGATCTATCTTCCTTTAAAGAGAATAACTATAGGGAATGGATCTGTCCCACTGTTTTTTATTGTTGGCTTTGGCACTTAAAACATCAACACCTCTAAACAGAGCAATTCCATAATTTAGAGAAAGCTGTCAAGATTTTCACAGGCATGCCAAGATGTGCCCTGGGGTGGGGGATAGAACCTGCATTTATGAGATTTATGGTAAAGGGTTTTACATGAGTGCTGAAGTTTAAGGCAGATAAATCCCAGAAGACAAATACCACCAATAATTGAATTACAAAGCCATTATCATGTGCTGAACAGAGCAACTTTATGACTCTATTGTGACAAGATGAAACTTGTTAGAATATTTATGCGCCTGGCATAGCTTCTGCTTTCCCATCCCAGAGAGCAAGCCTGGTCTTCCAGGCGCCTCCTATGGGTAGTTAGTTACCCTTCCTGAGAAATTCTATGGCCAAGGAAAGCAAGCTGCCTAAGAGAGAGGGGTCCAGAACAGACAAAGTGTACAACACATCAGGCACAAGCCTCACTTTGACCTCACCTTACATTTCAACAGCTCCTGGTCATTACCATGGTGTAATGTTCACAGTTAAGAAATTAACTTTGAAAACTGAGCTTAAGTAGGGGCTTTATTTGGATTTTTCAGCTCTTCAGTTAATGTTCTTTTTTCTTGTTGTTTGTTTCTTCCTGATTCAGGATACAATCCAGAATCCCACATTATACTTAAACTTGTATCTTTTTAGTTTCTCACATAGGTGGTTGTTCCTCAGTCTTCCTTTGTCTCCGATGACCTTGAAGCCTACTAGTCAGGTATTTTGTAGTATGTTCCTCAAATTGGGTTAGTCTTGTATTTTCTCATAATTCAAGGGCTCTGGATTACTGGGAAGAATGTCACAGAAATGACGTGCCCTTCTCATCACGTCAAGGAGCGCAAGATAACAGTCTATATTATTAATCAGTAAGGAAATAAACCTTGGCGAAGGTGGTGCCTGCCAGGTTTTCTAATTCCTAAATTAACTACTTTTCGTGTTCTAGACTTCATTTGTTAGAAACGTACTCAAGGCAAGGGAGTTAAGCTCCAATGCCTGTCAGGAAGGGTATCAAAAATTGTGTGAACATATGTTAAAATAAATTCAATAATAGGTAAATGTTCTGGGAGAAATACTTTGAGGCTATGCAAATTGCCCCCTAATTTCAGTATTCATCAGCTGAGCTTACCTGCAGCCATTACAGAGGTTCTAATGAAAATTTCCTCCATTTTTGATCATTTCTTCTATAATTATTGGTTGGAATTATTCTGGAAGGAATAAATGCTCTTTTTGACTTTTTATTTATCATACCATTGTTTACTTGCTCAGTCAATGACAAGACCAAAAAGGATGGTGAATGAGCCCAATTCTGCATTCAGTTTTATTGTTTTATTTTTTTCTGATATTCTTTTCTCACTTCAGCTCTTTACCTTAGCCCTGAGCTGTTGTCCAAATGATCCCTGTTAAATCTTCCGCCTGCAAATTTAGAAGTGACTTTTCTGTCTAATAAAACTTATTTTAAGGAACACTTTTAGGGTCTGATCTAAGATGGGGACCTCAGAAGAAAATGCACTTTCCCTGTGACTGATTTGTTTGGTGGCCATGGAGGTGGGGGCTTTTCCATCAATAGTCCTGAGCTATCCCTTCTTTGTTCAGTGGGGTAACTTTCACACCTTTTCCAAAAGGAAGGTGACCATTGCTCCCCACCACCACACACACATTCTCACACACTCTGGACCAGTGGTTCTCAACCTTCCCAATGCCGCGACCCTTTAATACAGTTCCTCATGTTGTGGTGACCCCCAACCATGAAATTATTTTCGTTGCTACTTCATAACTGTAATTTTGCTACTGTTATGAATCATAATGTAAATATCTGATATGCAGGATGGTCTTCAGCAACTCCCGTGAAAGGGTCGTTTGACCTCCCAAGGCGTCACAACCCACAGGTTGAGAACCGCTGCTCTAGACTCTTCTTTCCTCATCTCTCCTCTGCGTTAGCCAAGGAAAACAGTAAGGCTGGCTGCTCCCCCCAGACAAAACAAACCTCTAAGAAGGGTGCTGACCTCTGCTGTTTAGCAATCATTTTAATTCCCAAATCAAAGAAGGTGGCTTCCAAATTAACCAATTTAAAAATATATGAAAAATACAGTACAGGAAGTGGGTAAATATGCAAAACATTTTAAACACTCTTATAAATCAAAAACTTGAATAAAAAATATATAGATGTTTTGAAAACATGCTAGTTATCTTAGAATGTCCGTTTCCCCTTGGGAACTCTTACATGCTGGTCCCAGGACTGTAATTTGTATGAACTTTTTGAAAGGCAGACGAACAATTTATACCAGGAGTCTTAAACAAATGCCCATTATTTATGAATCATTACAGTAGTCCCTCCTTATCCAAAGTTTTTCTTTTTGCAGTTTTTAGTTACCCATCGTCTCAGTTACCTGCTGTCAAATATGGGTGGAAAATAGGTGAATACAGTACAATAGGACACCAGAGAGAGAGAGAGAAAAAGAGAGAGAAGGAGAGATCACATTCACATTACTTTAATTACAGTATATTTATATAATTATTTTATTATGCATTGCTTTCAGTCTCTTACTGTGCCAAATATATAAATTAAAGCGTATCATAGGCAAGTATGTTTAAACTAAAACAGTATAAACCAGTCCATCTAGGGTTCGGTGCTATCTGATATTTTTAGGCAGCCATTGAGGGTATTGAGAAATATTCCCTGCAGATGAGGGGTAATTACTTGATTCCCTCTTTTAACAATTCTTCCTATTGAAAACCAGAGAGATTAGAGAAACAGAAATTTTTATCTACATAGATAAACAGTGCAGTATCATTTTTAAAAGTAAAACATTAGATACTACCAATACCCTGTGGCCAGAAAGCTAGTTAAATTATACAGTATTGTACAGCTGACAAAACAGTGCATTCTAATACTATGCTGTGCTATATTATGGTATATTAATGATATGATTCAAAAGCTTTTTTAAAAAAACACCTACACAAACATCAGAAAAAGCACTAATGCAAACACAGTGTTAAAAGTGGGTATTTCTAGATGGAGAGATTGTGTGCACATTTAATTTTGCTTTTTATACTTTGGTATGTTTTACATTATATTTTAAATAAACACATTTCTTTTACAAGCAGATTTTTTAAAACTCCATTTAAATAGATTATACCATTTATAATGTAAAAAAGCAGTGAAGCGTATTTCCACATGGATGGGGGTGAGGTTGGATTGGTGGGACACAAATAGCAAAAGGCCCTGTGACCACTGTGGCCTGGCCATAGCTGAGGAGAGCTCTTCTCCCCTCCCCCGCTCTCTCCCCTTTTCCGTCCTGGTTATGTCTGCAGCCCTTCACCTGCCCTTCTTACTGTCCTGTCCTCCTGTACCCATGATCTGTCTCACTTAGATCCTCTCCTCTCCTTACTTTCTGTCACACTGAGACGTTTGCAAATCCAACTGTAGGAATTCACATCCGTAGTGGATTACTGATAAAAAACAAACAAACAAAAATAATTTAAAAGATGGAGTCTTCATTTTCCACCATTACACTGGCTTCCTTGGTCAAGAGTTACTGTGAGTTCCATATCATTGTTTCCTTGCTCAGTCAAGGAAAAGACCATCCCTTGATGCTCTTTTCACAAAATAACATCCCTATATTTGCCTAATTACAAATCCTTTCACAGCATGTATTTAGAATTCCAGAAATTTCCTATAAATAAGTGAAATACAGATTGTGTATCCCTAATTCAAAAATCCAAAATCTGCAGTTCTCCAAAAGCCAAAACTTGTTGAGGGCTACAAGTGTGCCACAAGTGTGAAATTCCACAACCAACCTCATGTGATGGGTTGCAGTCAAAACCCAGTCAAAAATTTGTATCATGCACAAAACTATTAAAAATATTGTATTAAATGATCTTCAAGCTATGTGTATGAGATATGTATGAAGCATAAATGAATTTTGTGTTTGGACTTGGATTCCATTCCTAAGTTGTCCCTGTGAGGAGGAAACTGACTTCCTCCTCTGCTAACACACTTCCATCCTTACTTCCCACTAGGCTTTACCAACTGATCTCTTCTCCTTTTCAGTGGAGGTGCTTGTGGGCTATTGCCTTTTAGGGTTTTTCCCCAGAAGTACTAATACCCAGCAATAAAGCAAGAGAACCTTTTAGTGTCATAACAGGCTGAGGAAGTCTGAGGAGGTCCAAGGATGAAGGATGGAACTAGCCTTCTGAGGCCCAGGCATCTGGCCATCCAAACTGATGCTGTGTTTCTGAGAAGGATTAGAATTTATTAGTCATTATTCCCATGACTACAGAGGAGCTACCTTCACACTTAAAAACCCTGCTATGTGAGCACCCCAACTGAAGAAATTAATATCCTTCCTGGTTCTAATCTCTAGGACATGGCATCCCCTCACATACGTCTAGGCCCATGTTGCCGTAATTCCCCATATACGTAACCCTAGCAGGATGTCAGAACATCTGTGGTGTTCCCGTTCGTGCTCCTCATCTTTTGAGTGTAGGATATACACACTACCTTCTTAGTTATCATTGTCGTGCCTCAGATTCTAATGGGTAAAAACAAAAGGGATTTTTTTTTTCATGAAAAAGATCATTGGAATAAGCTAAGGACTTGGGTTGGGAATTCCAACCTTGACATTTCTCTCAAGGTGTGACTTTGGCTGAGGTATTTGGTGTCTGGAAGTTCTTAGTAACATGAGGGAGTATTAATCTCTAGATAACTAGAGATTCCCAATTCCCAGTCTCTAGACCAGTATGTGGCCTGTTAGGAACCAGGTTGCACAGCTGGAGGTGAGCAGTGGGCCAGTGACTGAACTTCATCTGTATGTATAGCCGCTCCCCCTCATTCACATCACTGCCTGACCTCTGCCTCCTCTCAGATCAGTGATGGCCATAGATTCTCACAGGAGCATGAACCCTAGTGCAGACAAGACATGCTAGAGATCTAGATTACACTCCTCATGAGAAGCTAATGCCTAATGATCTTGGGCGGAGCTGGTGGTGATGCTAGCCCTGGGGAGCAGCTGCAAATACCGGTGATTATCCTCTGGATGCAGGAAAACAAGCTCAGGGCTCCCACTTCTGCATTATGATGAGTTGTATTTCATCACAGATTACAGTCTAATTCCAATAGAAATAAAGTGCACAATGAACACAATACACTTGAATCATCCCAACCCTCCCACCCTCCAGTCTTGGAAAATTGTCTTCCATGAAACCTGTCACTGGTATTAAAAAGGTTGGACACCACAGCTGTAACAGACTTTCCATCTCTTAATATCTCCTCATTCATATCATCGACAAAAGCTGTAGTGCACATACTCCTACTTTTTACTTTTCCCCTATCTTATGGTTAAGTACTATTATGATTAGCCTTTTTATAGTGGTATAGTGGAGCCCTAGAGAAATTAAAAAGCTTGGGTTCCAGTACATATCGGGTATTAGCTGTATTGTCTTAGGCACGTAAATTGCTTTCAGAGCTGGTACTGCCTTTCTCTTATCTTGTCATTATTTTTGCTGAATTTGTGTCATGTGTGAATTTTCTAGGCACAAAACATGTATTTTCATCTGAGCTGTTGACAGCTGCTGAGCAGAACTCTGACAGGAGCGCAGCCTGGCAGCCCCGTGTGACATCAATCCCCCACTTAACACATGGACACCAACCATCGATTGGCACCATGTAGCAAATTCTTCAGTAGTTAAACCTTTATGGTTTGTGTATTTTTCCCACACAGCTTTTAAGACATTTTATTATCTTCACCTGAGATAAGTTTAATTTCCCTGTTTTCCCTATTAAACTGTAAGCTTCATGAGGGATGAGGACTTTTCCTCATGTATTAACTGCTAAACCCCTAATGCTTAGAACTACACCTAGCACATTGTAGGTTTCAACAAACATTTAAAAACATATTCATAAAAAAAATAATAATTCAGGATCAGCGTCTGCTGTGCCTGGTGCTCAGTGTTAAGGGCAGCGCAGGAATCCTCAGTTTAGAGTGATGGTCTCTGGCGAGTTGCCTGCCCAGCACCCCAGGGGTATACAGGATGAGTCACTGGGATGTGGGAAGAACATGTTAGAGTTTCTGTCTATTCTTTGTTTCTATTTTAGTTTCTATTGGGGGTACATTTTCTGAAGTTTTAGTATATAAGTATCCTACTGCATTGTCATAGCTCATAACTAACAAGTCCTCATGTAGGGGGTACAACCTATTTCCCCCCTTGCTTTATATTCTAATGAAAAAATTTGAGATTCCCATTTCTGGAATTTTCTTATGGAATGTAATTTCCATGGGTCAGATTATCTCTAGCAGCAAAATGCTTAGGTTTCAATTCCTTTAAACGTTATATTTGCTCTACCCTATTGTCTGAAGTTCCTTGTCATTAACTGAAATGGAAGGGAAAGAATTGAGAGGTTCTCTTCGCCCCTTGTCTTCTGTTACTGTGTCTCCTCCAGCCCAAGCAAGGCCTCCAACCTCCCGTCCTGTCACTCTGAGTTTAACATTAGCGTGAACACACCCCTCCAGGTAATCCTTAGCATTATTTTACTGACCAAAACTCACTTGGGTTTTAGCAATCCTAGTACGCTTAAGATGGTATCAGAATTGCAAGTATTCTAAGACTTAAGAAATTCTAGGTCTCCTGTCCACACAAACTTCACTCAGCTCTCCTCTCTTTCTCTCTCTCCCTTTGTTATTTATAGGCAATGACTATGTTCCCCTTAAACTTTATTTTCCAGACTTACAGTCCCTCTTATAATTCTGTCTTGCCACCAAGTGCTGTACCATACACCAAGACCCTTCAGCTTCCTCCCCTCTCCCCACTCCCTCATTTTCCTAACCCCACCTTATATTAAATTATTTACTGCCTTCATTTTATAATTGAGTACATTGGATTCTTGATTCTCCATTCTTGTGATGATTTACTAAGAAAAATATGTTCCATCTAATCCAGGTTAATAAAAAGGATTTAAGTATCCATCATTTTTACTGAATGAATAGATTTCCTTGGTATAGATAAACCGTAGTTTATTAAACCATTCTTGGGTTGGTGGGCATTTGGGTTGTTTCTACATTTTGGCAATTATGAATTAAGCTGCAATAAATGCAAGTTAAACAAAAAGATAACCTTCAGAATGGGAAAAGATATTTGCATGTAAGGTATCTGACAAAGGGTTGATCACTAGACTCTACAGAGAACTCAAATTAATCAACAAAAAATGAATAAACAATCTCATCTACCTGTGGGCAAGATAGGAACAGAAACTTCTCTGGTGAAGATAGTTGAGTGTCTAACAAACATTTGAAAAAATGCTCATTGTCCTTGATCCTCAGAGAGATGCAAATCAAAACCACCCTGAGATGTCACCTATGCCCAGCAAGAATAGCCCACGTCACAAAGTCTCAAAGCTGCAGATGCTGACATGGTTGTGGAGAGAAGTAGACAGTTTTACAATGCTTGTGGGATGGCAGACTAATACAGCCTTTTGTTGTATTAGTATGGAGAAGCCTCAAAGTATCAAATTAGAACTCTCATTTGATCTGACAACTAGACATCTATCCAGAAGAAAGAAAGGAAATTTTCTATTTATTAATAGTATAGATGTAATATTACATATGTACATCTTCATTATAATTTTTTTGAAATTACTGATAAGGATAAGGACCCCTTTTACTATCACAATCTCCAAATTCTCCCAAAGGTAACTACTGTTAAGAATTATTCATGTGCATTTCCAATGTTTTTTTATTATGTTTATGTGTTTTTCGCTTGTTTTGGATTCATCAATAGACAATACAGAAACAAGTTGGATATTTTCATTTAATAGATTGGAATGTTAGTTAGAGATTTATTCCACCAATTTCATGTTCTGGCATGGAATTATCTCCAAGATATATTATTGAGTAAAATTAGCAAGTTGCTAAAAATACATAGAGTATGCTATCTATCCCTGAAGTTTAAAAAGATAAAAAGAAACCTTATTAAAAAATATTATAAGCTCTCCCTTTACCTTGATCTTGAACTCTTTGATCATTTTAAATATATCCCAACATAGCTCAGTGGCACTGTGATCTTTGTTTGGGGATTTGGTGCTGAGATCTGGCCCTGGCCCCTTGTTGTCTGCCTAGATCCCCACGTGTTTATTTGAGAACCACAGAGACAAAGACAGACAGGAGCATCCAAGTAGGGACATGAGAAAAAATTAAAAATGTAAACAATAGTGGAAAAAGCAAACTCATTAAATTAAGGGGGGAAAAAAGGAAAGTGAGGAAGGAAAGAGCAGAGCTGCAACAGAAAGGTTTGTTGGGGCTGCTTTAGACCTGGCGGTGGCAGTGTCTCCAGAGGCACAGTGCTTGTTTCTAAACATTGTTGTTTGAACTTTCAGCTTTTTTCCATCAAGCCCTTTGTGTAATAGCTATCCTCCCCTTTCCTCCCCTCCTGAGATTTCTTTATTGCTTCATTGAGTCAGACTTCCATTTCTCCCTTTGCTCCTCCCCACACACAGGTACAAACACACATGCACACTCACATACACACACATGGTGTTGCAGACAGCAAGGAAGTAAGCAGCTGATTTCTGCCTTGAAAAGAAGACAAATGTAGAATTTGGTTGGTGTGGGGTCACTGGCTATGTTGCTTTTCAGAAGGCGCTATGCTTTCAAGAGACTGAGAATGTTTATATTTTTCTGTTTATTTATTCATCTAATCATTTGTTATTTGCAGTAGGTACCTTTGATTCTGCGAATCCAGAATGACAGTGCAGAGGCCAGAAGAAAAGAGATGGGAAAAAACTAATATGTTTCTTAGGCTCAAGGGAAAGGTTAAAATGGCACCGTTAGACTGTTTTATAGTATCCAGACGTTTGCCCTGGTTGGGCAGTGGATAAGACCTCAGGCTAAGATGCTGTTTACAAAAATAAAAGTTATGGCTTTAGCCAGGGTTCTCTTCATGGTGTTTCTCTGAAAGCCTAATTATGGAGGCAAGTGAAAGGGAAGTCTTGAGCCGTAGAAGAGAAACTCGAGGTATCCTGCTGCAAATACCTGCCGGTGCTTTGCTTCTTCTCTGGATCACAGAACAGGACTACCAGGACTACTTGCTTCGATGGACATTGCTCATGGGGAGGGCCCTGTGAAAACAGGAGAAGAGGAAGGCAGGGATCCCTGTCCCTTCTCCTGTGCAGATCCCTCCTCAGGCCTCCCTATACCCTTACCCACACTTCTAAATCCAAATAGGGGCTACCATTTCATGGTGTTTATTTTTTAATACTTGCTCTGTCATTCTCTACATCAGGACTTCCTGTGGGTTTGCAGAATTTATGGAGCACTATATTAAGCTGGTATAAACTCAGATAAAATGCCAGTCAGATGATAAACTGGTGACATTTCTGAGTTTCTCTGTTGCAAATCTCTACAAAGGCTGCATTCGACCCCCTCTGGCTGATGCTGTGCTGCTAATATCACTGTAGACTTCATCATGGCATGGTTTGTTTTTATTCATATTCTTGTCTTGGTCCTCTTTAGGTTTTATTCCAAAATAGCTCCTAAATGTGAAGACCCGTTTATGAAACTGCAGGCATAGATGCAGGCGCTGTTTGTCCTGTTTCCATCAACAAATCTGATCTCTCACGGCCAGTGGACTCAGACTTCATACTTTACCAAAATAAGGAGCCCACGCATAATGGGGACTGACGTTCTTCTTTTTGGCTGCTTATAAATTTACATATTTAATTTTCTTTAGTGCCATTCCATGGCTTTTTGGGTCAACTATGAAAACTTAGTACTATGTAAAAAAGTGCTGTATGATTGGACCTCTGCTGACATTTTTTGGGGGGGTTGTTTTTACTTCTCTACTTTGAAAACACTAGCTTCAGCCTGTTGACTTACTACATATGCCTACAGGTATCTCTTTCTCTTTGAGCAAGGGCCTTAGTTCCTAGTATTTATCTCTAAATAGAATGTTTGTCCACCTCTTTGGTGCATCAGTCATTGGCTGTGTATTGTTTAAGATTCAATTCCTGTACTCTAAGAGCATTCTGGAACTTTCTTCTCTCCCAGGTTTCTGTCTGCAGGTGAAAGGTCATTCTTCCAGTGTCTTCCAATAGCACCTTGAATATTAGAACCTTTGTTTTATTGGGTTACTCTCTTGTCTATAGTTCTAAAGCTCTCAAGGCAAGAAATCTATAGCCCTTGTTTCTCATTGTATGTTAGGGGCTTGGGATGCGTAACTGAATGAATAATTGAATAGGTATATAAGTGAAATTTATTCATATAGTTGATCTCTGGGCCATTGGCTCTTATTTTTTATCTGTTCATTGATGGTGATACATAATTTTGATAAATTAATTCTTTTGTTCAGGCATCCAAGATTCTCCAAGAAGCTTTCAATATGAACGTTAATTTTAATTTCTTAGGTACATAATAATATTTCCTTTCCATCTCCTGAAAGAATAAGGAGAAGGAAGAGAAGAAAGACCCTGAACCTCATAAATGCATCAATGTACAAAGTTATGATTTAATAAAAAATAATTTAAAAAAAAAGAAGAGAAGAAAGAAATTAACCTCATTTTCTGAACACTTGCTATGTGCTAAGAATCTTTAAGATGTGTATCCTAGGAAAATTACTGTAGCCTCATTCATAGATTTAAAAAATGACAGCATAAATATATTAAGCAATTTACCAAATGCCACATAAACAGGTCAGTCGATAAATGCTGTAGGTGCCTGGTCTGTACACTTCTCCTTCCTCCAAAACAATTCCATAAACATTTTTGAGTATCTGTATGTGACATGCAGGTACTTGGCACAAATACACAAAATGATTAAGTTTGTCAATAAGAGAGATTGACAAATGAGTCACCCATTATAACATGGCCCATGTGTGTCCTTCTGGAAATCTCAGAAAGGATAACCAACTTAGCTTAAGTGGCTCCCCCACTGAGAAGCCTGTTTTCAACTTCAACCATCTGCAGCTCAGCCATGGGGATAAAAATTATGAAGGCAGAAGAAAGGTGAGAGGAAACACCAGGCACAGTACCAGCATGTGCACAGGCATAAAGAATTCTTTTCTACAAAACTTAATTCATAAAGGAAATTAATTTTCTTGGTTTGACATAAAGGTGATATAGAGGTTGACAAGGTACAGCTTCCTGTTGCCATTTTCTATAATGAAAGGATCCTGGACAAAAATTTTCATCTCATATTTATAGAGAGATTCTTTCTGATCCCAGAGTTGATGAACGTAGTAATGTCAGATATAATAGTAAATATTGACCAGTGTAAATACGTTGTCTATATGTTTATTCAGATAATTTGCTTCTTTATGCTTTAGCAAGCACAGAGAATTCAGGAAACTTCCTTTTCTATGCTTTGGTAAAAAAACAGAGTGCCTGTGTTTCGGGAGCCGGTGTGGTAAGAGAGTCATGTATGCAGAGACCTAGTAAATCACGATGAACTGAGATATTGGTGTCTAGAGGAGGATCTAGAAGCAGAAAGCAATGGTGTCCAGCCCTTTGTGCTTAATACCAGAATTTAAACTTACTAACATGTTTGGATTTCCATGCTTGAAGCCAATCCTGAGATCTCACTCTACAGAGTCCATCTGTAGTTATGACAATTTAATTTGGATTAAATTCTGTGTTCATATTGTTTTTATTTGATGATTATGATGTTGAAGAAGAAACATGATATTCATCCTAAAATACACAAAACACTACCTAACTCCGCAGCTCTGGCTAAAATGTAGGGATATATTTGGTCTATAGTAATGATACCATTTGGGTCACCTGCAGTGATGTGCTTCTCCAAGGAGTCTGGTCAAAGGCAGGACCACTAAAATCAAACCCTGCCGACATTCAACACTGACTGTCTTCACAATTAAGAACTCACCAGGGCCGTAAAGTAAAAGCAGCAATAATAATTCTTTATCACCTGTGACTGCTAGAAGTACTCCTTCGACCACTAGGTCTCGGGGTGAGCACATCAGTAAATAAAAATTACATGAAACACTGTGGTTTTACTTTAATATATAAGGTTTTATTTCATTGTTGTTGTTGTTTTACTCTAGATCAGTGGTTCTCAATCTTCCTAATGCTGAGGGCCTTTAATACAGTCTCTGTGGGTTGCAACCCACAGGTTGAGAACCACTACTATAAATGGTAAAATACTTAGGGTAAGGAGATTAGTTCACCACTTTTAATTCTGGAAAAACAAAGGGCTCTATCTTATTCTTGTCTCTTTTTTGTTAGTTGATAAGCGGGGAAAAATGTCCCTTGAAACAACAGATCTTGCCCTTAGAGATAATATCGTGTTTTAAGAAACTACTGCTTTAATTGTTTTGGGGACCTGAGCCCGTGGAAGGGGCACCGGACACAGGTAGTCATTTTGTCACCCATTAACACTAACTGTAAGTTAAACAGGAAGGTTTGCATGCTAGTTTTAAAATTGTGTTTCTGGAATCTTTGCTCTCTCCTTTACATAAAAGGTGGTAAACCTTTCTTTCATGGAAGACACTCAGCGCGTTAGGCGAAGTGGGCAGGCGAACGACATGTGACTACCATTAATATTTTGTCAGAATCGTTAACCATGGACCTTTCCACTTTGAGGCTTGTCAGACAGCTCCTTTTCATTTTTAATTCTCATGACTTGTGGCCTTGTCATAAGAGGTCACCTGTAGCTTCAATCTGTGCTTCGGTGTAGAAAGATGGAACGCCACCCCCAAGCCCAGTGGCCACTATGGTACTTAAGTGAACTTATGATGCAAGAGTCATTTTCTGTCTCCATTCCAGTAGGTCCCAATGATGTGAAATGTCCAAATGCACGTGGCAGGTCCAGCCGAGGGAAACGGTGAAAGCTTTGTTAGAGAATCTCTGCTTCCTGGGTGGAGAATGCGGGATTTCATGTTTCAAGAGTAGACTCTGAATTTCCGGCCAGCTGTCAGTCAGAGAAAACTTACTGACAATAACAAGAGAGCCTTAGGGAAAGTTCCTAAGATGAAGGATGACTAAGCTAGCCAGGCCTCAGACTCTCTAAGTTGGATGAATGAGTTCAAATAAGAAGAGTTTGGGGAATGCCCCTGGGACAATGATTGACTTACTTATTTCAAGGAACTCAATGACCTTTCTATCCTCCTTCTCTCCCTTTTTCCTTCTTTGTTTCTTTCCCTCCTTTTCTCCCTTCCTTTCTCCCTTCCTTCTTCCATTTCACATTTGCCTATCCATTATATGCCATTATGTATGTGAATTGTATATAAGCATACATGTGGCTGTATGTAAAGTAAAGCTCATCAGTTTAAGCTGAAGACAGAAGCTTCCAGGGAATGGCAAACTCGTGCAGTGTGGCAGGAGATGGGGGAGGAAACTTGAGATGGCGTTTATCTGTGTAGTGTCTCGGGTGCTACACTCCGCCCAAAGGGATGAGCATTATTAACATCTGCATTTTCTAGGATGGATTAGATGGCTGGGCTGAGGGGCTGGTGGAAGACAGAAGGACCAGTTTGGAGGCATTCAACTATCTTCGACTGTAGATATGGAACAAATTAAAGTTATGCAAATCTTGATTTAAGAAAAAAAAAGTACAGATGGTCCCAAGTTTAATTAATCTTGCTGTATAAAAATCCTAGAGATAAAGTGTGATTGCCCATTTCATTTATGTAACAGAATAATAATTATTTTCTATTTAATATGGCTCACTGCAAGATTACACAAGTAATATGTGCCTCCAAGGTGTTTTCAGTGGGCTTTGGTTTTACTGGCACATATGGGTTTCAGGCACACGTCAGAAAGTGAGGTGCATCTGCATCCCCCCTCACATGGTTCAGTGATACCAGAATGGTCAGCCTGTGGCTGACAGTGTGTTAGTGGCATTATGTGCTCTGTTCATAGTTCATATGGCTATATTAGGTGGACCTGCAAATTTCAAAAGAAGAAATTAATTAGATCACTTTGCTATGTAAATTACTGTTTAAGTCACCCAGCCAAAGCAGCATGCCTGATAAGGTTTGAAAGCTCAGCACACCGCTGGTGGGGCTGCGGGGAGGGCACACCTTGTGTAGAACCTGTTTGCAAACTGAGCTAGTAACAGGCAGTATCCTCACCAGAGTTCAGCCTGGCCGTCACCAAATAAAGTTTTCATTATCCTTTCTATTTGATGTGGAAATTTTACTGTTAGGCTATATAAACAAATAGAATAGATATATTCTAAGGATAGTGGTTTTAGAAGCCTGTGTATTAAGTCGGTGGGCTCTGCCAGGTTCCTCCAAGGCACATGTGCAGTTATTAATGTGGCTGTTTCTTTTCCTGTTTCTGCATTTCTCAGGTCTGTGATGGGGTCGAACAAGGAACCAGACCTCGTGCATCTCGAGGCCAGGACTGTGGACGGTCGTAAGTAAATCAAGTTTGTCCCAATGTTCTTAATAACATCAGTTTCTATCAATCTGTCACCAACAAATTCTGTGTAATGATCTCATGGTGTGTGCACAGAAATGGCTGTGTGTGGTTTCTGGGGGGACTGGGTTGCAGGGGTTGCCTGCTGCTTTCTGGGAGGACTGGGTTGCAGGGGTTGCCTACGGCTTTTGGTGGCTTGTAGCTGGTAAAATTCAGGTGTCTTCTGCTTTTACTAGAAAGAGCTAAGGGCAGGTAGATAGGCATAATGACACCATGGTAATAATCCAGGTTGTTTGGGCATGAGATCTTTCCCTGTCTTCAGTAATGCAAAGTAATCTTAATAAGTTTTATAAACGTATATTTGCAAATATATTTATAAAATATATGTTATCCACAAATATGTGTATTTGGATAATGGTGACACCAGTGCAGCCCTTTATTCAATCAAGGTGTTTTTCGGGGTAAAGAGAACATTCCCAAATTCCTGACTCCTAAAGGGTTTTGTTGTTGCTGCTATTTTGTTTTGATTTTTTTTTTCAGTCTCCTTGTGTTGTCAGCTGTTATCTAGGCACCCCCTTATTACCTTATTATCGTGCTTGGATAAGACACTTGGAGAGAGTAGGAGAAGAGACAATCATTCTTGGGCCCCCATCCGAAGCAGCAGGTGGAGGCCAGTTGTGTGACTAGCTCCCCCTTTGCTAGTTCTTACCAACTGTGATAGGGCTGCCACAGTGGAGATTGTGGAGATTGTGGCTTTAGGTCTATGATATCGAGGAATGTAAGTTGAAGACCCAGAATTCAAATCCGTATCTAAATGTCTCAAAAGTCCACTCCCTAGTTGTGTTATCTTGAACAAGCTACTTAAAGTCTTTAAGCCTGAGTTTTCTTGTCTATAAAGTAATTAATTACGATGATTCCCGTAGTGGCTAACACTGATTGAGAAATTCCCCTGCATTAAGAGTTATGCTAAGCATCTTAGATCCTCTATCACAATTAATCCTCATGACTGTTTTGTGGGTTGCTATTCCTGTTTTACAGAGGAGGAAACCAAGGCATAGAAAGTTAAAGTAATAATATATCTAAGGTATTATGGTAAATAAGTGGAGGGCACTGGTACATGCATTTTTATTTCACAAAGCCTGTCCAGGTGAGAACTAGAGAAACAATTGATTAAACATTTTATTAAACGTTAGTGCACGTGTTTAATAAAATGCCGCACACAGTGCCTGACCTGTCAAATGTTTGCACGACGACAGTGCAATTTTTCCTCCTCTTCTGTGATTCTGAGGGTTAAGGGGTAAGTGATTGAGAGGGTAGCACTAGGTCTAAGATAGAGCACTACAGGGCAGAGAGATAAAAGAAAACAAAGCACAGGGAACGTGTCCAGAAAAAATGGGATCACAGGAGACAAGACAAGAAGGAAGGAAGAGGTCTCAGTGCAGAGGAGAAGAGAATGGAGGAGTCACAATTGCCACAGAGCTAGAGGCTGTTGCACCCCATGCTGAGCGAGAGTGATAATCTGATTTCCAAGGCACTCCCTGTTTCAAAATTAATCCCTCAAAAATTGAAAGCATCCTAATCACTGCCACTTGTGACTTTCGACCTGTCCTTAGCTCTTCTGAACACAGAGGCAGAAAACACCTGCACTTCACCAGCTTAGAGCCAAAGAAGAAGGTCAGTGTTGCAACCCAGACTCCCCAGAAGCCACACGTCCCCCGTTGCAGTGCACACACCATGACTTTTGTCCTCTCTAGTAGTTTTGCTTCCCAGTTTGAGGGAGTAAGTATATTTTTTGACAGAGTCTGTAGGAACCCAGATGGGACGTTGGTGTTGACCTTCCTGCTCTGTAAACACAGGCGATGCTGCCATGTGGAATACTCCAGGCTCAGTGCAGACACAGGGTGAGCCCAGCAGGTTGGAGCTGCCCCCACCTCCTCCACGGGCTGTCCCTGGTGGTGGTTGACACCTCCATTTCTGTGGAACAGATGATGTGACCTTGGATTCTGAGGTCTAGTTCTTACTACACAACAGAGAGCGAGACCTTTTCGTAGGGTGATAGTAAGCAAGTCAGCTGCTCGATGTTTTGTTTTCATCCTATTGCTCTGATAACAACAAGCCGAGTTCTCCCCTTGCCTTGTGGCTCTAGCACAGCCTGGAGCCTGCTCATTTCCTCAGCCTGATCTCTCACCCACTTTATCCTCCCCTTTCTTCTTGCCTGTAGCCATTTGGGATTGTTCTACCTCTTTATTTATTTATTTATTTTTATTGAATGGTAACTGTGTACATTAATGCACTTCTGGGGTACAGTGTGGGGTTTTCACACACAATCCGAAACACTTCCATCAAACTGGGATTGTTCTACCTCTTGCCAGGAGGTGCTGATGCCTGTTCTTTCCTCTGCCTGGAATATTCTCTTCTCTTCTCCCTGCTCTGACAAACTGAGTCTAATTAATCACCAGGCGTGGTGCAGACTTGAAGTTAATCACCCGTTTTTATTAGGAATGCCTTCTTCGAATTCCCAGTCTCTTTGTTTTGCTTTTATCCAACTATGTATTTTTTTCTTTATTGTGTTCATCTCAGTTTGCAATTATACATTCTGTTTATGTGATTATTTGATCACAAGATTTCCGCCCTAACACTCTGTAAGTTCTGTAAGAGCAGGGACCGTATATCTCTTTGTTTAATATTATATCTCCAGAGCAGGACACAGTGGCACATACTTCTAGTCCCAACTTCTCAGGAGACTGAGGCAGGAGGATCACTTGAGCTCAAAAGTTTGAGGCCATAGTCAACTATGATTGCCCCTGTGAATAGCCACTGACCTCCAGCCTGAGCAACATAGCCAGACACCATCTCTAAAATACTGTCTGTAGGACATGCAACTCCAGTCCATGCCACGGTGTCCACATGTAGAGAGATCATTCCAACTGTATGTTGAATGAACAAGTACCCAGTTGACCAGTTGTCAGGGTTACTGGTTAGCTGTCTCACTTCACAGCGTTGCCTAGAAACTTTAGAGCATTGTCAAACTTTAACATGTATGCTACCCGCCCCAGGGATCTTGTTAAAATATGGATTCTGATTCAGTAGGAGCCCGAGATTCTGCATTCCTAACAAGCTCCCAGATGGTCCCAGTGCTGCTGATTTGTGGAACATGCTTTGAGTAGAAAAGTTCCACAACAGAAAATGAGTGAAAGCGCTTTAGGGTCTGTTCCTCATAACTATATCCCTTGTTTAGAAAGCTCCGTGTAGAATTGGTAGTATCCCAGATTGCTTCCCTTCTCAAGCTTTCGGGGATTCTGCCACTTTGCGGCTTGTAGCATCTAATTCACATAACCCCGTATCCTAAAGACAACCAGGAGGCCGTCACCTGGTCTGTGCATCTCCTCACACCCAGCGTTATCCTCTGCTCCCCGAGGGCACTGCAGTCCATAATGCCAAACTGTCGTCTCAGGCTTAGCTTTCCAAAGGCATGAAATACATCAGTTCTAATTTTGTTTATTTTATTTTACTTTTTTTTTTTTTTTTTTTTGCAAAGGCAGCATCTTCAGAAACTATCCAAGGGTAAAAATTCAATAAAGGGATTTAATTTGAAAAGTTATCCCTGTCAAAACAAAACAGAGGAGAAATAATACCTACCAATTGAAATAAAGGATGTAGGCCTAACGTCTAACCTATCTCAGTGAAAAAAAAAAAGAGAGAGAGAGATTGTCTCGGTATAATAATCTCTCCCTCTCCTCCTTTCTCCAAGGCAGTCAGTAACCCTGGCTCCAGGTAAAGGAAACAGAGGAGAAGGAGGGAAGGAAATAGCACAGTGAGGTCAGAGCAGCGAGGTGTGAGCAAAGAAAATACAGCTGGCGGGATGAAGATGGGAGAGATAGTTATCAGAATCAGGCTCCAGCCCGGTAGCTGCTCCAACTACTTCATACCTAGAGGTCGTCACTTTCTATCTCTTTTCCAGACTGAGATCCTCCCTTGTTTTTATTTCCCTCCTTTATACAAAATTGACTTATATGCAACTCATTGTTTAAATTGTAGGTTGTAGATCTTATAGGGCATATGCCAACATAATATAATTTTCCTTTTTACTTTGAACAAGACAATTGTTTTCAGATTTTAATGTGTTCCCAAATTCTGTAGCTAAGGCCCTGAGACACTTGAGGAGAGAAATCCTTCGCTTGCTAATTTGTCTCCTCCTGTGGGGGTGGTTTGCATATTATCTGGGTCTGTTAGTCGAAGTTTATTCTTGGTGGCATTTGACTTGTTCCTAGATTGTATTTTTATAATTAATTTCTCTTTCAAAGAGCAAAATCTATGGAAAGCTTTTCTATTCAGTTAAGGAAAAAAATTACATCTTTATTTGTGCTAATCTAGTCACTTATATAATCATATTTATATGATTATAGTCAAGTATAAGTGTTGGAAATAAACTATAGTAGTATTAGCAACATGAGTGACTTTGTCACAGTGAAATCACAGACATTATAGTTTTAAGATATGACAATCACAGTTGTGATTAAGATATAAGAATCATTTTTTCTTCAAAGTTATAGTAGTTAATCAGACCTGCTATTAGATCTTGTCATGTAATACATTAATTTTGAAAGTACATATTGGGTTATTATAAATTAGTTTTTTTAACATTTTGATAACTTTATTTAATTTGATTGAATTAGGTTTTTGCTAATTCTTGGTAGTTTATTGTATGCATTAAAAACATTCTGAGAGGGCGGTGCCTGTGGCTCAAAAGGGTAGGGCGCCGGTCCCATATGCTAGAGGTGGCGGGTTCAAACCCAGCCACAGCCAAAAACGGCAAAAAAACCCCAAAAAACATTCTGAGAAAATGAGTCTACAGCCTTCCTCAGATTGCTTATGGGGTCTGTGGCACAAAGATTCTGAACCCTTGCCTCAAAAAGATCTCATACCTGTAGCACTCTGGGAGGCTGAGGTAGGTAGATCTGTTGAAGTCAGTCAGGAGTTTGAGACCAACATGAGCAAAGTGAGACCCCATCTCTACTAAAAATAGAAAAACTGGCCAGGTGTTGTGGTGGGCACCTGTAGTCCCAGCTACTTGAGAGGCTGAGGCAAGAGGATTGCTCAAGCCCAAGAGTTTGAAGTTGCTGTGAGCTGTGATGCCACAGTCCCTCTATCCAGGGCAACAGAATGAGACTCCATCTCAAAAAAATAAAATAAAATAAGACAAGAGTGCAAAAGGATGTGTGCTTCTTTTTATAAATTATTGTTTTATCTTAGCTGCTCTGGGAGGTTTTCTGGGAGGGTCTGTGACTGCCACCAACCCTTCTTGCAACTGTATCTGCTCTGCTCCATGGATATCTTGTAGTTTACATCTGTAACAAGGATGTTATTCTTTCTTGTGTTACTTTCCACCCTGAGAGACGAGCTGAAAAGAGCAAGCTCAATTAAAATCAATCACAGGATGTATTACTGGAAAAATTTGAACATGTTTATTGGATGTGGCATTTGTTGTTGACCCCTGCATTCAGCTGAGGATAAATTGACAAGTCTTTATCTGGGGAACAAAGACTGTATTGTTGTGAAAACCTCTATGTGAGGGAGTGGGTGTGCATGTTGTAGGCAGCTGTACATTAAAACGGCAGAACTCAAACCTCCATTCTATTGATTTTGCTAACATAGGTGTATCTGGGTCTATGTGGGTGGAATGCATGTAATTAGAGAGAAAATGTGTTGACCAAGATGTTGGATTGGAAGCTTGTGAAAAGCTGTATCTTATTTCATCTCGCTTCGACATCTAAAATGTAGCTCAGAGCCCAAAACATTGAAGACATTTTGAATTAATAAATATGTGTGTGTCATTGTACAGATGGACATAGCCACTTAAAGGGTCTTTAACCATAAGGTCTGTAGAGTCCTAAGAGAGTTAACCAGGGAGCACCAGTTGGTACACCAGGGAGTGTACCAACTCCCTGAGTGTTGTGTTTTATACATACATGATTTTGGAGGAAAATAACATGATTTTTATTCAGCAGTTCTTCACACAGGCATATATAGTTCTATATTTTGCTTATCTGGGAGAACACGCTTGTAAGGGAACCTACAGTCCCAACTTAGCCCATCTTTGCTTCACTCTTTTACTTATGAGGTGAAATGCCCAGCTAATAACCTGAGCATTTGTGCGCTGGTCTTGATCCATGTTAAGAGGGACAGGGAACAATTACTGGTCTCCCTGTCTATTTGCATGAGTAAGTAACCTTGTAGCAACTTTCCCAAGAACTAATCACTTTCACTGGGGAAAAACAAACCTTGGCCTTTAGCCAACTGTGAAAATGACTGTCCTAAAATTCTCTGTGAAATGAACCTCAAACCAGCATGTATTTTACCAGCTGAAATAAAAGAACAGAAACTCACCACTTGCTATTCACCCCACTGATTCTGGTCTTGCGTGAGAACTGGAAATCTCATTTCCACTTATTATTCTCTAGGCTTAAGGTGTATTTTGCATATTAATCTGATGTGTATCAACATCTGGACATGGTGCTGTGGGGAGCTGACGGAGACTGCAGTTCCCAGCGTCCTCAGTAGCTGAGCTGCAAGGTGTTTGGGTGTTTTTACTATGAATATAGAATACTTTTACACCTTTACCAACAAAAATAGCAACAGCGGCAATATAAGGGTAAGCAGTACTGAAGCATGTCAGTTGGAACATAAATTCCCCTTCTTAACTTTTATTCCCATTCCTAAGAGGTAGTAGTGTTTGTGTCTCTGTGTGTGTGTAGCTGCATTTTCCCTAACTCGTTTAGGCTTACACAGATGAATATGTATTCATACATGCAAACATACACTCACAAAAGTTCGCATTGTAAAAACATTGTGCCAGATTTAATGTTGGTGCATGCCACAGCAAGTTAAAAATTACTCCATGTCAGTACATATACGTGTAGCAACTTCAAGGCTGATCATGACATAGAACTTTATTATGTAGTCAACTGTAAGTTAATAATCACAATCTACTTGCTAAATATGTACAGCTTTGGCTATTTCAACCAATGCTGATACATACACATAAACACATGTTATATATTTGGCTCCCAAAGGCACCCAACACTGTTGACAGAGAAATTAATGAAGAGAGATCCTTGGGTCACCGAGTATGTGCACAATTAAATTTCTGTAGGCATTGTCACTCTGCCTTCTGAAATAGTTGCAACAGGACACAGTCTCTTCCTGTGAAGATGCCTATGCTTGCAAGCCCTCTGCAATCCAGGACATTATCAAAGGTTTTTTTTTTTTTTTTTTTTTTTAAATATAACTCATTTGATGAAGGAAAAAAAAAAGGAAAGCATTTCCCTTCCACTTTAATCTATATTTATTTTATTAGGAGTAAGGTTGAGGATTCTTATTTTTCTTGGCTATTTTTATTTCTCTCACAGTGAGCTTCAAAAAGATACCCAATCCCTTTAACAGTTTAGAGGAGACTAACGCTTCGGCATTTATATACAAATCTAAAAATCGTGAACTCGCCACCCCCACTCCGCCAAAGTTCTGAGCCCACATTTATTTCATAGTCTTCATTTTCCTGCTCTTTCTGTCAGTTTATTAATAGCTTCTAGGACGCATTTGGAGGAGATGAGAAGATTCCATTTGGGGTCAGATTCAGATGCTGATAGATCCCCACGGCTTCCTGACACTCAGAACAAACACGTTCTCTCACCTGTCTTCTGTCCCTAAATCCAGGGGGTGCAGCCCGAGGGAGCACTCTGCCTTTCTCTCTAGTCCTGTCATTCTGACCCTATGTCACACCGCGGAAGCCTCTTGATTTCCAACTACTCATGATACCCACTTGGCTTCTCTGCGTTAGTCGCCTAAAGACAGGCCTGAATACCAACCCGAAAAGCATGAAATAAGATAACACGGGCCTCCCGATGCAGCTCTGAGAACCGTGATAGTGACAGTGTAACAACAGTCTCAGCTGGACAGCTTTCAAATTGGGTTCTTTGTAGCCATTATGCGCTACTTCCTCTGACACCAAGCGCCCACCCCCCTGTGAGGAGTCTGTGCCCTGCCTCCTGTCCTGAGGATAGGAGAGCAGAGGGGCACAGCCACCTTGTCACACCTGGGCCTTGACTCTAGGACAAAGATCTGGGAGTTGGGAGCTCCTTAGGACATAGTGACAGAGTTCATATAGTGTGTGTGTGTGTGTGTGTGTGTGTGTGCACGCACGTGCATGCATGCGCTGATTTCCAAGTGTTTGGAAAATGCCTAATGTTTTGTGATGTCCACTTTTTAGAAAAGTATCATCATACAGACCTTGGCACTGACACATTCTCTTCCTTGATCTTCCACATTCTGAAGCCCAGTGATGCTAGTCTTGCCCCATATATTCCCATCAGTGGCCCTGTGCTGCTGGGCTGGGTACTTTTCAGCTCTACTTACAAGGAGCCTTGGAGGTAGCTGTTGTTATTTTCCTCATTTTTAATAACGAGGAAAAATACGGAGACTAAGTGTTTTTTTCTGCTGTCTCAGAGTTAGGATGTAAAACCAGCTCTGGTTCACTCCAGACCTATTATTCATTCCTTTGACAAATATCATGGGATCCTTAAGTCCTATCAGGTGCTCTTCTAGGCATGAATCAGGGATGGTGGGGGGTGCTGCAAAGGAGGCCCTGAATTCACCTTCCAATAAGGAAGACAGGTTATGAACAAATGCACGATGCTTTGGTCTAAGACATAAACATAAATATATGAGAAAAGGGGAGTATGGAGAATAAAGTGTTTAGGGGAGGTGTGCTGTCAAGAAAGAAATCTCTAAGGTGGATTGATATTTGAGCAAACTCATTATGGGAATAAAGGCAAGAGCAGTATGTGTCTTTCTGTTGGGAGAGCCTCCCAGACAGATGGGACGGCAGTGCAGAGCATATGGGCTCTGAGCGTGCCGGGCATGGGTGAGCCTAACAGGAAGGCCAGGTGGCTGGGGTATAGACAGGGACAGGAAAATGTGTCATCTGTCTTGGTTCATCCCACTCTATGAGACAAGGATTGCACCGTATTGTTCTTTGTTGAGCATATATTATGTTCCAAGTATGATACTGAGTATGGAGGGTGATAAAAATAGTTACTAAGTGAAAAACAGTTTGTTGAATGTAGCCACATGTCACAGAGGCAGTCTTGAACTGTCCCTCTGTCCTGGAATTAGTCTTATGACATGTAGACCCATCTAAGCAAATATCCTTCTCATCCCCCAAAACACAGTTTGTAAAAGAAACTCTGTATTTTCTCCCCTGTGCACTGAACAGTTTTATTTCATCCTCTCTTCTCTCCTTCCCTCCTTTCCACATTTCTCTCTGCTTTCTTTCTTCTTTCCTTTCTACTATGCTTGCACTTCTCTCTCTTCCTCGCTCTGTTTCAATCTGACTCCCCACTATACACCCTTTCTTTGTAAAATGAGTTTGGAAACCCATGTGATATGCCCCCTAGTTTTTCATGGCTGAGTGTGACCTTTTGAAAACATCCTATTTCTTTTCATATAAACCAGTTTCTAGGGCGGGTTCCTAGTGCGTAGCTTTCTCAGAAGACACACAACTGGTATTTCCCCAGCATAGCTCACGTTCTCTCACGGCTCTGTGCTCTTGGCCTTGCTTTCTGTTCTGGAATAATGACTTATACCTGCCAACATTCTCAGTAGCCTGCCTGGTTTTTCTCAGCTCTTACATGGATATCCGCACCCTGACATTGATATTTGGCCTCCGTGTGAGATGGAGTAAGTTGTAAAATAGACCAGCCTTAAAAGTACTGTACAGGCCTTGGGAGATTCAAATCCATGGGGGATACAAGTCCACAGTTCTGTGTGATGCAGAGTAAAATAAATTCAGAGTCATAGAAAAAGTTTCTGGCACAGAGTGAAACAGCTAAGCAGAGGAGTGAAGGTGGGTGTCCCACCTGCTGCCCTGCAGAGGAATGAAGGTTGGTGTCCCACCCGCTACCCTGCAGAGGAATGAAGGTGGGTGTCTCACCTGCAGCCCTGCAGAGGAGTGAAGGTGGGTGTCCCACCTGCAGCCCTGCAGAGGAGTGAAGATGGGTGTCCCACCTGCAGCCCTGCAGAGGA
>NW_003852416.1:14087679-14235885 GCF_000181295.1 Otolemur garnettii
GAGGAGTGAAGATGGGTGTCCCACCTGCAGCCCTGCAGAGGAGTGAAGGTGGGTGTCCTGCCTGCAGCCCTGCAGAGGAGTGAAGGTGGGTGTCCTACCTGTTGCCCTGCAGAGGAAGGAAGGTGGATGTCCCACCTGCAGCCCTGTAGCACTCACGTGTCTCCTAGACACACTCTCCACACTGCACTGTAATTGGCTAGTGACTTTTCTGTGTCATATTCATTATGATGCTTTCATGTTCTCTCTCATGTTCCCAATTCCTAGTACCACGCTTAACTGAAATTTTACAACCCTGGAATTTTCCCTGTAGTAGTCATGTCCTTCTGAATGCTCGAAGGCCAACAAGAAAAGACAACATTTAGTAAATTACACCAGTTCCAAATCAAGAGATTTCTTAGGAACAAACAATGCTCCTATGTCCTAAGCTCCTCATGCCAAAGAACATTTGATGCAAGTTTATCATTTTCATGGAAGTGTCTCATCCTCTATGTAGACTTTCCAGGGCCAAGACTAGAGTCTCACTGTTGAAGGTCTCAATTTCTAACTGTCTTTAGAACCTTGCTAGGAATACGGTAGCTCTGAACAGCAGAGTATTAACCGGTACATGTGTATATGCATGTGTGTGAGCGTATGTGTGATGAGTGAGAAGAAAGAGAGCAATAGAAAGGTCAGAGGGAAATGTATATGCAGATGTGTGGGCTTTAAGGTGGAAAATTAATGGAGAATAGGAGAGAGTTTTAAGATGCCTTTGCTCAGCTGCAAAAGTAACTGGTTTATGGTTTTGTTTGTAATCGAACTTTCACAATATTAAGGCAAATTATTTTATTTGGTGCTAAGTAACTATTTGTTGATGATACAATGAATGGATAGAGTCTCAGAGATCTGTGATCTATTTTGTGCTGTGATTTACTTATACAAATCTCATCCCCGTGTCTGGGTTTCCTCACCTATTAAGGTACCTCTCTCTCTGAGATTTTATTTCAAAATTTAAAAGACAAAAGAAAACATGTGATCAACTTAGCACAGTTACCGACCCAGAGGAGAGGTGCTTCTGGCTACTTGGAGGTGAAGGCTTTCACAGCCGTTTATCAGTACAGACATTCCGGGGAGGAAACCCTCCCCAGAAGAAGGCCGGGAAGTATTTGGACTGAGGAACAGGAAAGGAAAAGGCAGTTCAAACCAGGAAAGCTCTGAATGAACACAGGGTGTGTGCCCGGAGTGAGCGTGCTGTTGAGGAACTGCTGAAGCCTTCCAGATGCGAACGTGCCAGCAGCCTCACACAGCTTGGTTTTGTTTTGGCAGGAATGGGAAGGAAGCAGGTATCAGTGGGTGAATCATGATAAAGACCTCTTGGATCTTGAAGTAGCAGTCTGATTTTTAACATCCGTTGTTGGTCCTGAACTTCAAATCTGTTTTTGGTCCTGAACTCGTTATAAAGAGACAGACTCTAAACCCTTGCTCCGTAAATGACCTCCTCAGAGTTACATGCCGTGCTGAAGTTGGAGCTAGGGCCTAGCAGGTCACTCCTGCAGACAGAGAACCCCTGCAAACCAGTAAGATTGTTGGTGGCTGGCCCGTGTGCTGGTGCAAAGCTGATTTCCCATTATTTTTGTTGCCCTCATTATTCTCCAGCTCTGCCTGCTGACCACTACCTCACTTCCCTGAGTACGTAGGGTATTTTTATTTCCATTAATGATTACATAAGGAACATCATTTCAATGGTGTTTTAAGAATTTTTCTTAAGAAAACCTTTAACCCAATCCAAAAATTGACGATAAAGAATGACACTGCCTCAGGTAGCAATGTCTATAGTACTTCACAAGTGGTACCTGAGACATAGAGAGCAGTATCAGTGGTTAGAGAGGCAGGATTTAATAACAACTTCACCTATCATTATTTGAGCACTGGCCAGCCAGGCTCAAGACTAAACTCATTTCAGATCTAAAGTTTTCAACTATCATGACCACTGCCAAGATGGATATATTTATTCCCATTTTAGGGATCAGAGTTTGAGAGCGGGGGTGCTTTCCTTAGGCTTGCCGAGCTAGTAGGCCTTGAGCCTCATTTACGCCTCTGATCTCTGTTCAGAGCTTGGCTGGTTAGAAGCAGCTTCCCTCCTCCGGATCAGTACGGGTTTTGGATGGATGGGGATTACTTTATTCCAAGCAGCAGCTGCTGCAGAGTGAGAAGGCTTGAAAAGAGCAGCGCAGTGTCCTAATTACCTATGGCAAGGAAAACATCTGTGTGGGAAAAGTAATGAAATTAATTCTAATGTCTAGCAGTTGCATACATTAATTGACATTAATTAATGCCAAATTACGAGATACTTCCTATGGAATCGCATCATACACTCACCAGAATTGAATATGGAAAGAGTTCATCATACTTAATGCTATTACGGCAAGCCCCAGGGGGAGTAAGAGTGATTGGTCCCTCATTATGAGGTGCAGCCAATTTCTTTCTGTTTCCATTAGGAAGAGAAAGGGAACAAACCAGGAACACTTTACCACAGGCAGGCAGCTCAAAAATTGATCATTTTCCCTTCAGCTTGCAAATTTCACTTTGAAGCACTCTGAGCAAGAGCTGGTTCCAAGACCTTTTTCTCCAAGGGCTTTTCTTATGTCACCTGGTTGTACACTTTGTAATTCTTGAGCCAAAGGCAGGCTCACTGCACAGCTCAATTGCAGGGAACGGTGTAGGGAGCAGAGAAAGGTGAGCAGGCGGAGAAACAGAGATGGTTGATCTCACATACCCACCCCGACTCTCTCCACCCCACTCTCCCCACAGAGGGTGCTGGGCCAGGGGGTCCTGCCAATCACTGGACTCTGCCATCACAGCCTTTCCACTGTTGTTGACATCTCATATGTATCTTTTATTCATTTTTTTCCAGTGCAAACATATTTATAGATATCTAAATATACAACTTGCAAAAAATCGGGTCCATAATGCACATATTTTGGTAACCTACTTTTAAAAATCTTGTATTTTTGACTAATTTTAGATACACAGGAAAGTTGCTAAGATAGTTCAGAGTACATATTCTCTGTACCTAGATTCCTCTAATGCTAACATTTTATATAACATGATCTGTTTTTCAAAGCTAAGGAATTAACATTGCTTAATATTACTAATTGGTAACCTACTTGTATAATATAAAATATATTAAAAATTTTCTTACAGAAGCAACATTTTAGTAGAAAAACATACATTTCTCATAGTTTAGTTATTCCTCTATTGTTGGCCTTTTTTTCCTCCAATATATTTTTTTAATTATTAACAACACTCTAACAGATATCCAAGTGGTCAAATCTTTGCATAAATCCTTAATTACTTTCTTAGATAGAATTTTCAGAAATAAACCTGAGATCAAAGGATGTTATTCTTAACTACCTTGATCCATATTGCTGGTCTACCTCACACAAAAAATATTAATTTGCAGATGTTCTTATTTTGTGTGTAGGTGTAGCCATTGATCCTTAGATAGAAGCCAAGACATATTTAGTAAACACTGGCTGGAACTCACTGGGTTTTTTCATGCAACATAATGTAAAAGAAATAAGCCAAAACTGAAGTCAGGCCAACCAAGTCGAAACCCCATACTGCCATTTCTATAAATCACTATCACTCCGACTTTCATTCTTTTTTATCTACAAAATGAATTGATATGCTCTGTGGTGTTATGAAGATTAAATGTGCTAAATAAATGTGAACATGTTTTCGAGTGCCTGGCGCACAGATGCTCAATGAATGTTGGATTTCATTTTCCTTTATTTTCTTTTCAAATCCCTCAAGTCATAATTTCTATACAGATGAGTTAGATACATGATAAGTATTATATTAGTATTTTCCAACTTATGTTTGTTTGTTCAGGGACATTTGAAGAGGAGGCTAAGGTCTTAAGAAGGGAACTATTAGGCACCATTACAGATAAAACAAGACTTGTGTGTGCATCAAGAAATCCTCATTAGGTATCACTCTTAGAAATTCTAATTGAAAATTTTATTTGCAATTTGGAGCCTAACACCTCCTAATTAAGATTCAATATTGTTTAACTATTGTTGTTGTTGTTGTTCATTATCTTACATAAGAAGAAGCCCAGAAGTAGGGCTGCTGTAGCCTCAGAACCATCACTAGCTCAGTGATGTTACTGTGACTATATCATCCGTCCCTGGGTCATATCCATCCTGTAAGTGTGATTGTAAGACTGGATCCTTTAGATAGCAAGCAGTCTAGAGAAGTTCCAAACAGCACTTTGAGACACAGCACTGTACAGAGGCAGAAGGATCTTCTGTTGTATCTCCTGGTACCTCCTAGAAGCCCCTTCAGTACTTGCCCCTCAGTTCTCATTTACCAGTAGTAGGTTTAAATGCCTCTTCTAAACCAACCAATGGCAAGGAGGGTAGGAAGACCTCTGGCGGGCTTGGACCAACAACATTCATCCTTGCATATGAGAACTTCTGAGTCACAGGCAGGAGGGATGAGCCAGCAGATCCACTTTTGCAGCATTCTTTCAGAGACGAATGGATGTTGAGCAGGTCACCAAGAGTACCTGATAAGAAATATAACTACAATATTCAAATTTGGTTCAGCCAGTCCCTTTAAGGACCTGCTGTGTTCTCAAAACTGATCTTTTCATTGTGAAAGGTAGAAAAAAAAAAAAAAGAAAACAAGCATGTCAACATTTTTGACAATAACAACTAGCATTTGTACAAGTTTGAGTTTTCTTTTCTTTTTTTTAGAGAAAGTCTCACTCTATCGCCCTTGGGAGAGTGCTGTGGTATCACAGCTCACAGCAACATCCAGCTCTTGGGCTTAGGCGATTCTCTTGCTTCAGCTTCCCAAGTAGCTGGGACTATAGGCACCCACCAGAATGCCCAGCTAAAGTTTGAGTTTCAAAACATGGAGTGTGTATATTATTTCAATTTACAGCTAAACTACAAGATAGTTGATATTGGTATCTTCATTTATTAGATGAAGGGAATAAGCCTCAGGAAGATGAAGAGATTTCTTGTGAACTGTGTAGCTGGTAAATCGCCATAGCAGAATTCAAAGCCAGATCTAGTCAGAACTCTCTATTGTTTCTATGGCCCTATGTGACCTTCAGAAAGACAGAAGTTACTTAAAAGTGGTAAAAAGTTCTGGTGGAGTGTGAAATTGTTAGGTAAAGATTTTGAGTTGCTATATGGGTGATCATCTGGGAAGGGATGTGTCCTGAAATTGCCTTTAAGGAGAAAGATCTTGAGTTATGTTCTAAAATAGAACTATAGGAATGTCTGGAAAAGAAGATGGGGAAGGGAGTGTAGAGGGCTCTTCTTTAGTTTCACCGTGGAGATGGTTTTACCAGGATGAGGCAGGTTGACGTGCTTGTGAGTTACTCCATTCTGAAATGGCAACAGGGTGAAGGAAGATTGTGAGAATGCTCTTATCCCTAGTCTTCTGAAGACTCTCAGTGAGCCTGTGACCCCAAGACCACTAGTGATCCTCCAGATCACCAAGTGTGGCCACTTGACCAAATCCAAACTTCACAGAATAGATCCCTTTATTAAAATCAGTTGTTCTATAAAATTAGAATTCAGTTGAAAGGCCACACTCAAAGATCCAGAAGTCCACCTGTGCCCCAAGACCACAAGTTCCCTACCCCTGGATGGAGAGTTGTACATGCCGCCCCCAGTGGCTCCCGTGCAGATATAGGAGCACCCTAAGTTCCTTCACTAAAGGTAGTCCTCCAAAGTCCTGACTTCCAGTTTCCTTAAGAGAGTTCTTTAGTAAATTCTTACATACGTCTCAACATACTATTGCTCACCTGCATTTCATGTAGATAGTCATCTCCTGGTATTTTCACTTGAAAGAGTAGATTTCTGCATATGTCTCTCAGGTCTTAAAGTCAAATACATACTTCCTAAAGAATCACCAAGTAAACTAACATATTTTCCCTCAATAATAAGCCATATTCCAAGAAATATTCATTTATTACCTACTTTGTGCTAGGAATGGTATTAGAGCCTGTGGGTACAACATTGAGTAGAGTTTAAAAAGAAAAAAAAATGTCTTGGCTCAGCGCCTGTGGCTCAAGTGTCTAAGGCGCCGGCTGAGCTGGCGGGTTCAAATCCAGCCCAGGCCCACCAAACAACAATGATGGCTGCAACCAAAAAATAGCCGGGCGTTGTGGCAGGCACCTATAGTCCCAGCTACTTGGGAGGCGGAGGCAGGAGACTCTCTTGAGCCCAGAAGTTGGAGGTTTCTGTGAGCTGCGATGCTACAGCACTCTACCCAGGGTGACAGTTTGAGGCTCTGTCTCAAAAAAAAAAAAAAAAAAAAAATGTCTTCATGGAGATTGTATTCTGATGGGGCAGGGCACAGAAAAAAGGAATAATAAATAAAGTAATTTTATATTATGATGAGTTCCATGGAATGAATTAACAGAATTAGAGAATAACTATGGTAGATCCTCAGAAGTACCACTGAGCTAACTGAAGTCTAGAACCTTCTTTGAGAAGAGCATGGGGAGAAGGATTTTAGGTGGAAGAAATGCAAAGAACAAGTCTCTTAAATGATGAAAAATTTTGCCCAGTTCTTGAAAATAAAGTGAGCTAGATTAAAAGATGCATAGGGAGAGTAGAAAAGATTACCAGGATAGGAAGGGAAAAGGAAGTGGGAAGGCTGGATTGCTGGGGGGTAGAGGGTTTGAATATTTTCTAAAGGCAAAAGGAGTTTTAAGTAAGGGAGTACCATAACCTGATTAGCTAGAGGCCAAGGTAGTGTGGTTGAAAAACAGGGAGAGCCTCCCTGATACAATACACTCCCAGGGCTGGAGACCAAACCGACATAAGAGCTATTCTTGTTGCCATGGTGTTAATCATCCAGGTGTAATCTCACGTGACGTCCAGGGCTTCAGTTTACTCATCTGTAAAGTGAAAATGAAGTTTGGACTCAGGAATCTCCTCTTTATTTGGTTTCACTTCTAATTAATAATAAAAGAAAAAGCCTTTATCTTAACATAGAATCTTATTACTGCACCAACAGCCACACATTTATTATTAGATGTGTTCCCTATTTGTCAATCAAAGGTCATAGGGAGGAAGACAAGCCCACCCATCAGAACAAAACCGTGAAATTATAAATATTATTGCAAGGTTTAATCTTCGTTTAGATTGGGGGGATTAATTATTAAGAACTTAGAAGATGTCAAGACTTGTGGGAAGTGCCAGGAGGCAATGTAGGTGGTGTCACAGGCAAGTGAGTGAAATAATTAGGATACTAATTTAAATAATAAAGTGATGATATACTTAGCAAGATGGCAAAGCTTGTTTAAAGATGTGGAGATAGCTGGCAAATAAAAAGTGTCCATTCTGACTCTAAAGCTCTCTACGTATATCTTCCCACCCCCACGTATTTTCTAGATTCACAATACCTGACTTGCCGAATGCAGAACTGCACAGAGGCCAACAGAAATAAACCTTTTCCCGGCTACATCGATCCAGACTCTTTGATTGTCCAAGATGATTATGTGTTTGTCCAGGTACGAAATCTGTTTGTGTTTATTGTCTCAAAATTTTTCGTGTCCATGTTTCTGTCTCTATTGCAGCCTCTTCTGCCAACTTACATTCCCTGGAGAGCAAAAAGGAGGGAGGGAGAGAGGGAGGGCAGGAGGGAAGGAGGGTGGGGTGGAGGGCAGGAGGGAGCAGGGAGGGAAGTTAGTTTTCAACACAAGGAGAAATACTGAGCATGGAAGCTACTTTACTAACAGAATAGTAATTCGCTCCTTCCAGCTGTATCTAGAGGATCTTACTAACACGGGGTCCTAAAGGTATTGCCTAGAGAAGGAAGATTGTTTCCAGAATGATGCTCCATCTCTCTCATCCGCATTCCAAACAAGCTTCCAGTTATCAGAGGGACTGAGCAAATATGCCAGTCTCTTTTATCAGGGGAGTGGTCAGCCCATCAGCCCGCTCCCGGTGCCCACCCTAAACATGGTGCAACGGCAGTGGGGAGAAGAAGTCCTGGTGTGGCTGGAGGTGGTGGAGGCAGAGACTAGGGAGCGAGTAATCAGCTTTTATTGTCATTCACTGACTGTGAGTAGAGGGAAGAGATGTTAGATGACATGTATTCAGCCAGGCCTTTCACCAGTGAATCCAAGGAGAAAGAATTTGAGAAGCTGAGGTTTCATGAGTGGTTAGAAGAGACCGGGAGGGAGCAAGTGTGCTTTGCTTCTTTCTAGCAGTGGAGGAAAATTTCAGGCTTGTTTGCACAATGCGTTTATTCAGTTATTGGTTTCCATATTAAAAATGACAAAGGTGCGATTGCTGAATAGCTTATATACATGTATATAGAATTTCACTACAATTGAGATGCTCTAGACACTACTATATTTATTCGAACAAGAAATTGTGACTCAGAATATTTAATTTTGTACTTTAGGGAAGGATTTTTGAATGCCTAACTAACATCAGCCTTATATATACTGTTTAAATATCTCTCAAATTACTGTGCGCACACACTTAGGCACACAAACCATTTTCTTTTCCTTAAGGGCAGTGAGTAATGAAGACTCTGATAATTTCAGCATCAAATTACCAAGTGACATTCAAACTGTTATACATACTGGTTCTGTCTATAATTCATTTCTCTACTAATGCTGCTCCCAGGAACCTTGTCTGGTTTCTAATCAGTTTATAATCCACACATATGACTTAAAAAGGAGAAAAAAATTCTGCCTTTATTTCATATATTCTTCTCCCACTATCCTGAACATGATCCTGAAACCCATCACTAGGAAAGATAATCTGGCCACATCATGATGAAGAAGATCATTTTATAGTCACGTTCCAAAGTGGCTGATGAACATTCACCTGAAGCAATTGTTTCTGAGTGTGCAAACTCCAGCTCACATTCAAACTTGAAACATTTTAAGTGTTAAGAATGGCTTCAAAGGAGGCTGAGGTTTCAAAGGAGGCTGAGGTTGGCAGCGGTGCTCTTGGTATTGTGCCCTGTATGGAGGGGGCTACAGCTGAGGTGGAGGCCACACCCCTCTGCCCCTTGCCCCACATAACAGTGAGAGTCATTGGGCTGTTGAGTTTGGACAAAATTAGGGAAAGCAGCTCACACTTTTCTTCTAAGAAATAGAGACCTAGAGTGAGTTTGGGCCGTTCCTGCCTTTGTGATCTGCCCACAGTCACCAGTGTGGTCATCAGACTGGAAGTCAGTGCCCAGAGCAGCGAGGCTCCCACTCTGCCACTGTTTGCTCTGGACAGTTCCCTGCTTTAGGGCGTGGAGACCTGGTTGTGGGCCTATAGACCTGGGGCTCAAGAGCTGGGCTGCTGATGGACAAATGAGCCAATGTACCCTGAGGCTTGTATCATTTGAAAAACAAACAATTAAAAAAAGCTGAATATGTTTCCCAGTGTTTGAGCCACAGTGTAATTTAAGAATTGCATTTTTGTGCAGTAGGTTCACTTTGGGCCTCTGACCAACTCACTTAACGCTGTGTAAGTGGTTTGTGAGCTGAATGCCAGTTCTCTACCCTTGTCTGCAATAGGAATTCCTACTGTTTTGTTGGGCTGGAGGCCACCCCCTTCCATTCAGGTGCCTGTTCTGTGACCCGTAACTGTTACAGTTGCTCCTCTTACGACCTTGTTTTTCTGATCTAGCTGACTTCAGGAGGCCGGCCACATTACTACGTGTCCTACCGAAGGAATGCATTTGCCCAAATGAAGCTTCCCAAGTATGCTTTGCCCAAGGTATGGTCTGCCTGGCTCTCCTCATTCACTGCTTCTGTGATTCCGAGTCCTGCCTCCTGCCCTGTCCCTGGGACATTGCCTGCATCCCAGTCATTTCCTTCCTTTCATTACACGTGTCTGATTCTCAAGTTCATTCCACATTACTTTCTTTTTGCCGGTCTCGTCACCTTCCTCTCTTTTTGTCCCCATCTCCTTTCTCCTTTCTTTGTCTCTCTCGGGAATTCTCATTCCTATGGGGGCATCAGAATAAACTGATAACTGATCTGCTTTAGCTTTTCACTCATAACGATTTTTCATGCAGTATGCATCGGTGTACCAACAAAGCAGGAACTATGTTTTGGACACGTGGTCGGTCAGTGCAACAGGTGTGCCCCATTCCTGTCTACCCCATTTTATTTTTCTCAATTGTATACTGAGAAGTGATGCAGAGACAAGGCTCCAACTTTTGCTTTCTCTCTCAATGGAACTTACCGGAACGCTTGTCTTTAGAGGTCTGAGACACAGCTAATTTTTCTGACTTCCCAGAGACATACCCATTTAGAAACAGTGGCGAACAAAAGTTAAAGACCCTCCGTGCTGACGTCCCCAGGCTGTCTTTTCCGTGAACACTGGAGAACTGCGTTGATACGGAGCGCCACCTAGTGGAGGTCTGACTAACTCGGAAGCTCAAAGCAGGCATTTGGAAGCTTACTGCCATGCTGAGTATTTCAAGGGACTAGAAATTGTTAATATAATGTGCCTTAACCTTGGAGCAAGGGAGATGCATGTAGCTATAACGAGGGGACTTTTGAAGTTTAAGTAGATTGTAGCTCGACTTTGAAGAGTTTGAGTTGCGTAAAGAACATGAAGAACTTTTTTTAGCTTTACCTTTTTTTTTTTTAATTGAGTTTTCATGTTTCTTTCTCTTGTATTTTCATCCATGACTTTGCAGTATGCTGTCTTGGACCAAGACAAGATAGCTTCCTAGGAAATCATGTTATAGACATAGCACAGGGCACAGCAGGCCTTCTTTCGCAGGAAAACCAATTGTAACATATCACTCTGGCTTCATAGGCAGAATTTTCTTTCTTGCCTAGTGTTGTATCCCTACCCCTAATGTCGCGAAAGGTGGCCTATACATCTCAGCCCATTAGAGGTAACAACCGACATTAAATTGCACCATTAAATCCTATAAAGAAAAGAAAAAAATAAATACATTGCACTATTAGCTCCAAAGAGCTATATCCACGTTAGTGGTTATTATTGTCAGCTGCTAAAAGATTAATGACTGTGCTAATTGCCCCAAACTAAAATTATGTCAGTGTCTATCTCCATTGAAATGGCTCTTCCTCTTAATTTGCCTTAAGTTTGGGGGTTTTGTTTTTCAATAAGAGGAGAACTTGTAACATTGAAGTTGTGTTTAGATAAGAATTGGGTAGTCAGTATATAAGAAGAAAACTGAGTGTTCTTAAAATTTGCCTAGATTGGGCAGTGCCTGTGGCTCAAAGGAATGGGGCACCAGCTACATATGCCGGAGGTTGTGGGTTCAAACTCAGCCCCAGCCAAAAACTAAAAAAAAAAAAAAAAATTTGCCTAGATATTTTCCTAAGAAGGTCTCTCAGGGAAATGAACATGTTAATTAGCACAGTAAATACAACAGAGCTGGAGTTTTTCCCCCTCAAGCATTGATATAAATTTTGTTTCTTTGACCAGTAAAGATTATATTCAATGCAGCAAGGTATTCATGTTGAGTCACACATCTCTTGCTCTCTTGGGAATACTCTTTAAGAGGAATCTTGGCCAAAACCAAATACTATTTTCAGCAGAACTGAGGCTAGAACTCCTGACACTCAAGGTAGTTTTCATCTTATATTTTTATTACCTTGAAGGTAAATTAATAGCTTCTATTATTAAAACATTAACTGCACCACCCCCTTGAAATTTGATAATACTGTCAGAAGCATCAAGAGGAAAATCCCAGCTACCTAAGGAGCCCCTAATAGTTTAAAGTCAGAGAAACATATATAGACCCACTCCTGGAGATTTGGGAAACAGGTACTTTGCATTGCTTGTCCGTAGCCATCACACAGATTACTGCTGACAGTTGCCCCCAGTGGCACCTAGCCAATCTGGAAGGAAAAAGTTTTGCTTTGATCCTGAGTCGGCTGTCTGTCTGCCTCTCCCTGCTCTCCCACGTGAGCCTGTTCCATTACTCATCCTCATCTGAGTTCAGAAGGTAGAATGCAGTGATTAATTTAGCTTGTTCCCACAAAAAAAAAAGGAGCTAGCACAGCAAATGAATGCATTATTTGGTCCAGGTGGGTGTTTATTATTTAAGGCAATGAGATGCTTCACTACAATCCCATCACACCTTCACAAAGAAGCCCCAGCTTGGGGGGAGAGATCTGGTGCAAAGGTGCATGTGTTTCCCAGCCTCTGTCAGAGCCAGGGGCTGCTGCAGCGGGAACTGAGCAAAGCTTCATGCTGGCCAAAGGAATTGAGAGAGACCAGCACCTTTATGCTCAAATCTGCTCTAATCATCTACTGTCATTGTATCAGCTCCTGAAAGACCATAGTCACCCTGAGCTGTGTCCAAAAAAAAATTGGATAATACAGTGGTAAAGAGTGATGGGCATGGGTGGGGAGATTTTAGTGTTGCTGTTTCCAGTAAGAGCACGCGGCCCTCCAAATAGGGAGCCGTTAGTGACAGTTTCCCTTCCCTTAACTTACTAGGAGCTCGTTCTGAGCTACTCAAGTGAGATAAATGAGGCAATACATATGAAAGTGCTTTGAGCATTTTGGAGGACAGATACTCTATAAAAGCAAGGTAATATTATTATTAGTATGGATCTAGTTGTCTCCATGGTGGAAGATCGATGTGGACCGGGATGTAGGTGATGCAAAGTCTGCCTGATTCGAGGCAGGAGACACGGATTAGAGACCTAGATCTGTCACTAACTTGCTTTGAAACCCTGGGCTGGTTTATCAATTTCTCTTTTCCTCATTTTTTTTCCAATAAGGACCTTAGATTCACAGCAGTATTTCTCACAATAAAATGTCCTGAGTGAGGCTTCATGACAATTTGGCGCTGCAATTAAATCAATTTTTGAAAAGAAGTAAACTCCATTCTCTGTTTTTTGCATAGACAGCAGTAGTAGCTCACTGGTATGTCGAAGGTTCTAGGATGTGCTGTGAGCTAGACAGCTCTTTCCTTCAGCATTAATTAATATTCTTTTCTCAAAGGACCCACCCCTTTTAAAATTTATTAAACTGCAAACAATGTCAGTGTTCTGCAGAACGAATGTTAGAAAAGGATCCAATAGAAAACCTGTAAGATCCCATCTTGGTCTGGTCTTAAAATTCTGTGACTCAGTGAAAACATTCAACATAAAGGGCCAATTTGGGAGAGAAGGCACATCTTCCCCATCCAGGAAGAGGATTTAAGAAGGAAGAAAATGGAGGATGACATCTAGATGTGTCAAAACTTTCAATTAAAATTTTTAAGATGAATGTCATTTTTTAGAAGTCTGTGCAATGTAATTGAATGTATGAAAGGAAAGAAAGATGGGCCCTCGGTCCCTCTCTAGATGTGGCCATTTTAATAATGGGCCATTATCAGTGCATGACTAGTTTTCTAAGTGGATGATCAGAATACTGGATGCATCTGCGTTTTCAGTCTAAATCTACTAAAAAAGGGTTGCCAGGAGCAGGATAGTAATGGGGACCTACTTAGTCTGGCAGGCAGGATCATTTAATTAAACAGCTGTTGTGAGGACCTCATAGGTCACCACTGCAGAAAGTCGCTCTGTGGGCATGGAGGTAGGAATTGGCTCTGTGGGGGTCAGATTATTATTATTTTGACTTAAATTCAGGAATTATTCTACTAATTCTATCTTACTGAAAAAAAAAAACACAGAAAAAGGGAAACATGAAATTGGGAGTAACTATTTGATGATTGTAAACACTGGGTAAGGAGTTAGGTCTTTGTCATATAGGCAATGAGGGGCCATAGAAGATTTGGCCCTCCATGGAGGAAAAGGTTTGTAACAAATTTCCACAGCTGGGTCTCTCCATTAGAAAGAAAGTAAATACTAGGATGAGCCACTTTGTGTTGAGTATATTAGTTAGGACTCTTAACAATTGCAATAAACAGAAAGGCCAAATCAGCCCTGTTCCATCAACACGGAGAATGTACGAGCTCACTCAGCCTCACATTGCTGTCACGTATGAGCAAATGCCAAGCACCGGGCTCTGTTAGAAGTGCGAACCCTGGCTCGGCACCTGTGGCTCAAGTGGCTAAGGTGCCAGCCACATACACCAGAGCTGGAGGGTTCAAATCCAGCCCCGGCCCACCAAACAACAATGACGGCTGCAACCAAAAAAAATAGCCAGGACGTTGTGGTGGGTGCCTGTAGTCCCAGCCACTTGGGAGGCAGAGGCAGGAGAAGCACTTGAGCCCAGGAATTGGAGTTTGCTGTGAGCTGTGATGCCACGGCCCTCTACCCAGGGTGACAAGCTTGAAACTTTGTCTCAAAAAAAAAAAAAAAAAGAAGAAGAAGAAGAAGAAGCGGGAACCCTTACCAACTGATTTTATCCTCACAACCCCATGGGGGGGCACACTGTCCTTATCTCTGTTTTTCAGGTTGAAATTCTAAGGCACAGATTTTCTACTATTCATGCAAGAAAAGTCACAGAGCCAAGATTTGAGCTCAAATAGTTTTATTCCAAAGTCCATTCTTTTAAACACTTTGCTGCACTTTCTTCTCTAACTGAAAAGTCTGGAATTAAGATAGGTTTCTTAGATACCCACATCCACGGACTCAAAGCATGTCCCAGGATTGATTGGATTGGGCGATCTCTCCCTCTCTCTCTCTCTCTCTCCTCTCTTTTGAGAGAGAGAGTTTCACTCTGTTCCCTATGCTGGAATGCTCTGGCATCGGCCTGGCTCACAGTAAACTCAAACTCCTTGATTCAAACGATCCTTCTGCCTCAGCCTCCCAAGTAGCTAGGTCTACAGCTGCCCGCCATAACACCCAGCCAATTTTTCTACATTTAGTAGAGACAGGGTCTCACTCTTACTGAGGCTGGTCTCAAACTCCTGACCTCAAGGAATCCTCCCTCCTTGGCCTCCCAGAGTGCTAGGATCATAGGTGTGAATCACCACACCTGGCCTCTCTCCATCTTTTACCCTATTTTCATCAAGATTATGTTCTTTGTCTGCCTCCCAAGATATGTCTTCAGCAGATTTAGACATTTAAAAAAATTATTACTGCTACAAACCAAAAATGAAATACTTCTTTTGTCACTCCCTATTAATCCCACAATCATTATAGAAACTTGTCTTATTGACTTTGCTTGGGTCATGTGTCCACCACCTATCAAATTGCTGTTTGCAGGGAAATGGAATATTCTGAATGCCAGACATAGAAGCTCACTTTTGGTGCTGAGGGTAAAAAAAGTATATTTAATCCATTGGAAGAAATATATCTAAGAAGGGTGAAGTTGTTTTTCAAATAATATCAAACTATATAGTTAGCCCTCATATCCTCATGTTCTATATCTGTGGATTGAACCAACCTTGGATTGTTCCTATTTCAGAAAAATATACAACAATAAAAATAATATGAGTTAAATAAAAAATACAGTATAGCACTGATTTACATGGCATTTACATTGTATTAGGTATTATAAGTAATCTAGTGGCACAAAGTATGCAAACAGCAGGATGTATGTATATGCAAATAAAAGGCAATTTTATTTAAGTGACTTGAGCACTGGTGGATTTTTGTATCTGGAGAATGGAGAGGACTTGCTGTAGATTGCTGGACCTTAGGGCAGCACTTCTTAGATTTTAATGTGCATAGAGATCATTTAGTGACCTTATTAAAATGTGAATTTTAATTCACTAGGTGAGGCCCAAGGTTCTGACTGTTTAACAAGCTTGCAGGTGATGCCCTTATTGCGGGTCCATGGACCACACTGAGAAATATAGGCTTTGTCTATTTTCTCTTTGCCCCTGTAGTTTTTCCTCATATCTGTCCCATATAAGCTTTCTGAGTAAGTACCATGTTTGTCTTTGACAAATATATCAGGATGATTGATTCTCCAAATCCTACCTACTATAGAAAGTATTTTTCAAATTACCTAATGAGACAACTAAATTATAACTGAGCTAACAAGCATCTCTCAATCCTATTTTCTCATGATGTTATTGCCTAATCCTACAAGTGACAACGGATATATATGATTAACCCTTAACTAGTTACTATTTCTCATATATACAAAAGAAGTGCCCTGTTTCCCATCAAAATGTGTGTTCTGGTTTTCCTTGTTAGAGTCCACTCTCGGAGATGCCTGCCAGGTTAGCACATCTGACTCTTCCTTCCTCCTCACCCCCTTGTCTCTCTTCAGGACATGCATGTCATCAGTACAGATGAGAACCAGGTGTTTGCGGCAGTCCAAGAATGGAACCAGAATGACACGTACAACCTCTACATCTCAGACACACGTGGCGTCTACTTCACCCTGGCCTTGGAGAACGTCCAGAGCAGCCGAGGCCCTGAGGGCAACATCATGATCGACCTCTATGAGGTATGTCACTAGGCACATGTGGTCCTGGGCTGGCACAGCGTCTGGGCTGCCTAATGAAGTCCCAGCGCTGGCCTTTTCCATTTCGATGCTGGCTCTTTGGCCTCATTTTTCTTGGGAGATGGAGAGTTTCCTAGGACATTTTTTATTAGTTTGCAACTCATGAAACATCTCTGGAATGGATTCTTTTTTTTTTTTTTTTTTCAGATTAATACAGGGGTACATATGATTAGGTCACATTGTTTGCATTTGTGAGGTAAAGTCCAAGTTGTAGTCAAGTCCTTTACCCCTGGGATGTACCACATACCCTGCATTGCATCAGTTAGTTGGGAGCTTATAGAACCCCCTCCTCCCCTTTCCCCTTTCTTGAGTTTATTTGTGTTTTTCTTTTGTGTGGGCCCATGGTTATTCATTTACTAGTTTAAAATTCATATTAAGTACATGAGGTGCTTGTTTTTCCATTCTTGAGAAGCTTTACTAAGAAGAATGTTCTTCAGCACCATCCAGGTAAATACAAAAGATATGAAGTCTCTTATCTTTTCTATAGCTGAATAGTGTAAGTGATTCTTTTTTGACCAAAGCCCCAGACATGAAGGGGCTTTTACATTGTATTAGGTATTATAAGGAATCTAGTGGTACAAAGTATGCAAGTTGGAGAACATCTGGGGAGGTAGGAAAACCAAGGGTTTGGAGAAGAGTGATGTGCATGTGATAGTTGCAAACAGTTTTGAAGGGCAGACAGGATACTGAGCAAAGGGATATGGGCAGGCTCCCATGTTTCTCAGAATGACAGAGTGGCAGGGACAAGGGCTTCCTCCAGAGATGCCTTCTTTGTAGACCTCTGCACATAACCTCCCCTGCTAATGGCCTTTGTATCATAGAGCCAGGAGTGAGGTAAGATCAATGGGTCTTTTTCTTCTAAATCTGGAAAAACAAAATAAATAAGAAACAACTACAGTAACAAAAACAGAGCTTACCAGATTCCCTAAGGGAACTATGGCTCTTTGTTCTTCAGAATAACCAAGTGTCAAAAGAAAGTCTTGGGCAGCAACTGTGGCTCAGCTGGTAGGGCACCAGCACCATATACTGAGGGTGGCAGGCTTGAACCTGGGGCCCTGGCCAAACTGCAACAAAAAAATAGCTGGACGTTGTGGTGGACACCTGTAGTTCCAGCTACCCGGGAGGCTGAGGCAAGAGAATCACCTAAGCCCAGGAGTTGGAGGTTGCTGTGAACTGTGACGCCATGGTACTCTACCAAGGGGGACAGAGTAAGACTGTGTCCAAAAAAAAAAAAGAGAAAGTCTTATATGTTGGATCAATTAGTTGTCATGACCAATGTTCTGATTGCCACTGAAAGTACAGCTAAGTAGAAAGAAAGCTGCTATTTGGGAATAGATTTTAGCTTTTTGTCAGTCTTGTCATCTGCTATGAAAAACTCACAATAGGTTGTAATAAGTCTCTTAAAAACATGCTCAGAATGTGGGAAATCCAACCATGTATCTATTTCTATCTGGAAAAAAAAATAATCGAAAGTGGATTTAAATGTGTTCCATCATTATGATGCTGTCGTTTGGTTGAGAATAAGTTCAAGGAATAAGAGGAGGTTATAACAAGAGGCAAGGAGGTTATATCCAGTACGGGAGGAACCAATTTCACTGAAGAAATTTTAACCTATCATTGCAAGTCCTTTCCATGGGTTCTATTTTCCGTCTCCTTCAGTTTTGAGGGATTTTATCTAAGGATGGTATCTAAACTTGCCTCTGTGTGTAAAGGCGTGCAGATACCCTGAGTGCCCCAAGTCAAGCCCAAGTGTTGGTACTGGAAATCGTGGCAGACCAGCACAGAGCCTAGTCCGTGTGTGCGTATTTAGGGACATGCACTGTGAACTTTCCATACTTTCACAAGTTTTTTCTACTCACTCTCCTGCCCATGTTTCCTATGAACAGAGAATCATATCTGAGCTCAGACTGAACATACGTGCTAAAACACATTCACACATTCTGAGGATTTTGTTTTAAACTCTTGGATAAATTTTAATTTAAATTATACATTTTGGATTCAGGTTGCCTGGGTTTAAATCAGAACTGCTACTTGAGACCATTCCAGTAACTTCTGAGCTACAGTTTCCTTGTTTGAAGTATGGAGATAAACATGATACCTACGTGATACGATTTCTCTGAGGGTTAAATGATTTAGTCTTTGTAAAGCACTGAACACGGTGCCTGAAACACAGCAGGGCTCATCAAATTTAGACAGCATCATTAATATTATGTTTCTGTGTGTCCAAACAACAATAAAAGTTCTACTTTTTTATTTTTTTTTCTTATGAGACAGAGTCTCACTCTGTCATCCTGGGTAGAGCGCTGTGGCATCCATAGCTCACAGCAACCTCAGACTCTTGCCTCAACCTTCCTGAGTAGCTGTTACTGCAGGTGCCCACCACAATGGCTAGTTTTCCTATTTTTAGTAGAGATGCGGTCTTGCTCTTGCTCAGACTGGCCTTGAGCTCCTGAGCTCAGGCAGTCACCCACCTTCGCTTCCCAGAGTGTTAGAATTACAGGCGTGAGCCTCCATGACTTGCCCAATGTTCTACTCTGAGGGTCTAAAATCTACCCATGTTGTTTGACCAATATGTTTTTGTTATTTTAGATTTCTGTATCTTCCCATATGGCAACGATCATAGCCATGACATTATTTAACATTACCTCATTGTCTTCTTATACATAAGTACAAATTGCCATATTTCTTTCTTCCTTTGCAAACGGCTTATACACATTTAAATTTAAAGTATGTTTTGTTAAAATTTCATGCTTTTTTTTTTTGGCCTTGATCCAGTTCTTACAATGGAAGAATTTTTGCCTTCAGCACCAGCTAGTGTGAAGTCAGGGCAACGGTCCCACCTTAACCATCCTGTTCGCTTTCCTGGGCCTCATTCTGCCCTGGGCCTCTCAAAAAGATTTTCTCATGTTCAGGTTGCATTTTCCCTCTTTCTGATTATTCTCCTTCCTGTTTTCAAGTCAATGTGGAATCGATTCTCCAAGTAAACTTTATTTTCCGCCAGAAATAGAGACCATTTTAATTGGTCCCTTGATGATAGGAAAGATGACAGATGTAGACAGGAATGACTTTGCCATGTCCTACTATTTGCAGCTACTTTCATGAGTGGTTTTCTGAATTCAGACATGGGTAACAGGTATGGAAGGAGAAGGGGAAACAGGATGACTGCTGGACATTGCAATCGTTGCTTTGTTAATCCTAGTGCTTCCCCTGCATGTCTCTCCTGCAGCTGACTATCTATGGGGAACTGCTGGCTCCTATTATCATCACTTTGAGCACCGGTGTGACTGCATTATGTAAAGGTGTTCTGCATCCCGGGGCTGGAAGACAAGAGTCTTTGTTTTATTAGCCTGACAGTTCATAGCAACCCGAATTGAAATTGATGTGATCAGAACGGCAGTGCCGTATCTGCTGATTACCTAGATAGAAAGAATATTGGCTGACACTGAGCCTGGCACAAATGTTCCCTTAAATCTGATTGTTCTGGCTGGCAGGAAGCTGAAAGCCATCCAGCACTAATTTCCCAGTGGAATGGTAATGAATGATGAGAGTTTCGAGATAAATGAAAAGTAAGAAAATCCATAAATGAATTAATAAGCGCAGAAATGAACAACATATGAGGTGGGGGTGGCAGACACAGAATGCATGGGCTGCATTTCTGCTCACATCTGAGGTGACTAAGGAGGGCGGCGTTTGTTCTCAGTGTGCTTCTGCATGCCAATTACCTGCTATTTCTGTATTTGTGCGTTCTTTAAGCTGTTTTTGCAGAGGGGAACTGTATAAGGTGTAAGTGTGCAGATAGGTCTGTGTATCAAGGATATACCTTGTTGGTGGGTCTTTGTGGGAAATGCAGAAGGAAGTTCAGTTCTTGTTAAAAGCAGTCATTCTCTTTGCACACATGTTGGAACCTGGCTGCAGATGCTGCTGTTTTCGACCCGAGAACTGCATGTGTGTCCTGGATGAGTTAGTGAAGTGTTGGGGCCAAAGTATCAGGGGGGGCATCTGACATAATTTAGTTACTGAAACACCAGGATTTTATATCATCGTGAGTTGGACTACATTCCAAGAGTAAAGAAATGTGAGCCAGTAAAGTTGGCTGCAGAGAAAAAACACTAGAAGTAGACTTTTGTTGAGAAAATATCAAATAATAATGGCTACTATTTTGTAGCCATTATTTATGCCAGGCATGGTGTAAAGAGCCTTTTATAACTATCTCGTTCAAGCCATATATCAGCTTTGTAGTCTATAGACTATAAACACTTTCATTTCAAATATAAGTAAATAAAGGCAGGAAGAACAGGGAGAGCACAGTAACTTTTGCAAGTTTACATGGCTGGGGGCAGAATTAGGACCTAAATTCTAGACTGGAGTATGCAAACTCTCAGTTACGAAACATCATGTTTTCTCTGAATGATCAGCTTTAGCCCTTGTCTTTGATTGTTGGTGGGTAATAACATCAAGATTAAAGGACGTTGAAGGGCAGGGTAAATCGTGTTAGATTGTGCCTAACGGCAGGAGAAACCAAACAGGAAGAAAATGGTCTCGGGAAACTGTCAGTCAACAGACTGAGGCCAACACACCACCTTCTGAACCAAGTCCTGAGTTACAGCTAATTCAGGTTGGGTCTGCACACGGCTCCCAGGCTTGTCTGATAGATATATTTTTGTAAGAAATATCTAAAAACTACTGTCCTAAGACTCTGTTGTTCCCGAATATTAGGAACGTTCTAGTGCCATCATGTGTGTTGAATAGCTTAAGGCAGCACACTGGATGGTGTCTAGAACAAAAGAGACGTGGCAGGCGCGTCTGAGACAAGCGATTCCTAGTGTGCTAGTGTGGGGTGGATGACGAGAAGGAGTCTGACAGCTTTAGATAATATACTCCCTCCTTTGGGAAGGGAATATTAATTAATGATGATGAAGAGCACTTTGGCTAAATGGACAATGACAGTTCATATCAGCTGAGAGGGAAAGTTTGTACTGAGAGTGAAGCCACCTGGCTCACAGAATCAGAAGGCAAAGGAATCTGTGGATACATGAATGAACCATGGTGGGCATCGTGAAAGACATGACCAGTGTCCAGGACATGTTCTGGTATACGCTGATGGTGTCACTTACATGGGGTTCCATGGAGAAAGACGATCTCTTAAAATCCATGATAGGAGGGAGGGAAGAAAAATCCTCTCCCATCCAAGACATACTGATTACAAGATATTGAACATACCATCTATTTATGCAAGGCTACTATCTCCCAAGGAGGTGTTCACTGTTTGATCAGGGCAACAGAAAAGGGAAGAACACAGATGTCTTTAGCCAGTGGGTTCTCTGATTGCAGAGATATCCCTGGCCACTGCTGAATACAGAGTCTGGCCCTTCTGTGAATCACTGGAATGTGATATTATTGTGTTAGAGAATTACATACAAATAATGCAAATTACAAATAAAGGCACAAATAACACCCCATTCTTATGAGCTGGTAATTTATGCTAATTTTCTATTGCAAAATCATAGACAATAAACATGAATAAATGAAGGTTATATATGGGGTTCTTTCCTTAAATCAAAAAGAAAATCCAAATTCCCAGTACCTAGCACATCCCACTCTCAAAAAATATGAATGAAAAAAGTATAGTTGCTTAGATATACTAGGGACTATCCCCTTGGTGCTTGGAATATCATATGATATAGGGTAGATGCTCAGAAAATATTTACTGAATGACTATTGAAGAATGAATGAAATTTATTTTGATTTTAGCATCCTGATAGGATACTTCTGGCAGGGTACTCTAGGATAATGGAGAAGCTTGAAGAAGCAGTAAAGCCACAGGGTTAAGTTTGTGAATTCTGGAGTAAGATTGACTTGGAGTCCAGGGCTGAGGTTCTCTGATGACATGAATGACCTTGAGAAGTCTGAACTTTGGTTTTGTCATCTGTAAAATGAGGGCAACATTAACTCTACCATTTAGACTGCATGGAGAGATTCACACGCTCATGTTTGCAAAGCCTGGCATGTCCAGGTTGAATGCCCCTTTATCCGAAATGCTGGGGACAAGAAGTCTTTCAGATTTCAGACTTTTGAATTTTGGAATATATAATATCTTGGGAATAGGACCCAAGTCTAAACAATAAGTTCATTTATGTTTCATATACACCTTATCCACATATTCTGAATGTAATTTTACACAATATTTTTAGTAATTTAGTGTATGAGACAAAAGTTTTGACTGGGTTTGGGCTGTGAGCTATCAAAGGAGATCAGATGTGGAATTTTCCACTCATGATATCATGTTGGTAACCAGGAAGTTCAAATTTTGAAGTATTTAGGATTGGGGATTTTCGGATTAGGGAGGCTGAACCTGCGGTATTTGACATTTCACAGTTCCTCGCTAAATTTGTGTTGAAGCTGTGATTGTTACACATTCTTTTCTTAATAGCTTGAGATATAATTCACATGTCACACATTTGATGTGTACAATCCAATACTTTTTAGTATTTTCACAGAGCATTGCAACCATCACCATTATCGACTTTAGAACATTTCGTCATCCAGTACAAAAACTCATAACCATTACTAGTCACCCCCTGTTTTTCCACCTTCTCATCCTCTCCTCAGTGGTGGACATCAGAGGCCTCTGTGCTGTGTCTTCCGATTCAGAACGACCACCATGTTAATGAAAGAGAAAACAGGGCCCTTTATACAAAGTGACTTTCCTATGGCTAATTTTTAATGAAGTAGTGTGGTGGAGTGAACGGCAATCTAAAGGTTATATTAGAATGGGAAGCTGTAGGAAGAGATATATAGAAAAAGAAAAATAAATGAATTAACTTAGGACAAAGAGTGTTTGGAGTTCTAGAGACATTTCTAGGAGTTCTAGGAAGACTGAATCCCATGAAAAGACTCTGTAGTTGTTGAGAGCCACACATGTTCCCCACATGTATGTGACAGACCAACTGAAGAACAGAGAGGAGGTGGAGACAGGCAGAAGGGAAAGAGATTCTGATGTCCAGAAAGGTGTATTGAGCAGGACCTTGACGGAAGAGTATGGAGGGGCATATCAGGAGGTTGTCCAAGGGACTGGGTGGTGGCCTGTTGGAACAGAGAGAGTCGGGTACTGTACACACACATACACATGGGATGGGACTGTCATGCTAGGGCACAGTAAATGTACCGATGGGCTTTGTGTTAGGCTGAAGGGTTGGGCTATAGCACGTCATGCTTAAATCTAGTCAAAAGCATGATATGAAATAATAAGAACTATTAATTCCTCCGCATGAGAAGCAAAATAATTCCTCTATGTGCAAAGCAAAAAGACAAAAGTGGCTTTCCAGCACACACAGCATTCTCCAAGACCTTTAGGCAGAAAAGGTAACAAGTCTTTTCTCACAGAAAGACAAACTCCCAACAGTGGGATGTCTCATCCCCATAGGAAGATCTTCATTGGAAATTCTGTGTCTGGGTGAAAGCACATCTGCCATTGGGAATATTACTTTCCTCACTCCATCCCTCAGGCCCACCGCACCCCATAAATATACGTGTAGTGCAGATCCAGGAAGGGGTTATCTGGCAACATAAACTTGCCCCCGCATCTTCCTTGGAGCCTCCGACCTTATGTGTGTGTGTGACACAGACACACGCCCACATCCATGCACATACGTGTGTACACATGGACGGTTGCATACGTTCCACCATTGGGGCCCTAATGCTGCCTCCCTTGATATCCAAAGTCCAACAGGGACAGTGAAGAACAGCAGTTCTCGACCTTTTTTAATCTAATGGCACACTTGGACCTACAGTTAACTTCCAGGGCACACTTAAATTATATTGATCAATAAAAAACAACAGTAAAAAAAAGAATATACTTATTGTGCTTTAAGCTTCTTTGGAAAATAATTAATGATCTTTAAAAATGTTCACGGCACAGGTAAGATCCTCTCATGGCACACCAGTGTGCTACGGCATACCAGTTCAAAAATCACTGGTGTAGAGGTTCCAGGAAATCTGTGGTGAGGTCTTAGAGAAAGGCCCTGGAACGCAGTGCCCCATTCCTAGGAGTTGCAGTGAGACACACAGAAAGATGGATTTCTCAAGCTCAGAGTGAAAGCACAGGACAAGGCAGAGAAACCTAAGAGTGGGTAGGGCTGACTATCTTTATAGACGAGGTGAAAGGAGCAAAGAGATAAAAATAAATAAATAAATGCACACTTCAAATGGAGAAAGTGCGTTGGCTACAAGAGGAAAATAAGCAGGCCCTCTCCGGCTCTATCCCCTATTGATACGCAGTCCCTTTACTTTGCCAAGTTTTTATTCTTCAAGATAAACCTGAAGGCCAAGCTGCCAGAGATGAATTACAAAGCACAGTTCTCTGTTCAAGTGGCATTTGATAATGCCAAGCAGTCGGGGGCCAATAAAGTCACCAGTTCTACAAATCAAAGGCGCCAGCTCCTCAGCGAGCAGAGCCCTGCTCTGACTCCCTTGCCAAAAGAGGGCGAGGGCAGGGAGGAGAATGGGCAGTGAACCTCCTGGAATAGGTAACATTTTCATTTTTTCTGCACTTATTGTAACCCTCGAGAGGGTCGAGTGGCTAAGACGGAATCATTTCTCATTTCTGGGTGTGATATGGAGGGAAGATCAGTAGGACTTCATGAGAATTCTGATTTAAGCAATTTAATATTTAAAGAACTGGCAGCTTAGTCTTATTTAAGTATGTAACAGCCTCTTGAACATATGCAAAACCAATATGGAGTTCCCTGGTGAGCAGCCCTTGTGGCGCTGGTGTAGAGAATGACTAAACGTTGTTCGTAATTAACACGCTGTTGTTGGAGGTAGGTGCTCCTGGAGTTGATGCCTTGCACGTTTGTGGGGGATCGACAAGGTGCAAGAATTGTTCTGGCTGCTGTTGATTGCCCAGAATGCTGCTTGTTTTCCTAAGTAGTTCAAAGTAGTCCTCTCAGCAACTCATTTATACCATTTATTTGCTTAACGAACTTGTGGTTCCAAAACAGTACAAATTTGGCCCATTTCTTAAATTATCCCAGATGCCAAGTCAGCAGGTACAAACTAATGAGGTCTGACTGTGTCAAAAGCAAAGGCGAAATGTGTGTCTTCCGTTGATCAAAACCCAACCACTTTGAGTTGACAAACTCAGAGCTCTGTTTGTTGAGAGAATGGTAGAAATCGGGCACATTGGGGTCTGAATCTGGACTCTCTGTAATCTGAAGCAATTAAGTTTTGTATCCACCTCAGTTTACTCATCCACAAAATCGGAATCAGAGCTGTACTGCAGGTTTACAGTGAGTGCTGGAGGTGTCATATACAAAGTACTCGGTGTCATGCTTGGTATTTGGCAAGCACTGAGGAGATGGAAGCTCTTGCTTCACTGTGCTCCTTAAATTTTTGTATTCTAAAGGTCCCGACTCATGTAAAAGTTCAAATATCCTCGATGCCTTATTCACTTACGCTTGCGTGTGTTCCAGAAAGCCATTTAATCTAAGTTTCCATTTTCTCATCCTCAAAATGTGGCTAATGATAATTACATCATGATTATTGTATTAAGTGTAATGATGCACAGGTAAGGTCAGAATGGACTACTCCCACATTTCAGGCCTTTTTTGGGGGGGATATTGCGATAATTTCAGGCAGGATAAAATATGCATCAATGTGTTTGATAAACTAAAATACACCAAAAATATGATGTACAATTAATGATTGGTTTCTGCACAATTTTGACAACTTATCAATTGTTACTTCTTTTCTAACCTATAAAAGAGGGGAGACAGTTATATTTTCAGAACCAAATAATTAACATGAACTGTTTTATCACAAGAAAAGAAGCGTTAGGGGAATGGAACAGAGACCATTTGATGGTTTAGGAAACCACTGTTTCTTAAGATTAAAAGCTCTTCTCTTATATTCCATGTTTTGGTGGGTTCTTTTACAGAAAAAAAATAGTAACCAGGTCAGGTGCTTTAACTGACCTCCTTCAATTGCTCAAACCTGCAGATAGCTTAATAATTTAGATACTCATTAGAAGCATGAGCTGTGAAACCATGGAGTTCTGGCTTAAAATCCCAGGTCTAACTCTTAATATGTGTCCTGGGGCAATGTGACCTTGAGCAAGTCACTTTATCTGGATGATCCTGAGCGTTCCTCATCTGTGAAATTGAATAAGTAATACTGAAGAGGACTGTTACAAGGATTAAATGAGAGAGTTTGAGACTCTGGGTGCTATTCTAGAGTACAGTAAGAGTATCCTCTATCTGTCATTTACCAAGCAACAGAACTGAAAGCATCAGAGTTTATCTCTTAGCAACTGCACAGGCTTCTGTCAACCTGAGTTAGGGGTATTACGAAGCCCCTATCAGTTTATGTTGTGACGCCCATACGATAAGGGGCGCCAATCTCTTGCTTTCTGTCCAACAGCCCTGGGAATTATGATATGTAAGCATCACCCCTCTTCCAGCATTCTCATGCTTTCCTCCAAGATAAGTGTGCTTGGCTGAATTTGACAGCCTGCATTTCTTTCTGTTTTAAAAGTAAACAAATATATCCCTTCTGAAATTGATGTATTTTTCAGCCATGTCAATTTTTCCCAGGTAGCAGGGATAAAGGGAATGTTCTTGGCTAACAAGAAGATTGACAGCCAAGTGAAGACTTTCATCACGTATAACAAAGGCAGAGACTGGCGTTTGCTACAGGCACCAGACACAGATCTAAGAGGGGACCCCGTGCACTGCTTGCTGGTGAGTCTTCATTTTGGAGCAGACACACTGGAGGGCTGGAGATGAGTATTAAACACAGAACAATGATAGATCTGGGACTTTGCTCAGTTAATGAACAAAAGGGAGCAGGGAAGGGCATGAAGACAGAGTGAGTGGAAGAGGCACAGCCCTGCCTTGGGCCATGGGCCAAGGAGACAGGACAATATGGGGAAGTTTCTCCTTCCTTCCATGGTCCTTGGTTCCAGCCCAAGTTCTAGTGAGGACCTCAAATGGTAGTTTGTGGGAGAATAAGGTAGTTTCCATCTCTGATAAGGGGCTGCCCAAACAACCTCGTGTTCTCAGGAATAACCTGTTACATAACTAATAATACATAAATTCAACCAGAGAAGGGATGAACTGAATGCAAAATTGTGTAGGTGTGTTTTCCTGTGGCGATGTTGAATCACATTTTCAGAGGAGTTTATGACTCAAAGGAGAGTGAGAACAATGGATTTAAACCCTTATTGGTATTCTTTATAAAGGTTCTGTTCATTATGTCTCATTCTGTAAATCCGGAGTGGGAAACTGTGGCCTGTGGGGATCATATGGCCCACCACTTGTTTTTCTAAATAAGATTTTATTGGAACATGGTCGTGCCTATTCATTTGCGAATTGTCTAGCGCTGCTTTCCCTCCACACTAGCAGAACTGAGGAGTCAAGACAGCAACTTGATGGTGAACAAAGCCTAAAATATTTATCATCTGGTTTTCTGCCCCCTACTTTGAAGCACGATTATCTTTGTGTTGGTTTGCATTTAAGCAATAAACAGATCAGCATGCATTTATTTGTATGTTTGATATGGGATTGCATGCAGAGGAGGATCAAACTGGATCTTACATTCCAGGGGGTCGCAGTCTGCTTGAGTAGATTAATAAACGGGAGATTTTAGGATCATATCTTACTTCTCCTGGCAGCTCTGACACCTGCCTCATCTTTGACACAGAATAGACACCAAGTGAATCCAACAGGTGGGAAGAAGAGATTAATTACAAAACAAAGTATTATTAAGTCAATATTATCAGTTTCTCTAAAACAGTTCAGAAGTTTTATTTTCCATTTAGAAAACAGAGAGACCAGTATGTAAATCCAGAGGCAAACCATTTGGTTTGCGTAGGACTTGGAGTACATGTGTAGAGTTGTCTACCCGGTTCATACAATCACAGCATTGATGCTGTCTACACCGGGCTTCTTCCTTCATCCCAGGAAGTCTGCACAGGCACTGTGCAGGTTTATCTCACACAGCTGTAGGCAGGTCACCCTTCTACTTGGGAAGATGCCAGCAGTCATAGCGTGACCTTATTAGTTGCAGAGGATATCACAGTTGTCACTATGCATCAGGGAAGCAGTATAAAATTCAGCCTCCACGCAGCTTCCATCCGTATTACTGGCATCTTACTGGGGGAGGGGGATGGCAGTTGTTACAAGTGCACAAAGCCAGTGACAGAATAAGTAAATGTTTCATCTATTTATTGAATGCCTACTCTATGCAAGGCACAGTTCAGTGGCATTTTAAAAACAGGGCCATCTTCCTAGTGGAGCTATTCCACTCTGGAGCATTGTGACGTTTAGCTAAAGTGGCCTGTATACGCCAGGAGCGCCTCCATTTTCACTCTGCACTTCGGAGATTAAATGCATATGAGAGAGAATTAACCTGACACCTGAATAGGCTTGTGTGGACACTACGGAGTCACAAATGGGCCATTCAAATGTCTCTTAAAGAAAACACTTAGCAAGATATTCCCTGCACTACCCTTACCCCAGCGTCAGGAAGTCTTACAGTTGTGCCTCCGAAATACGAATGCAGTATCAGCTTCCTTTCCCTCCGCCACTGAGAGGATCCTAATCCAGACTGCCCCGGTTCTCACCCGCCCCACACTGACAGGCTTCTATCAGTCTCCCCCATTTCTACCTGGCTATTCAGTCTCTAGACAGCAGCCATGCGTCCTTTTAAAAAACTCACCCCCCTCTAAAAAATACACACACACACACACACAAAAATCAACCTTATTGAGGTAAAACACACATGTATATTCCTTAAAAGAGTAAGCTTAATGAATTTTGATAAGTACCTATATAACCACTATCATAATCAAGATTGAACGCTCTTGGCACACCTGAAAAATTCCTTTGTGCCCCTCTGCAGTGATAGCCCCCATTCTCAGCCCTAGGTGGTTACTAATATGCTTCCTTTTACTATATGGTATACTTCTGTTTTCTAGAATTGTATGTAAAATGGTATCAATTTGAACTTTTTAAAAACCAGCTCATATTGCTCCTTTATTTAAACCTTCTGATGGCTTTCTAATTCGTGTAGAATAAATGAACTTACTTATCATGCAAGGCCCTGTCTCCTTCTCCTGCCTGGTCTCCGGCGTCTTTGCCCTTGCTTCTTCCTTCCACATGAAAGCCATGATGGGAGAGGAAATTCTTTCCATCCCAGAAACTCATCCTGCTCATCACTGCCTCTCTGCATTTGCCATGACTTCTCTCTTAACATGCTGTTCTCATTTTCTAGCTTTTTCTTGCCATCCTCACTTGATCACCTGAATCTCAGAGAACTTTCTAACATTGTATTTGTCCCAATTCATTTTTTTCATGACCTTTCTCACGTTCTGAAACCAGCACATGCATTGGTTGACTTTCCCTGCTGAAATGCGAGTTCCATCAGCAGAGGCATCCTGGCCAGCTCTTCAGTCATTCCAAAGAATCAGCTCCAAGAATCGTACCCAGCACATGGCTGGTGCTCAGTGTGCACTGTTAGTATGAGTGTCGTGTACATCTGGAGTGTGCACTCCACTGAATGGCATTGTGGGAGTTTCACATTTGGACATGAATGGAAACCATTCATTCCCTCTGAGAGTTAACTGGAGCGTGTGTCGTGTTAAGCACCTTCTGAAACTCATGGGCTCAAGTTGGCCCTACAGTTAACAAAAGCAGGTGATTCGTTAAGATTTTGGAAAGCTGAATTATTGCACTACAGATGTATAGAACAAAGAGTCTTCCAGCCTTCCTTCCTTATTAGCCCGGTTGCTTAGCGTAGTTTTATCCTGAGCTTTATTAAACAGGCTGCAGGGTGAGGAGAGTAAATGACAAGGGTGTGGGGAGGACAGACCAAAACCACTTTACAAAAATCTACCAAAGACACAAAATAGGAAAGAAAATCTTTAAGCTACAGGAGGCTCGGGCTGTTAAAAAGCCTTCTTCAGGCTTGGGAGCTAGTGGCAGAGAGGAGATAAAAAGTGATTTTAGATTGTGAGTACTTAGAAAGTGACAGTGTCACCAAAAGCACAGCCTAGTGATTAGAAAAGAGATTTTCCAGCAGGGCTGTTAACAAATGTGGAGTAAGTTCAGAATTGCAGCCTCAAATGGAATGTTCCTGGTAAAATGTATTCTGTAGAAATAAGACATCCAGGGTAATTTGGGGCTGTATTTTTAGAACTTTTATACTGATTGCCTGGAGGGCACAGCTGAGATTTCTTTCCTCTGAAGACTGCATTGTACAATTAGAGAGAGTATTACAGGTCGTGGTCCACCTGCCTCCAAAGCCTCAGGATTCGGCTCCCAAGAGGCAAGACGTGAGCTGAGCTGAGCCTGTGACAAGTCCTTGAGCCCTTAGGGAGAGCAGTGTTTCGTGCAGAGAGGCCCTGACTTCTTTATGGATTCATTTGGCTGTTTTCTACTGGAGCTGAGCAGGCAGCTGCCCCAGGAGATTCTTGACTCTGTTTTCCACTTCCCTTGTGTTATCTGTGACTCTGTGCTTTGATGGCTTACAGTGGGGCTGAATATCCCCTACCCAGCCACTTGGGCCAGGGATCTCCCTCTTCTTTGCCATTGACTCTTTACTGAAACCCTGATGGATTCCTAGCTCCAAGTCAGAGTCAGAAACCGCACAGATGTGTGTGTATTGGGAGGGTGGTGGGGAACTTACCTGCTGCCTTGTTATTTAGGAAAGCTCTGATCGGCCTTTTCAGTACAATACTCAGATTAGATCCCTGGAGATAAAGACGCCATGAATATAGGATCTAAAGGCTACTGAAAACAGAGGCTGGGGAGAAAGAAGTAGAAGTTGAAGCTGGTTGACCCTGAAATGATCTAACAGTTTCTAGAGTTGATTTATTTCATGGTGGGGAAATGTCTTTTATGAATTGCTAATTCCCCATTGGCCATCCACAGTGCTAGAGACATAGTGGACCCAGAGAACATTCTTCTAAGTCAAATAGGCCAGATGCAGAAAGGCAAATATTACATGTCCTCCCTAACATGTGGAATCTAAAATAAGGACCTCACAGAAGCAGAGAGCACCATGGTGGTCAGCAGAGGTAGATGGGAGGAATAAATAAGTATCTGATGTGGGAAAAAAGGGACTCATTTAAATCCAGAAGAGACATATTGGAAACTTGAAATGGGCAAAGGGTTTTGTTGGTTAAAATAGAACAGAAAATAGTAAGACGAAGAAAGATAATTCAGACCTAAAGGCCCACTAATGGGCTTCAGGGGTTTATGAACTCCCTGGAATTAGGTAAAAAATTCTGTGCACTTGTCATGTGCACTGTTTCTCTGCCCTTAATTTGCATCAGATTCTCAACCTTTTATGCGACCCTGAAAAGATTAAAGACCAAGGATCTCGTTGCTGATAGAATTGGCCAATTGGTGATCCTCCGTGGTCCAACTATGCCAGAATAAGATGTAAAAGGCAGCTTACAAACATGAGCCGGTCCCCTCGTCCTCTGTCAGGCAGCTGGCAGGTCATTGCTGGTTTGGGTGTCCATTCCTGTGGTCTGTGAATGTGGAGAGAGGGGGGATCTGGAGAACTGCATTGAAACAGGTGTTTTCAGACTGCTGAGCTGAGGACAGTCCTGGAAGGCGATATGCAAGAGCTGTCATGACTAGCATGGCCTGCGGCAGGCACTCAGCACATATTTGCTGATAAGAGAAAAGAAGGCCGGACAATAAGAAGGAAGAAAGAGAGAAGACCCACAGGGGCTCCCTGCCTGGGCAGCATGTGCATGAGAACCAGAGGACTTTGTCTTGTGTCCTCTTGGAGTCATTATAATAAAATAAATACATTGTGTATATTAATCATTAGTGACTTCACTTTGACAAATGTCCAAAACTAGCCAGGTAAAAAAATTTTTTAAAAGTGAAGATGAGTCACTTAATGTGTTTTTTTCTTTAGACCATGTATAACTTCCTTAAAGAAAAGGTAAGGGGAAAAAAAAAAGAAAGCACAGAATATTCTTGTACCAGCTGGGGGCAATCCAGCACTACAAATGTGAGAGTGTAGAAAAAAGTATACCAGAAGATAATTTCAGATGTTGCTTTTACTTTGTGAACTTGCGTCTTTTCTTCTCAAATTAATATATTCTGCCCTCAGAAAGCTGTAGCAACAGAGCAGGGCTGAAATAGCCAATGGAAAATGCCCTCTGTTTTGTAATGGGAAGTGACCCTTAGCAAATAATCCTTGGGTCAGGTGGCAATTTAGCACCACCGTCTATACCACGGCAAGGAGCTGGTTCAAGGTTGCAAGCTGGGTGCTCCATGGGCTGGGATATCTTGATCTGTTAGATGGTGCACAACGCCCTCCAGTAAGTCCACATGCCTACGGACGCACCCTGAGAAGTAGTGAACTTTCTGGAGTGCCAGAGAGATGCTCACAACATTACTAGATTATGTGGTTCACATTAAAGCCCATATGCTCTGTGTAAAATAATGGGGTGATATCTTTCATGTCCTGACAACAACCAAAAAACATTACTTGATATGTTGCAAGCTTTCATGGACTATCTTTTTTAGATTTTATGCTAGGTTCTGTGGAAGATGCAAAGTAGTACTTGACGGGTCCTCTTTTACGTGTAGTGTGTATCTCTTAGAAGGATAAGATTGTACGTGCTGGCGTGCTCCAGATAGATAACACAGGATTGTGCATGGCAAAATAAATCACTGTAGGTCAGAGAAGGAGAGAGCTCCCAGGCTGAAGTTGTCAAGAAAACTTTCCTGGAGAAGTGGTTTGACACTTCGGCTTTATCCTGTCTTAACATCACCTGACCATTGTACAGGCTGTCCTGGAATGTCTGGACCACTTTACAGTATCTGTTCCAGTCTTCCCAGACAAAAGGAAAATGCCAGATGTCTGGATCTGATGTTTCTTCTCATATAGGCTCTCTTTTTATTCTTATGAAACATTACAAAGTGAAAACTCTTTGTAAAATAAAATCCGTACATGAATTTTTATGCAAAACCGATAATGTATTACTGTTATTACTCCTTGAGACTTTTCCTTTCTGTGTTAGCAGTGAAGAAAAGACCCTATTGTGATCTTTGTTTTATTTCACCAGCGTTGCAGCTGCTTTTATTCCTGAATTTCATTTTTAGTTTGTCATTTACTCCATCCTATATAAATTTAATCATTGTGTCTGTAGCTCTCTGAATATCTCCTGGCTGAGACTTACAGAGCAGAATAAAAGTAATAACAGAGATACATTGGTGATTCCAAAATCTCAAGTCGATAAGATTAGAAAGTAATCTCCTGCAGAGATGAAAAGAAATGTGGGTTCAAACACAAACTTGTGTTTTTTGACAACCAGTACAAGAACTCTTTCAAATGAAATTTGTATAAGATTTATTATCCTTTTTTCCCCCTTGAAAACTGTTGACATCTTAATCAAAGAATTTGATCGAGGTTTTTTGTGGATAAACAAGTCCATTAAATTTTCATTTACATTTTTATTACAAGTGCATTTTATCTGCAAGTGATTTTTGTATTGAATAGTACTGATTCTTTTAATATCCTGGAAGAGACACTATGTCACTGGTTTGGTGGCTGCTGATACGGTTTCATGGGTCATATGGCTTTTTCTATACACCTAAGGCCACAGTCTCAAGTGGAGAGTACCTAAGAGATGCCAACTGACTTGTCAAGGTCTGCCCAGCCTAACTCGGCTTTCGTTCTGAATTTCATTTCCCATTTCTCCTCTGCAGTCTTCTGTGATCACTTACTGTAGTGCTCTGAAGTCCTTCATGTCCTTCTTCTTCTCCTCTTTTATTTATTTATTTATTTACTTGTCATTGATGTAATGACAGAATTTCTGGCCTGAAATGTTCCTTAAGTTCTTTCTTGTCTCACCTGCTCTTTGCCTCAGGCCCGGTTTTCTCCTTAGAGCCATCCCTGATCCAAAGCTGGACAGAGGATCTTCACCTGCTAGACTCTCCTACTGTTTTGTCTCTTCATTTTTTATGGCTGTTAAAATACTCGCCTTTCACAGTAAATAACAGAAAGATTTCATGTCTTCCATTTAAATTGTAAACTCAGTAATGACAGAGATCCAATTTTTGTTCACGTAACCCTTTCAATGAGCCTAGAGTTTTATAGGTAAGGCACGAAAATGTTTGTTAAATGGCCAAATGAAATTTAGTCAGTAGATCAAACCTAAAACATAGGTTCTCTGGCCTTCACCGACTTGGCAGCTGTCTTGCATAATGTGTGGGCATAGTGAATGGGTGGAAAGGTGAGTGGATGGACGGTTAATGGGATGGTTGATTAGATGGATGGGTGGAAAGGGGCTCTGAATCTAGAATTTAGATGACATTTAGATTACATGGTTTCGTGATGCTCAGTTTTCTTTCTTCTCAGCCTTATTGTTCCCTACATCTTCACCTGAAGGTCTCTGAGAACCCCTACACATCTGGGATCATTGCCAGCAAAGACACAGCTCCCAGCATCATAGTGGCATCAGGTAGGAAGCTTGCCTGGTTTGCTTGCTGTTGAAAATGGTGTTTATTTTAAGAAGCTAGATATCTGTGCTGGGAACTTAATGAGCAAGCTAAAAATACTTTTGAAAGGCACCTAAGCCATTGGCCCTGAAGCAAGTGTGCAGAAAACCCTTGCTTTGACAGAATGTTTGCTGTCACTGTCCTGCCCAGGCAATGCAGACTACAGTACAGTTTGCTGTGAGCTTTGCAGAAAGTTCTTCTCACTAATGGCAATGTTCTCTTTCTAGGTAACATAGGTTCTGAATTATCAGATAGCGACATCAGCATGTTTATCTCTTCAGATGCAGGGAACTCGTGGAGGCAGGTAAGAAAATACCCTGGATCAAGCCACTGAAGTCTGTCTGAATGGCATAAAGATTGTCCAATTTGGTTCAATTCTGCAAACTTACTCAGCAGTACTTAATATAAATCCTAAATCCTGCTAATATATGATCTTCCTTTGTCATGCACATCTTAAACAAATCTTTAAGTTTAGGAGATACTTTATGATAAAAATTTATTTTTTTATCATTTAATAAAGATATTCTTTGTTCATAGCCTATATATAAGAATGTTTATAAGTGGCAGTGAAAGGAAATTTAGTTTGACTAAATTTTTCTCATAAAAGAAAACCAGAATTTCTGAGGGTTGATCATATAGGGAACATGGAGCCTTAAGGATAGATTGCATCCTTGGTGCTGAGTTGCAATAAATTCCCCTGGCTGTAAGTCAGAACAAGGAGGAACATAGTGATAGAGAAATGGCCATTACCCAGGTGGTGTTCTGAGATGTTTAAATCTCTGTGCAAAAGACAGAGTCATAACCATCAGGACGCATATGTTAAAGAAAGTAGAAATGGGATCACTTTAACCCAATGCATTTAGCTTAAATGCTTCTTGCCTTTCTTCAGAATGAAAATTAGATACCCATGGCTTGTAAAACAGGTATTTAATGAGGTTTAGCAATCATAACAAGATATGCACCTAATGTGTGGCTGTTACACTTCGATAAATACGTTTTAATAACCCTCTGACGTTTAATTATCATACTGTAACTAGCACTGTAAATTGAAATCTAATGCACAGGTAATCATACTTAACAACAAGAGCGCTGTGCTTTAAATTTTAGTCAGAGATGTCCGCATTATGGTTGAAGTTCCATTCCTAAATTTCAGACCGTTTGTAAATCCCTGGTGGGATATTCATATTTTGAGAGGGGCAAGGAAGGGAAGAAATTTGCTTAGGAAACCCCAGAGAAACTGATCTTAATGGTGTATAGAAACCTGACCTATTCTAAGGAGAAAAGAGAGCTGAGATCTCATTTTATTCCTTCTAAAACTCCAAACAAGGCAAAGAAGTCTTTACTTCTGTAGTCCTGCTTGTATCTTGGATATAAGAAATACAGAGGTGCCTGTGGATCAAAGGAGTAGGGCGCTGGCCCCATATACCGAAGGTGGCAGGTTCAAGACTGGCCCCCAGCCGAAAAATCTGCAAAAAAAGGAAGAAAAATGAAATCTAGAGGGAAAAGATTATATCTGTAGTGTGTGACTCCAGATGAGGTTATACTAGCATTTGAGTGAGCAGAGAACATCCATCCTTAGCGATTGTTTCCAGTATATCTCCATTTGACTTCAAATTGGTTTTTTTCCACAATTGGAGAAAGACCCAAAGACGCATGCACCCAAGTCAATAATCTCATTTTGATAAGACTACCTAAGACATGGCAGAGAATCTATGACTTAAACAAGAATACCTTTCTTTGATAACACCTGGGAAACGTCAAAATAATATCTGGAAAAGGCTCTGTAATGCAGCAAGTCCCAGCTCCATCAATTACTATATGCATGGTCTTAGGCGAGTCACCACATCTCTGTAAACCTTAGTATCCTCATCTACAAAAGTGGGAATATTGGGGTAATCTTTCTCTACGATTCCTTCCACCTAGCTATGTATAATATATGGTAGTCACCCAATATTCTGACATCATAAATGGAAATCAATTGAAATATCGTAAAAATGAGGGATCATAAACATAGAATCTATAACTATTCATTAAAAAATTGTCTGTACACACCTAAAATGATTTTATATAACACCAGTGATACATGTAATCCACGTTGGGAAGCATCGTTCTGTATTTTTTCAGTGATTTAGGGGAACGTATTTCTATCATGAGAAGATTTTGTCCTCATTTGAAGGCTGATTATCTGAACTCTGGGCATGGGTAGATATGGCTGTGTGTCTATGTGTATGCGTTTTCCTTATCTAGATATTTGAAGAAGAGCACAGTGTTTTATACCTGGATCAGGGTGGAGTCCTGGTTGCTATGAAACACACATCTCTTCCAATTCGACATCTCTGGTAAGGGCATCTGCCTCCTATGAGATGCGTGTACATGATGATTCTGTACAGCTAAGAGCAGTGTAGGAGTCGTGCTGTCAAACTGTGACTGCTTGTAATAACATGTCAAGGTCTACTAGAGGAGTGGAGGTAGGATGGGACAAGGGAAAGGGGAGAGATAGAGAGAGTTTTGTCCCTTTACAGAGGAATTGCATTATGGTTTTCAAATGTGACAATACCCTCCCTCCCCCCAGCACCTTGTTCTCTCTGCACAATCACAGGTAGTGCAATGTTCACTACCATGTATGGTCTCTGAGTAGCTTAACTTCTCTCAGTCACCTTTGTCAAATAACATCTCCCAGAGTTTAGTATTTGCATTTCTTATGTGCATTCCATGCAGACATTTGAAGGCCATGACAACTCTGCTCCTATCTCGTCTCTCCCGATCCTGCTTCCTTAGCTGCCTTTTTTGAGCTGACATTGTGTAACCAAGTCTCCTGGGGGTCTTCCACACATGGATGTGCAAAGCCTCACCTCTGGAGGAGTTTCCACTAGGCTCCTTCATCTGTGTGTTTCAAAGTGACTCTCCCCGTATGTGAGCTTGTCCAAAGTCAAAGCCTTGTTCTGCTTCCACTGTTAGTTACTTTGATGACTGAAGGGAAAGCTGCGAAGTGGAGCAGAGGCTTGGCTCGGGGAAAAGCAGAGCCAAGGAAAAGATCCCGTGTGACTGTCGTAGTTGGTTCAGACAGCTATAACAGAACACCATGAGGCGGGTGGCTTAAAAGCAACAGAAGTTTATTTCTCACAGTCTGGAGGGTGAGGAGTCCAAGATCAAGGCGCTGCTGAGGACCCCACTTTCTAGTTCATAGATGACACCTGCTTGCTGCGTCCGACATGGTAAAAGAGAAAAGGCAGTTCTCTGAGGCTTCCTCCGTAAGGGCACTGCTTACCGCCCTTCACGGGGCTTCACCCTTGTCCTCTCAACATCTCACAAAGGCTGTGCCTCTTAATATCATCATATTTGTGATTATATGTTCAACATTTGAAATTTAGGGAGGATGCAAACATGTAGACCATTGCCGTGACCAACAGAGCCTGTCCTTCTTTACCCTTTCATTTCACGAGTTCAACCAAGATTTATAAAGCCATAAGAGGGACACTATTAATATTTGGTCACTTAGAGATAGCTTGGTTGAGATTTTGCAAGGACGTTGCTGTTCAGGATTATGTTACAGGTAATCCTGTTACTAGATAACCGTGCATTGTTGGAGAGTGTCACCTTGAGGTCTAAGAGTTAATAAAATATCCAGATTTTTAAAAATTCTGTCAAAGACTTATTGTTATCCCCCACGTTGTTGACATTTTACCACATCTGGGTCCCAATGATTTAGCTGACTATATTCCTATCTTCTGATATAATTAAGAACATTTAGTCACTTTGACAATGTCCTGGCTACTTTTAAAATGTATTCTTCTGTAGCCAGGCACAGTAGCTCATGCCTATAATCCTAGCACTCAGGGAGCCCGATGCAGGAGGATCACTTGAGCTCAGGTGTTCGAGACCAGCCGGAGAGACAGCAAGCCTCCCCCCTCCCCCACTCCCACCACCTGATCGCTACTGAAAATACGAAAATTAGCAAGGAATTGTGGCAGGTGTCTGTAGTCTCAGCTACTCGGGAGGTTGAGGCAGGAGGATGGCTTAGTGAGTTGCCTTTGTTTTGTGCATGTTGACTGTGAGTGAGGCTAAGGCCATGGCACTCTAGCCTGGGCAACAGAGTGAGACTCTGTCTCCCAAAAAAAAGAAAAACAGAAAACATTCTGTCCTACTAACCGTATCTTCCCTTTGAAAGGATGTTTTTTCCTTCAAGGTCCAGTGACTATTATGTTTTCTGTCTTTAGGCTGAGTTTTGATGAAGGCATATCTTGGAGCAAATACAGTTTCACATCTATTCCACTTTTTGTGGACGGGGTTCTGGGTGAGCCTGGAGAGGAGACTCTGATCATGACGTAAGTGGAAGCCTATGCTGTGTTTCAGTCTTAATGTAAGAAAATAAATCTAGAAAGATGCTTTAACGTAACCTGTTTGATTTGAGGCTGCTAGGTATAACATTTTTAGCAGAGTCAGTGTGTCTTCCAGCAACAATGCCCAGTAAAGAGAAAAGAAAATTGCAGGCAACTATTTCCTTGGTTCGTTGATCGTTTTTAAGAGACCCAGGCTGAAGGGTGACAGCAAAAGGACAAAGCTCTTTTCTTTCTGTATTAAGTGAATTTAGGGAAATCAGAAGTGATTGTTTCAATAGGAAATAAAGCTATATATTTAAAACTTTCATAATAAACAAACTGGATATGCAAGAAATCTCAGGCATATAAGAATGATCTCACTTGAAGTCAGAACTCAGAGCTTTGTCAAAATGCCACAAAGGACTGTGTTTCTCCCTGGCTCTTTACCTAACCCAATTGTGAGGCACATTAGGAAAAGCATGAGGACAATCTGTTCTCGGGAAATTGCATTTACACTCATTTTTGTCTGGAAAGTGATGATCATTAATTTGTGAAAGACTTGATTAATGACTTGGCTGCCTAAGGGTTTCAAAACATGGACTTTGAATTTCAAATGTGAAACTGTGATATTTCCTTCCTTTAAAAAATTGGACATGAAAAACACAAAGGGAAGGTTTTAAGGTAGGTGATTCTGTCATCAAAGAAAATTTCAAAATCAAAATGAACACTTGGTACATTTTCTAATTCTACACCTACCAGCACCATAGTTTACAATGTAGAAAACAATAATAAAAATTTAAAATGCCTAGTAGGTAGTCTTTTGCCCGTGGGAAACATTGTTAAATTAGCAATTTATTTCATAATTTGTCTATATTTACTTTTTTTATATTTGCAAAACATAGAGTTTTAAGAATATGACCGAGAAGATGTGTGGCTTTAATTCATACTTCCAGATAGTGATTCAACCATCTCATTAAGTCTCTGAGTCTCTCTGAAGCAGGAGAGTAGAATGACCAATGTAGGAAACCCCTGTAACTTCTTAGCCCAGCTTTCCACCTGTCCTAGGAATTGGTGAGAAGGTAGAGTAGCATGGAAACCCAGGGAACCATGTACATGAGCAAGACAATCCAGAAGTCTAACCTTAGACCACAGAGAAACAGCATTTGTCATTGTTTTCTCAAGCACATTTTTCAGCCTTTCTTGGGGTTTGATGTGTACAAAGCAGGCTCCTGACTCAAGCACTCAGGATTTTGGTTCCAGGGGTTCTTAGTGAGTTGCCTTTGTTTTGTGCATGTTGACAAAACCCTTTGAACCCCAGTTTATCCATCTGTGAAGTATATGTAGTAACAGTACACTCCTCATAAGTATGTTTTGAGGATGCAATGGTATGATCCATGGAAGGTGCTTGGCGTGCACCCAGCTCAAGGTTAACAAGGTGCGAATGCAAACTGCTGTTGTTAATGTCAGCCTTATTATCATTGTGGTCATTTCTATCATCATTAACCCTGTAGAGTGTTTGGACACTTCAGCCACCGCTCTGAATGGCAGCTGGTCAAAGTGGACTACAAGTCCATTTTTGATAGGCGGTGTGCCGAGGAGGACTACACGCCCTGGAAGCTCCACAGCCAGGTAAGGGGCAGAGACCTGAGAACACTCCCTGGGGAGGTGGTGGGGAAAAGCGGGTTGCTAAGGTGTAAGAACTGGGGTTCTCTAAGCCAAAATATCTGTCCCGTGCTTTCTTAGATGTTTTGTGTTCCACAGCAGTGAACAAACTCAACATTTATAGCTTGTTGTGAAGTCATTTCTGTTTTTATTGTGCCAGGATATAATGAGATAAAATTCAAATGTGCTTGGCTTAGACTTACAACTCAAAATGAAATACCAACTCAGCATTGAGATCCAAACATAATTTATCTGAGCGTGTCATACGGTTGTGTGGTGGGGGCGGGAGTGAGGAAGAGATCTTCAATTTTATCTAGCAGTGCAAACACAGGCATAAAATAACAAAATTAGGCTGGGCGAGCTGTGCCAGGAAAAGCCTTCCTCCCCTTGCCTTGACTTCCCAGAATTATATAGTGCATCTTGCCTCCTTCCAAGGTACGCAGAGTATGCGAACACAGAATTATTAATAGGAAACTTTTCTTTGTCCTGGATGCTCAGTTCTTCACCTTATAACAAAATGCTTAGACACAGGCATCTCTTCTTTGATTTTTCAAGGCAGATATTCGTCTTCAGGCTTCTTGAAGGATATGATGGAAGTTCTTGCTACAAAACCATTAAAATATTCAGCAAAAAATCATGTATTCCAAATTTAGATTAAATAATACATTTATATGTAGATGTTTAATGAAGCCAGTCAAAGTGAGATTATTCAAGAAAGACAGAATAAAGTAGATTAACCAAAATTCTGCTCTGGTCTTTCCGAAACACAAAAGAAGCTGTGTTTGATAGTGGGCACTGAATTACCTAGAAACACCCACCATATCCAGAGGCGCGACAATAAAATTGTCACTCATTTCCATTGCTGATATGGTCCCCTCTGGGATGCATAAGCATTGTGATATTCAAAGCTTTTACCTGTCTTGTGGAAAAACACAGAGTTTAGCTCCTTCACTGCCTGGTAGTCAAACATAAAATCAGTGCTATAAAGCTCTGTGGACAGAGGCACAATAAATCAGGGCAAAATGGATCTTCATGTTCCTTAGCAATACTTTTTTCATTTGCTTATAAATGACCAACTCTGTAAGTCTTTTATTATAAGAGAATTAGACTTAATTACTGCAGAATTGTTGCCGATACACTAGTTATATAGACTGAGTCTTACTCATGTGTGCACACTTCATAGCACTGCATCTAACATTTTGCCAAATAAAGTTTTGCTAAATACAGAAGACCTGAAGCATGTCATTTGACACATACCTCAGCTTCTTAGGATTGTCTCTGTAGTCACACTCTGTAATAGGGCCAGGCTCTAGGCATGAAAACGAAAATGCTGTTAGCATAAAGTGGGCACCAAAGTCCACGTTACACGAAGGTTTGTGAACATTGCCCTAAACTGCCCTCGTAGGAAGCAGGGAAAATCCAAGGCCATACCTGAGTGTGTGTGATCCCTCTCTCCTTACAGGGGGAAGTGTGCATCATGGGAGCAAAAAGGATATACAAGAAGCGGAAATCAGAGCGGAAGTGTATGCAAGGGAAATACGCAGGAGCCATGGAATCGAAACCCTGTCCCTGCACCGAGGCTGATTTTGACTGGTGAGGTGATTTTGACTGTTATCCCAGGGAGTCATTCAGTATGTCATACCCACATGGCCCTTAATGAAAGCTTAGATCCGAAGTAATAATAATAGGCATTGGGCCAAGCAACAATCCTCCTTCTTGTGCAAATTACTTCTTAGAGCCATCATAGTTGACTAGCAAGTGCATGTGTGAATGAGGCAATCAAGTGTTTATTTAGACTGAAATAGGATTCAGAAGATGTCTGGTAATGGTCTTCACATAACTGATGGATTCTCAGTATAAAAGGACCAGATCTACCCTGTGCTGCTTCCAGTAGCAAGACTGAGAACAGTAAGTGAGCTTTTCAGGGAACAAGTATGCTTGTACTCTAAATAAAAACGCTAGAATCTGGAATTCCCAGCGATGGAACAGTGAACTTTTAAGGCAGTAAATTTCTGTCCCTGAAAGTTTTCAATCAGGGTTTAGCTGACCAGAGCTTATGAGATCTGTGGAAGACATTTCCCAACTCAGTCCTAGGGTCCATCCACCCTGGGATGTTACAAATCTATAACTCTGTGGTAAAGCAGGCTTCTTGCTCTAGCATTAAACTGGTTTCAACTGGAGAAGTTCTGGGACATTTGGAAGTTAAACTAAACTCAGAGTGCTGTGGTGCTCTCCCTGGAACATTTGCTGAGCAGAAAACTAGCTATGGAGACAGTGATGCCCTTACCTCATTCTCAGCATTCAGGTGAGGTTGACCCGTGATTGAGGACGAGAGGGGGTAACTCCCCTGGGAATTTCCAGCTCACTTCATTTTACCTTTTCCCCCCTCTTCCTTTATTTTTTTCTTTTGTCTATTTCCTTTTAATTTATTTACATATTTTCGTTCAGAGGAAGAAATCACTAAATATGTATGCACATGTTAAAGAATTAAAACTTGACTTACATAAGAAACAAAGTCATTCTTTAATAATTTACTTCTAGTTGTGGAACAATCATGGGTCACATGCCTGATCATCAAAATAGCAGTGCTTGGGCTGAGGTACTGTGTACATACACATCACATATCATAGAAAAGTAAGCTTTTATCGTGGTAGACCCTTGGAGACGTTTTCTGAATGAGTTAGCAGAAGGGCCTGGCAAATTGGCCACCAGCAGTCAGAACGATACCCTCTTGCCGTTTCCCCCTTGTCCCTGGGCAAGCCAAGCTGAGAGGTGATGCTGTATCCCTCTGGGTTCAGCCAGAGGGCAACAGCGCTTTAGTTACATTAGAGCTCACAAAGAATTCTGCAGGGGCCTCCCAAACTGTGACTTTGGCTTCAGTCAGTGCAACATTACTCTATCGCAATGACAAAAACATATTTTATGTCTGTTCTACCCTTTGGGACTGACACCCTGAAATGCATTCACTGGGAAAACTACTCTGAGATTTGAAGTCATTCATCACATGCCTGTTTCTGAAGGCTGACTGCTGCTGCTTGTCTTTCCAAGAGGACTCAGAAAGGAAGTTAGCATTGCACATCAGTGGTCTAGCTTTGGCCTTATGAGCAGCCATTCTTTTGCAGAGAGTGACGTTATTCTCTAGTGGAAAACCAAAGAGAAAAGGGAAGATGAGATGTCCCAATTTCCAACTTCTCCGGGAAACATTTGCGTCTTTTCTATAAGGCTGCAGTTCCAACATAAGCCAGCCTTTCATCGTTGTTTTCCCTTTTCTCTTGTCAGCTAGTCCAGAGTGAAAGAAACACAGAATGAGGAAAGTAATTAGGCTTGTCCCCTCCCACACTCCTTCTCGGCCATGGGTCTTGGTCCAGTCCTGGCATTCACTTGTGATTGGAATCTGCTGCCCATCCCAGCAACTGAAAAGCACCCTGAGAAGTGGGAAATGAATGGTGAATGAGGCCATTAGGAGATTTTTCTGGTCAAATGGATTATTTTGTAGTTGTGTGATTTTTGAAATGATTGTGGAAGGCTCACCATGACCTAATTAGGTTCCTACTAGTAGCTAGAGTTTTGGTGATGCCACCTGGCTGACATGTAAGGAAAGGTGATTTTCACTGGATGTTCCTGTTGGCTTGACTATACCCTGGACAGTCCCCCAGGTGACCTTGCCTGTCCTTCTCCAGCATGGTAAAGGAATTCCTTGAAGTGAGCACTGGGTGTCCCGCAGGCAGCGATTCTGAAGTCTTCTTCCCCGTGCTGAGTGTTGAATCAACACCAAATCCAGCTGGGATGTGCAGAATCCTAAGGACCAGCTGCCTGGTGACAGGCCCCTGAGCTGAGCCTGTTTCTCCCTTTGCAGACTTCACGTGCCAGCTTCTCACCTCCACGACACAGATGGGCCAATTCACACGAATGCCTGCTCATCGCTGCCCGCGATTTGTCTGTGCATGTGGAGGTGCAATTTGTTGTCATTCTCTGTGCTCAGCTTCATCTGCCAGAAGCCAAAAATATCAGGCAGCTCAGAGATCCCTGGAGTCCAGAATGAAAGGAGGCTGAGAGAGAGAGAAGTCTTTGAGTATTTCCAAAGTAGAGACAAGATTTAAACAGTCAGCCCCACTGGCAGCGCTAACTGCGTAGGACAAAACTTTTCCTTAGGGGAATGCTGGAGATGCTTCTGAAGGACATTTCCCTTTTGGCTGTGACTTTGAAGCATATGGCTTGTGCACAGAGAGACCTGGCTCAGCTCTACTTGGTAGATCCAGATGTCTTGGAAGAGCATTCCAAAGACATCACCAGTAATGAGGATTGTGCCACACGTGTCTGCATTAAACTGTTTCGAAGTTTTTGTGGAGGACTGAGCTTCTACTGTGACCTGTTTTCTTATTACAGCTTTCTCGAGCCCAGCCACATAAGTATTGTCTGTCCTTCTAAGGAGAACATGATCTACTCTTTCAACTTAAAGGTGTTTAAATGGAATTTTTTCTGCAGGATGTTTTCATGATAATTGATAGATAGTCTGTGAAAAAAAAGGTCCTACTGTTGAAAAGACATAGAATCAAGAATTGTTCAGTGTTTTGACTAATAGGGTGCCGTAGGAGCTGGGTGTGGACTAACATGGAATTGTTTGCTATAATTTTGCCGCCTCCTGAGAGGTTTTCTCTTTCCCCACAGTGACTATGGTTATGAGCGACACAGCAATGGCCAGTGTCTGCCGGCATTCTGGTTCAACCCATCCTCTCTGTCAAAGGATTGCAGCCTGGGACAGAGTTACCTCAATAGTACTGGGTGAGTGTCGGGTAGTGATCTGAGAGGACAACCTGTTCAGCTTTCGTGCAAATGTTATACTCACAGATGGGTTCTGATAAAAGGCCAGGCTATCTCCTTACAATAATTGCTGTGCTATTGCGTTTGTTTGTTTTAATAATGCTGCAAAAGTTTCATCTAAGGATAGGAAACCAGTTCCAAGTAAAAAAATCAGATATGTTCCTTAGTCAAAGATATTAATATATACATTTCTTCACTTTTTGGATGTTGTTATTTCTAAAGGATTTCATTGTGTGTGGTCAGCGTTTTCCCTCACCGCGTCCCTGGTGAGGAGGCCCAACAGATCCTCCATATGTACATGAGCTGTTTTATAGATGTGGAACCTGGGGTCAGAAAAGGAGCTCATTGGCTTTTGGAGAGTGTGCTAGTGTCAGTAAGACACGTTTTCTTTCTCTCCTGATACATTTAAAGCTCGCTTTCTCATCTTTATAAACCTGGAATTAAATTTTAAATTTTTGTGTTTGATCCTTTGGGTCAGGGAGCTTATTCATAGTTGTTTAAGGAATAAAAGGAAAAGGAAAAACAAATGTCACGACTTTGCCACAAATGTAATTGATGTTTATAAACTTAAAAATAATGTGTCAACTTCCTTAAATTCTGATTCAAACAAATAATCTGTAAAACGGCACTTTTGAGCCATTCTGGCAAACTGAACATACACTGGCTCAGGTGATAGATTAGTCTGGACTTGCCAGGAAACCAGAACCAATAGGGTGTACATTTACATGGAAAGATTTATATCATATGAAAGTGGTTCATTCAATAACAGAGGCAGGTAAGTCCCAAGATCCGCAGAGGAAGTCAGCAAGCTGGAGACCCGGGGCAGCTGGTAGTTTAGTTGTAGTTTAAGTCTGAAGGCCCAAAATTTGTAGAGCCAACAGGGTAGTTTCTGTCCAAAGGCCAGCAAGTTTGAGGTGGAGGAAAAGCTGACGTGTCAGTTCAAGCCCAAAGACCAGAAAAAAGCCAATGTCATCCCCTTGAAAGCCATCAGGCAAAAAGAATTCCCTCTCATTTGGGGGACTGTGAAACTGTCAGCACTCTGCCCTCCTCAGTCTACTGACTTCAGCATTCATCTACTGAGAAACACCTTACCAAAACACCCAGCATAACTTTTGACCAAATATCTGGACACCCCTTGCCTCAGTAAAGTTAACCCATTGAATTAACCACCACAGTGGTAATAAGGGATCGTTGTATGTGTAGGTATCAAAAGATGTTTTTGGTTAGGCTTAAATAAATAATAAGCCTGATTTTCAGATGTACATATTGTGAGTTTTGTTTTAAAGTATTATGGAAGAGATAGATATCAGTAATTTGTGGAGATGAGTTAATAGGCACATGGAAGTTTGTTATGCCATTTTCTTTTATTTGTGCATATTCGAAATTCTGATATTTAAATGTTAAAAAGAAAGGAAGGGAGGGAGGCGAGGGCGAGAACCTTACGAATTAGCCGATTCTGCTTGACTAAGCCTCGTATCATTTCTCATGCCAGCTTTAGAATGAATAATCCATGTGAGAAGGTGAAACTTCCATTTATATACTCTGTGTTTCAAAATTATGAATACTTTTCATTCAGAAAAGTAAAAAAGATTACTAAACTAATATGTAGTATTCTTTTAAAAGAGAGGAAAGACATAGAAAGAGACTTCCAACTACTTCTATTTCTGATTTTAGTGACTCCCAGAACCTTTGAATGAAGGAATGAGCTGTAATTTATTGAATACTAACACAAAGTCTGGGGAAAATACAAAGAATGCTTATGGGGTGTCCAACCTTTTTTGTTTTTCCAGGCTGTACATTGGAAGAAGAAGAGTTATCTTGGGCCACACATTAAATAATAAACACTAACAAAAGCTAAGGAGCAAAAGAAAGGTTCATGCATTAATTCCACAACATCCAACATGGCAGATAAACAGAATAGGTCTCAAAAAATCCACATGTGACCCACGGGCTGCAGGTTGGACACCCCTGTTAGCAACAAGTCAGAAAGGTCTTTGGCATAGTAGCAAGGGAAAGAAATTGAAAAAGGCTGATAAAAATCACAAAACTTAATGGAGAGGGAATGCCAGAAACAAGAGTTTGATTACCTGCAGGTACCAGCGTGTTTAGACATTATAAAGGTACCACATTGGAAACCCTTCAAGCTAATTTAGAATTGATTTTTTTTTAACCAACTTGGTCAAGAAAGTCTGTCTTTGGTATAGGTGAGAAAGGGCTGAGGCATAGAGGTATGACAGTTATTACAGACGCTATGCAAGTCACTGGCATCAGGCAATGAAGGCCCGTGACTCCTCACTTTTCAGTTTATTGGGATTTTTATAAAACTGACTCATATAAGATAGAACATCAGAAATGAATAAATTATAATTTTCTGTTCAAAAAAACATAGATAAGGATTTATTGTCTATGCCCTATAAAATTAAAATTCAAATGAGAAATGTGATTTAGCAATAATTTTTCAGGCCTACAAATGTGTGTCAATGCAGTTTTCATGTTTACTAGTTATAGAATCATAACATTATCTTCAGGGATTCCACATTCACCCTGGGGGCTTGCTCGTGGCAGTGGGAAATGCCTGATAACATCTGACCCAAGTGGTTTTTGTTAAGTTGCCACATGCACTGGTTTCATCTATTTCATTCCCATGTTGTGCAGTAAAGCATCAGCGCTGGTGACCAGGCTGGTGCTCAGAACATAAGTAGAGTCCCAGCCATAAGCAGGTCTGACAGATGTCCTGGTCTCACAGTAAGGTGCTCATAGGTGAAAGAATAACCTCCCAAATAGGGCCTTACAGGCTAACGTCAGGGGAACAGGTGGCCCTGTAACCCCCACTGGTCATCATATTGTGTAAACTTACATTTTGCACTAGGAACAAAAAGGCCCTGAGCTGGGACAAGAGCCCGCAATCATCTTCCAAGAAGTCCTCACTTCACTGAGTTCCCCTGTGCAGTGTCTATAGCCAACTCAAGAGTTGGCAAGAGGTAAAATGTAGGCGAAAGTGAAAAAGAACTTTCTGCTTTTCTTAATGTCACCGCAGCCCCCTCACCCTAGACGTTGCTTGGCTGTGTGCTGATTTGGTGGTATTTCATAAACACAGCTCTAGTGTTTAATGTTGTAGCCACGAAAATGCTGCCATGAAACATTTAGCTTGTCACCTAAAAATATTTCGTTACAAATAATAGATATGTATGATATTTAAATGTCCAATTCAGACCAGCTGTGGCCCACAAAACTGTGGTCTGTTTGCTAAGCATGCTTCCAAACACTTTGCTTTGCATTTGACAGGGAATAGTTGCATGAAGAGAAAATATGTAAAATTAATTTGGGAGGCGTTCTTTTATATATGTAATATAGATATTTTCTACTAAGTATATTTTTCTTCTATTTTCCTTTTTATTCAAAAATGCATCTAAAACATCTTTCCCAGTCAGAACATATGGGCCACTTTTCATCTCATTTCTTTAATTCCCTAGTATCATAGAGTATAGGGTATTTAGTCTTCCCCTTTCATGGACATTCGGGTTATTTTGGGTTTTTGTCTGCCACTATAAACAATGATATAATTAACTTTCTCATCCCATAATACTCGTTATAAAAAAGCATGCAAAGATAATTAGAGTCTCTTTTGGCAATTGGAGGTGTTTCTGCTAGTTCATAAAGCACATTTCACTCAGCCAAATGGTTATGACTTAGAATCGATTATTAGGCATTCAGGCATTGCCAAACATCTCCCCTATAAGGGTTAAAACTCTAGTATCCTGCTCACATCCTGCCTCTGATTCCCACAAAGTAGAGATTCATTTGTATTAATTGCTAACCTCCTTTAAAATTCAAATGCCAGTAGATTCTGCAAAGGAAAGCTCAAAAGAGAGGGAAGTGGGACTTGGCCATGTTCATAAGGTGAGGAAGGTCATTTCATGTAAAAAGAACAAGAACCCTAGAATAGGGCCACACTGATAGTTTTCTCAAGGGCAAGCCTGGATGCCAGTGCCTGGGAGCCTGTAGAGTTAAGTAGCAACCATGCAGGGTAAGTCCCCAGTGTCAATGTTAAGCCTTTCATGGACACTTCATGCTCTGTCAGCACAGAATCTGTGTTAGTCTCAGGGCTGGGATGAAGTGCAGAGGATGACAGGGGCAGGGCTGCCCTGGGATCCAGCGCCTCCTTAAGCGGTGCTCCCAAGGCACTTTACTGTCCCTTACCGTATAGCACATTGTGCAGACATGCAGTCACAGCGTGAATTAAATAGTCTACTGTACAATCTTCCCTTGTTCATCGAGGTTAACAAGCAAATCTCTAAGCATTGGCTTTCTGAGAATGCAATTGGAAGCATGAGGGAAAACTATCCTTCACATGTAGTTTACTTTCTTAAATGCCTCACTTTATAAATGGTTATGGTCGCTTTTACAGTCAGCTTATCACCCTGTGGATATAGCAGTGTTCTCACCTTCACCCACTTCTCCACAATGGAAAGATCCTAGCATTGGTTGTTATTGTGCCCAACAGAAATGCTATTTTGAGAAAATGTCAACATTTATATCAGCTTCACTGTGTAGAAGTGAATGGTTCCACAATTTGTGTTTTAGTTCATGGCTAGGACTTAGACAAGATGGATGAGAGAAGATGGGAGCAGAATGCCCCTCCAGGGAGCCGTCACCAGCAGCCCTGCTCCAGTCCAGTGGAGTCAGGGTTTCTAACGTCCACCTGTGGAACTGCGTATCAGCAAATTTCTGCTGTGTTTTCCACGCCTGGCTCCTTTTCCCTTTTCACCCTGTGCCTCACGACTTCCACAAGCTATGTCCCATCCTGAGGGACAGCAAGATGCTGGACCCTGGTCCTCAGCCTTTTGTGGCTTGAGAGTGAAATGTCATCAAGGATGCTTTATTCCATGGGGAAAATGAGTAATTTTTGAGTGACACAATTAAGGTTTTCTAATCCAAACTTTATTATCTTTAACAAGTGACTTTATAGCTTTTTGCCATTGGGGTTTGAATAAATGTGATACATTACGTCAAGCACGTAGCACAATGCCTAGCACATAGTCATCGCTTCCGAAAATCCTCGTATCATTGCCAATAAGGCAGTATGTCCATGGCTTTTCCGGAGTGAAGCAAAAAGATGGGGAAAACTTTCTTTAGCTATGAATCTATAGAGCAGACACGTATTTGGTACTTAATAGTCACTGCAATACTGAGATCTGGGATGTATTTAATCTAAGACCTTGTTTTCTCATCTGTAAAAAAGAAATAATAACCTGTATAGGCTCATAAAGTCACATAATGAGAAAATGATGGAGCACTGTAACACCGAAACTCATGTCTGTCCCTCTACGCCACTCGGGCTAGATGACTTGTTTATCTCATTAGTGACAAGTTTCTTTTACTCAAGTAAAATGAAATCAGTGTTCATTTGTATATTTTATCACAAGTTTTATTACTCATCTCGGTGCTAAAATAGCCCCAAATTCATTCTTCTTCTTTTCTTTATCAATATCTGTGAATATCTGTTTGCCCACGCACAAACATGAGATCATTTATTGTACTTATACATGGTTAAATCTCATTATTCTGTTTTGGAAGCAAGGAACATACTGAAAATTGAAGTTGCCAAATTAACTAGGACATTGCTTGTTTCATGCCAATGATAAAGGGTTCTGTAAATATAAAATAAAATAGGCATTGGTTGGTTTATTCTAAGAAACCAAGATAATCTCAAGGGACAGATTTCTTCTTGAGAGTATGTCAGAGATATTTCTAGATGTGTTAAAAAAAAAACTGTATGGAAATTTCTGTCTGTGGCATTTTTTTACAGGAACCATTAATCCCTCATAAAAGAATATGCAAAGACGACCCTAGTGTTCTTCAAAGTTAGTTTCTCAATATACAATGGGGACATTTACTTAAGATGCACATTTTTCTTTAAAGAGCATAATTTCAGTATCTGTATAAAAATATTTAATGGATTCAGGGAAAAAATACACATATATATTCTATCAAAATAATTATCTCCATATTTTCAAGATACATACGAAATGCCTTTTATGAGCAAGTTGTGGTTTCTTATTGCCCAGGAGGATGGTGAGAGTTAATAATGTGCGGTAGATTTCAAAATAGCTGGAAGAGAGGATTTTGAATGTTCTCACCACAAAGAAATGATAAACGTTTGAAGTGCTGAATATGATGGATTTGATCATTATAAAATGTGCACATGTATCAAAACATCACACCATACTCTGTAAATATGTACAATTTAGTATGTGTCAATTAAAAATAAAATAAAAGTAAAAAAAATTCTTCTTTACATCAGCCCTGGAAACATTTGGACCTAAGCTAATCTGTCCTCACCCTGGATTTGCTATTTTCAAGGTCTTTGGGGCCTTTGATCTCTTCCCAGGTGACTCAGTTTCTGGTGCCTTGATGCGATTTTGAAGTTTGGTCTGATCTCCACTCAGCGAGATTTGTCAGTAAGCATCAAGGAGAATAATTGGCTCTAAAAGTGGTGCATGTGTTTAAAGTCCACAGAAAGGAAACCGCTTGCATTATTCACAGACTTGTCACTGTAGGGCCCATGTTGCTGTTTTCCAGCCGAGAACGATGCAGCCTCACAGCAGACACTCAATAACAGGTTGTTGCTAAGAAGTTGACTCTTCAGAGCACCTTTCCTAGATGAAGTTTTCTATCTTTTCATGGAATAGTATTGGGATTGGAAAATGGAGAAGGTGGATATCACTGTATGTAGAGACCTACCTTCTCACACAGCACTTGCTGCGTATACCTAGATGGTGTTGGCATTGATGATTCTTATCCAGTTGCTGTGGGACAGCGGCAAGAGAATACCAAGCACAGTACAGAGTTCCAGCCAAGCATCCCCTCTGTGACCTTAGACAACTATCTAAACTGGATTGCCTTTTCTTTATGTTTAAAACTAAGGAATTATATTGGATGGTCTTTTCCTTCAAGCTCTGATATTTCCATGACTGATCAAGATAACTCAATATTAGGATTCCTTGGACTACAGGTGCTCAAAAGAAGGGAAAATAATTTTATATAACTTAGTTGTACAACTAGTTGATTGAGATAGTGGATTCTATGAACCATTCTCATAATTTTTATTTTTATTGTTTGGGATTCATTGAGGGTACAGAGAATTGGGTTACACTGATTGCATTTGTTAGGTAAAGTCCTTCTTATAATTGTGTCCCACTCCCAAGAGGTGTGCCATATACTGTAACCCCAACCCCCTCTCTCCTCCCCTCTCCTCACTCTCTTGTTCCCCCACCTCCCCACCCTGTATTAGATAAGCTGCTGCCTTCACATTAGAATTGAGTACATTGGATTCTTGCTTCTCTGCTCATTCTCATAATTCTTGATATTAAATGATTTAGTTAAATGTAGCCGTGTGTCCCATTTCATCAAGCTGGTGTTCAAAATGAAGACACATTCCATTTACTATTCAAATTAACTGACTTGTGCTTCTATCCTGCTTAATGCAAGAAAAGCTTTCTTCCCTCTACCTGGTCTTCTGATTTATGCCTGTCCCTTAATACTCAGCTAAAGGAAATAGTCCAGAGAGCTGTTGCCTTGGGGAGATGAACTTGGAAATCAGCTTAGTGAGCCGTGGAACTGCATTCTTCCTGTGTGCTGATGCTATGCCTGCTGCCTATGATAGCCCTCCTTAGCACATAACTTTTCACATGGGATCACCATTAAACTAAAAATGGCCATCTTTGGGCTTACTAATGAAGAGTCACAATAGCTAATGCACAGCCAGCCATCAGTGAGTTCTGTGAAGTCCAGGTGCAGATCCCTATGCACTGCAGAACAGATCTGGGCCACCACCACCTCCAATCCATCTCTTCCCCAATCGCTAAGCAATGCCCCTTAAGCCCTGGATATCCATGTCTGATTATCTATAGCTATATAACTCTTTTACTTTGCATAAATGAACACACACACCCATAGCTATTTTTCACATTGCATACTTGTATTGCTAAGGTGGTCGGTCTTGGAAGATTTTAAATCTCAGCCATACACAACCAGTCCCCTTCTCTATCCCCATGGCTTGCTTCATTTCCTGCTTCATTAAGTCCAATGTCATTGTAACAAGGCAAGCTTTTCCCTTGAAAGCAACGGCACACAGTACAAGCCAAGAAATTAAACCATTTAATTTTTTCTCATTGTGAGTGCAAATGAGGGACACCATTGCTCAGTGACAATAAGGCCTTCTTAGAGCACCAGAAGACCTAGAGTCCCGGTTTTGTCTTATGCTTTACAGATATAACTACTAAGAAAAACAGGGGAGGGAAAGCTTCACAGAGAAGCAGGACTTTTAAGCTGATTCTTAAAAGGATGAATAGAACTTTCACAAGGGGAAAGAGCATCCCAGGCAAAATGAACAGCACGAGCAAAGGAAGGCATATCGTGTTTAGAATGGCCTCAGTTCAGGAGGTATGTTGGGCAGTGGGAAGATACAGAGCTAGAAAGACGCACTGAGACCAGATCAGGGACCTTCACTTTATTCTTTAGGATAAGCCCAGAGGACGTTTTGAATGATTTTAAGAAAGAAATTGACATGGCTGAGTTTGATCAGAGGATGACCTTGGCAATAAGAAGGTAGCTTTTATTTTTAGGGAACTAGCTATATATAACAGCACTGAAATACGAACTTTCTCTAATTTCTGATATTTCATTTTTGTTGGTTCTCACAATGTGCCAGACTCTGTGCAAAGCCTTTTGTGAAAATGCATTATCTCATTCAGTTGTCCCAAGGACTTTATGAAAAGATTTTTGTAATTTTCCCTATTTTACAACCAAAGATTAAAGAGAGGTCAGTTAAATTGCCCAGGTTCAGACAGTAAGAAAGAAAATGAATTTAAACTCAGGCAATGGGGTGCCATAGTACTAAATTTAACTTGCAGGGCGGTGGTCGTCAATCCTAGCCATGAACAAGAATCACTAGGAGAACTTAAAACCCCAAACGAGCCGACCCCAGCATTCTCAATTAAATAAAAATTCCTGGAGGCAGGAGATGGGCATGCGTATATTATAGAAGTTCCTGTAAGTGATTCCAAAGCACAGATGGGGAAGAAGAGATCTACGGAGTCAGACTGTACCACCACCTTAATGTACAGTGACTAGTCATAAACGTCTATGCTCCACCATCACCACCTCACAGTCACAAGGAAGAGAAACCACTAGTAAATAGAAAAATCACAGAACACAGAGAATGTCAATGCTCTTTACTTGCAAAGAAAAAATATGGCCTTCGTTTTTTTTTTTTTTAAGACGGCTAGGCAAGCAAAATCAAAGAGGGTAGGGACAAAAAGACAGACGTGACAGAGGCATATCAAGATTGGAAGGAATGGAATAGCGGAAATTGGGGTTGTTGGCGTAATGGGACACTGTCTACTGATGAGTTGTCTATAATATCAAAGGCACATTTGGAGAATGTTTCCTTTTCAGTAATTGTACCAAGACTCCCTCGCCATTACAAAGCACTTTTCTTCTCGGCAGATTGAAGAATGCTTTACTGACTAAATGCATCCCAGTAATATTCAGAGCTCAGGTCCAACATAATCATAAGTTGCCTTGTTATTACGGAGGTAGCAGCCCCATTTAATAACATATTAAATGCATTATTCATTTATATAACTGAGACCCGTGGACAGCTGCTGGGATGGAAATAGAACCATTCTGTAATGCAAAAAGCAGGTGTGTGCTTGCTTGAGTAAATGAACTCTGTATTACAGCACAATTTTCTTCTAAATTTCAGGGACAGGTCTGGTGGGGCTAATGCAATGCCGTTTCATTCAGGAAATAAAATGGTTTCAGAATGGTTTTTAATGAGCATTTTAAAAAAAATTACCAACAGTCTTCTCTGTGGCAGAATCCCAGGGGGATATATTCGTGCTTTGGATTTAAGCAGAACTCCTGTTGCTGCAGGATTCAGGAAAGCCTGAGGTGATGATTGGTCAGAACAGAGACAAATAAAAGGAACGTGCTCTAGCTTTGGTGATGGTGGTGATGGTGAGGCTGTTCTCGCCAAGAGGGAGTCAGTCCCAAGTGTGCTTGGATGCTAAGTAAATAAAAACTGTAACTTGACTTAGTGTGCACGTGCCTCACCTCTACAATAGTCTGTCAGTCCCGGATGTACCGGTGAACTCACTGAGAAGCCGTAATTATCCCGGGTGGTGTTGCTGGTCATTTCTTTGCTTCCATTGCTGGCTCCGGAATGGTGCCATTCTCCAATGTCTGTGCCTTGTTTTTTATTTTCTTCTCTCTTCTACCTGCCCTTATTTTGTCTTTTAATATGCATGCCCTCATAGGCAGCCTCTAAGTATTTCTTTTATTAATATCAGTTGGGATGATGTTTAAATGCTAGACATGAAAATGCCTAATCAGAATGGGCAGTGATCTTAGTGCTGAAACAGGGGTTTGGAGCCCTCGATGGGCTACATGTTACTCATTAGTTACTGGGCTGTAAAAAAAGCAAAGATAATGAGGATAAGGATGAACACAGCTGAGTTGGTAGGTGAGATGCTTAGAGGGTTTGGGACAGGTGGTGTTGAACAGCTGCCACATGGGTATTTCAGCATTTAAACTGAGACAGTCATCCTAGTATGAACCTCTTGATCACCAGCCTTGCATGTCTGGGGTACAAAGAGATCCTTATGGAGGTTAAAATTCACATAGTCGCACACCAGAAGAAAATTATGCAAGGCATAAAAAATTCCTATGGAGTCTATAGAAAAGATTCCCTTGAGAGTTCAGAGGAGGGAGAGTCTTATTCCATGTAAAGGGGCAGCACACTGCAGTAGTAAAGAAGGAATGTTTTCCGAGACAAATCATCTGGAGAAAACTAGTTAATACCTATATATCTTAATTTCCTCATTTGCATACTGGGAATAATTACAATATCTTTCTTATTGGGGATATTTTGAAGACAAATGAGATAATCCATGTGAAGAACTTAACCCAGTGACTCTAACACAGCATTCTCTATGAACTTCTTCCTATTTTACTGTCATTGTCAGGGAAATGGCCTTAGAAAAGACAGGAAGTAAGCTGTACCTTAAAGGGTAGGGAAATTTTAGGCAGCTGATGGGGACACAGAAGCAGAAAGAGCGAGAACAAATAACAACTAGTTCTACTTTCAGAGGAATAAAAAGAAATAGAATGGGGCTTGGGCTTTTTTAGGGAGAAAGCGTTCCGAAGAGTAGAATGAAATTAGTATGTAGAGAGTTTAATGCCCAGATGCCCAGGATTATGGAACTTGAAACTTTATCCTAATGGCCTTTGGAAGATGTGAAGTTTTTAAACAGGGAGGAGAAACGATAACAATGTGGAATGAAAATAATGGACAACATTTCGGGAACACTTGCTAAGGATTACTGTGGCCTTGCATACTCTGAGTGCATTAACCCATTTAATCCTAAATCTACCCTAGAAGATAAATATTAATGCACCTTGCAGTGATGTTTAGTATTCAGAGCACTTCTCTAGATGGTATCTCTTTTGATTTTCTCATCAAGGAAGGGTCATTGGCCAGACTTAACGAGATTGGAAAACTATGCCAGCTTTGTACATAGTTCTACTGGAATCCAGCTGTGTGCATTCTTTCCGGTAACATACTATCTATACCCACTTTCATGCAACTGCAGAGTTGTGTCCCATAAAGCTAAAATCTTTTCTGTCTGTCACCTTTTATGATAAGTTTGCTGACCTCCAGTCCAGTAAACTGGAAAGTATGTTTTGATTGCATTCAGTTTGGGTTCTACCACTAACTTTAGGCAAGTAAAGATGGGAAATAAAATACATAAATATGTAAAGTGGGTACTGTAGACCAAACGATTATGAATAGATAACACTGAACTTGAAAAATCTGAAGGATTAGTCCTCCTAAAATTACAGATTCCAATTTCCTATGAATCTGATCAATTGTATAGGAAAAAATTATAGGTGAATTCATTTTTCTATTAAAATTAAGATGAGATAAACAGAAGAGTAGGAAAGATTTACTCAGCTGCAAAAACTGAAGCCTCTTTAATGAGAGATTATAACAGTTTAGTATAAACTTTCGTGAAATATTAACTAGAAAATATCCTAATTTGCCAACTTGTTCTTCACTGTAATATTACTGTGGTGTCCCCTATGAGATCTATCGTTGAGTCATATTTCCATAGTAATCTATTTGTTCCCAGCATTGCAAATCCCCTTGACATATGTATTACTCATCCTAGTCCTTAAATTATATGCTCTCGGAATTATCTCCTAGATTATGCATTTCTGTCTCTTCAACCAGATCATAAACTTAGTGGGTGTGGGGACCATATCTTCCACAGCATTTCCCATAACTCCAAAATGAAGAAATGATTTATTAATTGACTGTATGAGTAAAAGAAGTCAATTAAAGTGCTGAGAATAGATATAATTAGTGACTATGGTTACATGTCTCTCTGTTGGGTACTTTATGTGAATTAGCCCTAGTCCTGATAGTAGCATGCATGGTGGTTAGGTGCTTCTAGGAAGTCCTCAGGGCTAAGTACTACATCTGGATTGAAGACTTGGGAGTGATTCACATTGTAATGTTCTGCTTTATGAATTGAGTTTCTCCCATACAGGTATAGGAAGGTGGTTTCCAATAACTGCACTGACGGAGTAAGGGAGCAGTACACTGCCAAGCCACAGAAATGTCCCGGGAAGGCCCCGCGGGGGCTCCGGATCGTCACTGCTGATGGAAAGCTGACAGCAGAACAAGGGCACAATGTCACTCTCATGGTGCAGCTGGAAGAGGTAAGCCCTGTCCCTCCCTCTTCCCCTTTACTTTCTAGGGCCAGTGATTTTTTTTTTCTAATAAATCATAGTTCACTTATTGAACATTGCTCACTTATCTTCTTCAGCTCTCTTAATTTTATTCATCTATTTATTTCTTTATTGCAGATTAATAGGAGGGTACAAATGCTTAGGTTTACATTGTTTTCAATTCTAAAAGGCAAAGTTCAAGTTGTAGTGAGCCCTTCACCCAGGGGGCATGCTGAACACCCGCACATAGTGCACATTAGGTGAGATCCCAAGATCCTGCCAATTTCCATCCCTCCTTCTACCTGTCACCCTCTCCCTCTTCTCCTCTCTCCCTTGCTAGACTATATTTGTGTTTTGCTTTGCTTTGTTTTGTTTTGTTTTTCCAGTTTAATGTGAGAACACAAACAACTAGGTGCAATCCTTGCAAATATTAGGCAAAGTTCTCTTGTAGTTGTGTCCAACACCCAAAAGTTGTGCCAATAGTCTTATATTGTGCCCATTGAGTGACAGCACACCAAACCCTACTCCCCTCTTCCCCTTCTTCCTTCCCCCTCTCTGCAACTTGAATGGAATTGAGTATTTCTCTTGTGTCAGTATTAGATCATCCACAGGCTTCATATTAGTATTGAGTGCATTGCATACATTTTTTATTATTCTTGAGATACTTTACTAAGAATGTGTTTCAGCTCCATCCAGGTGACTACAAAAAATGTAAAGTCTCCATCTTTTCTTATGGGCTGATCAGTACTTTCTCAATTTTAGATAAAACTGTTTTAGATCTAATTGTTTAAACTTTATTCTACTTTTAGTTCCTTGCTTTTTTTTTTTTTTTTGCTGTTGTCATTGCCTCCCCTGACACATTTCTACAATTATTTTCACTTCACTGCAAGTTATTCTTCACACTTTCTTAATTCTTTCTTAATCTGCTTTGGGGGGATTCTATTTGTATTTAATCTTGCTTTATTGGCACTTTTTAGCAGAATATTTTCTTAAAATATGTTAATGCTCTACCTAGAATAATTTTACACACACACATAACCAATCAACCTAAAAGATTCTAGTGCTTTCATCCTCTCTCATCCTAAATTCTTGACTTTTCTTTTCCAAAGCCAACATGATGGTTACTCAGATAGCTCTAAGGATAATCTGAACATAACTGAGTATAATTTCTTTGGCAGCAGGTTTACATTTTTGCAACACTTCAAGAATATCATTATAATCATTAACTATTACTTGCCAGACCATGATTTTCTGAACTGTCTCTTTAGATAGTTGGTAAGATGAAACTGATCTTAGGTATTTTAGCATGTATAGGAATTTTGTCAACCTGAGGAAGATGGTTCTTAAAATATGCGTCCTTATGTTAAAGTATTTCAGTTATTAAACTGGACAGTCCTGCCTTCAACTGTGTTTTCTGGGTACCTAAAATATATAGGTCAGCACTGTGCTAGACCTTGTGGATGAAAAGGGATTTTAAAAGTTATTAATGACACCACAATTAAAATATGTAACATTGACTACCAGCTGAAAGTCTGATAGCGCTCTTCCCATAGCCCAGTGACTGTGCTCTAACTTGCATAAGAATGACCTGGAATGCCTGGGAAAACCAATTTTCTTGGTCACATCTCCAGAGACTGTGATTCAGTAAGGTGGGGTGGGGCCCAAGAATATGAATTCTAACAAGTTCATAGTTTGTGCATTGTGCTTCAAGAAAAATAAACCAAAAACAAGAGCAAAGCTAGGAGTATAGAAAAGCCAGGAACTCTGGAGTATGACTTAAAGGGGGAAGGATGAGGTGATTAAGGTTATTTGATCAGATTTGATCAAAATTATTAGTATTTTAATTCCTGTAGGACAAATAATGAGTTTGAAACTCTGGCTCAGATCACGTCTCCAGGGCCACTAAAAGAACCACTGCTGTCACCCAATAATCTTTCCCTAATTATCTCCTTAATGAATGCCTTTCAACCACATCCAGTCTTCTAAACTCTAAAGTTCCCAGAATTATTCAGTTAAAACTAGCAAGATATAGGCCAGTTTAGGCCAATCATATTTCCTAATATTTTATATAAATAAACTCTTTAGGAACTTCTGCCTGAAGCTATAGCAGATTGGCCTGCGGCAAATTAAATATGTATATTTAGATTGAGAGAGACAGAGGAGGAAGAGGAGGAGGAAGAAGGGGAGGTTAGAGCATGAGGGAACTCTAAAGAGACTGAAAAGCTAAACACCTTTTCCCAAGAGATGGGAAATTGACTGGAGTGGGTCCAGCTGTTGTATTTCCTCTCAAGAACTTTGTCAATTCATATGGCACAGTACGTAAGAGGTTCGGATTTCGGATTCTCAGTAGAAGGCCAGGCAGAAAGTATTGGCTAAATAGTTGTTGGACTTGGGAGGCTTGGGAGATAAAAATTGCACTTCAAGGACACTAAGGCAGCTGGGACTGAGGAAGTCATATCCCAGAAAGAAAGGCAGCATAGCAAAGGAGCACAGACCTGTCCTTGACACCCAAGTGCTGCAGGATAAGTGGAAAGTGGTCACTGAGAGAAGGTAAGCACAGTTTTCAGAAGTATTATACTTTGTAAAGAGAAGAATTTGAGTTCAGGGCTTATCAAGAAATATGGCTCTTGTGAACAATACAAAACTTGGCTCTTGGGATTTTGGATAGCCCTATCCTAGGAGTAAGGATAAGACAGAACTAGACCTCACCCTCTGTATCCTGAAATTCAGTCTAAAATCAATCACTTCAGTCTCTGAATGGGTTAGGGTGATTTTGCCAACTCCAAACTGTCTGTTAAAAACTAAATAAATCATCCTTAGAGGAAAATAAGATAAACTAGAATTTTTACCTATTTGTTGCATATAAAATGTTGGTCATTTAGAAAAAAATCAGGTGTACCAAGAAATAGGACCAAAAGGGGGGGATAAAACCAACAGAAAAAGAACAACAGTTGGCTGAAATATAGTATTTATTTGAAATATACTGTTAATGATTAATATATTCATGAGTTTGAGAAAACATGGAAAATTTAATCCTAGAGCACTATAAGTAATAAATATCAAATATAAGTCATAAACATAACTAATATAATCAGATAAAGTAACTGATACTATGAACTTTGGTTTATAGCAGATGAAACCCATATGAACAGAGGAGGAGTTAAATGGAAGAAAGGACAGGAGGAAATATACCCTCTAGAAGAGAATAGAGAAAAAAAATAATACGATACAAATGGAAAATGGTGAGAAGGACTAACAGACATGTTGATCTCAGTAGGGAAGGAAAGCGATAAGGAGCCAACAAATATTTAAAAAGATAAAGGCTGAGAACTTTCCAAGCCTGATGAAAGATATCAACATATAGATAACAGATTTGAGAGAATCAGCAAACTCCAAGAAGAATATTTTCAAAGAAAAAACACACTTGGGTATTGTATTCAAACTACTGAAACCTAAGTATTAAGAGAAAGTTTTAAGTTTTTCTCAGAAAAAAATGGAATGACGTCTTTGAAGTGCTCCGACAACACAAATTCAAGAGTATATATTAAAGGTATTTTTTTAGATAGGCAGAAACTGAGATAAGTGCCATATAAGGCAATTTCTGTGAAAAGAAATATTAAAAGTAAATTCTTAAGGCTTAAAGAAAATGACCTCAGACAAAACCATTAACTCAACTGTAATAATAGGAGAAAAGAAGTGCAAGGAAGAGGGTAAATTGAAACTAATGATAACTATGTAGAACGATAATGATAACCAGCTGAGGGATTCAAAATATATGCAGAAGCAAAATACATTAGAACAGGGGCACAATACGTGGAGCAAATTAAATGGAGCTAAAGTGCATTAAGGTCCGTGAAAGGTCTGTGAAGGGGTAAAAGTAGTACTTTAATTAGAATCCAGCATATCCAGAATGTGTGCTTCAGTATACAGGACGGTGACTTTTCAACCAGGTGTGCCATGAGAGGATCTCAGGTCTGCCACGGAAAATTTTTAAGCATCATTAATTAAGTTATTTTCAAAAGAAATTCAAAGCACGGTAAGTATATTCTTTTTTTTTTTTTTTTTTAACTCTTTTATTGATCACCATGATTTAAGTGTGCCACAAAGTTCAACTACAGGTTCAAGTGTGCCGTGAGATAAAAAAAGGTTGAAAATCATTGATCTAGAGTAACAACTAAAAGAGCAATAAGAGGCTGTTTAATTATCAAGCTCTTGACAGGGGAATTTCGGTAACTTTAAAGTTGTTTCATTAATCCAAAATAAGGCGAGAAAAGAAAAAAACATAGGAACATAATACAGTTGGACAAATAGAAAACAAAGACTAAAATGGTAGTTATGAACTCAAATAGTATTGGTAATTATATTGAAAAGAATTATAGATTTTCGTGTCTTGTTTAAGAAGTCTGAGTCTAACCCAGGATTTTGAAGATACCACACCACAAGGTTTCTCTTTAGCTTTCACAATAATTAATGTCTATGATCTGTCTTGAGTAAAACTGTTTCAGGAAGGGGTCAAGTTCAGGGTTGCCATAAAGTTCATGTGCAATTTAAAATAGGTACACGAACTACATATTTTGACCATATGCTATCCAGTAGACCCAATATCATTGAAAGACCATTCTTTTCACCCTGAATTGCTATAAGCCTTTGTCATAAGTCATTTGACAATATATAGACACTCTATTCTGCTCATTTGATCTGATTTTTCAAACCTATGTTAATTACTAATTCAAACACATTTTGTTTTTTCTAGATTTACAGTAAGTCTTAATGTCTGGACTTGTAAATCCTCTAAACAAATAGAAAATTATACATATGTAAATATATGTATATATAATTTTAATTGCATCAAAAAACCCCAAATATTTGTAGTGAAATCTAACAACTTACTTTCAATAGCTGTACCTAAAATGCCACAACAGAATTGGAAAGATAATTTGAAAAACACCTAAATGAATGAGGGACGTGCCACAATCATGAATTGGAAGGCTCAATATTATAAAATGATATCAGTTTTCTACATATTGACCTTAATGTCAAGGCAATCCCAATAAAAATTGCCAGCATTATTTTGTGTTAAAATTGACAGGATAATCACAAAATTTATACAAAATTGCAAGAGCTCAAGAGTAGCCAAGATAATTTTGAAGATGACTAACAAATTTGGATGACTTAAATTAGATACCAAGATTTATTTTATGTTTCCATACGAAATGTGCACACACATACATACTCACTTTATTTATGACAAATGAGATTCAGTACAGCAGAGAATTTATAATCTTTTAAGTAAATAGTGCTGTAGTGTTCACTATGCATATGGAAATATATTAACCTTGATCTTACATAATACACAGAAATAATTCTAAAATTTCAGTTTTCTAAAAGAAAACACAGAATGGTATCTTCATGATTTACATTAGGCAATGTTTTTTTAAACAGAAAACGAAACCTACAGGAATTATATTAATAAATTCTTTTATAATTATACTAATTTTCAATTAGATTACATTAAAATTAGGAATTCTTCAAAACAGACTTTTTAGAGAATAAAAAGTTAGGCCGAGCCCTGAGGGTGGGGGAGAATCTTTACAATGTATAATTTCAATAAAAGACTTATAACTAGAAAATATGAATAAATCCTACAAATTAATCAGAAAAACACTGTCAACAATAAAGAGAATGCACAAATGACTTAATCAGGGACTTCTCAAAGAGAGGAGCCAAATAGCTGATTAACATTGAAAAAATTCTCTGCATCCATACTGAACAAAGGAATACAACTTCAAACTATAGTAGGATATTACTGTGGACTATCAGAATTATCTTGTCATTATCCCAAGTATGGAGTGCCTGGTCATTTGTGCAATGCTGTTTGAAGTACAGATTGGCCCTGCCACTTGAGAGACACAAATGGCTAACAAACATATGAAAATGCTAATGGTCCCTTATTATTAGAGAAACGCAAATCAAAACCACCCTGAGATATCATCTAATCTCAGTGAGAATGGCCCACATCACAAAGTCTTAAAGCTTCAGATCCTGGCATGGATGTGGAGAGAAGGGAACACTTATACATTGCTGGTAGGACTGCAAACTAAAACCTTTTTGGAAGGAAGTATGATGCTTTTAATGTATATTTCACTCAACATAAAGCCTCCTTAGAAAACACTTTGGAAATTCACATAAAACATAGTGCTCTATACTAAGATCTTTGGAGGGGGAAGGAAAATAAAACTTTTGGGTACTCTTAGGGAAGGACTCATTTTCCAAGCTAGTCCTCTACCCTGTGTTTACCTGCATGGTGAATCTGAAGTCCCTTTCCCAGACACAGGGACCTTGTTACGATACCCAGAGGAGCACGGTGTTTCGAAGCATCAGAAGTTTACACTGAGACAGAATTCAGCTTGTTGTTTCAGTTCTAGGAACAGAACGTAGCAAGATCTGAAACAAGTGCTCTAGTCAGCTCTAACCTTCATACAAATGATGGAGAACACACTTGAGGGACAGAGCCAGGCTTTCGTCTGTTCAACTTTGCTTTCCATATAACAAAGATCAGCAGGCATATCACACTGGGCTGAGTGACGTGGGAACAGATTGGGGAATCGGGTGCTAAGATGTGTGAATTCATGCCTTCTGGGTGTAAGGAGGGAAAAAATAACAAGCCAGTTCATTCCACTTGAGTGGGCAAAGCTACAACAGCAGGGATGAAATCTGCTGCCTTCAGCTGTCAGATCCAGGCCCTGGACGCTCTTCTGTCCTCCACCAGAGCACCAAGCCAAGAGGACCGTCCTCACATCAGGAAGCCCTGAGGACCTCACTTTTGATTGTGAGCTTCTGAGCAAACGATTCCCAGAATCCTCACAGGATCTTCATGCAGAAACAGCCTCAGTTTCTCTGTTACCCTCTGGATCCATATGAATGCAAAGGGATGAGAGACGCACGTGATAAGCAATGTATAAAAAAGAAAAGCTGTGTGTTTCTGAGATGTTGAGAAGTATCGAAATTTGACACAATGATGATAATTTGTTATCCAACACTTATTGAGCCCTCGATGTTCTGATTTGTGAGTGCTTCCCATGGATTACCTCATTTGGGACTCGCAGCAACTCCGTGGGAGTAGGTGTGTTCTCATCACTGTCATTTTATGCATGGCACAGTTGAGGTGCAGGAAGGTGGAGTAACTCACCTGAGATCACTCCAGTACAAGTATTAGAACCAGGAGTCAATCCAGGGATTGTATCTCGCCTTTCCATTGCTTCTCCATGGTAGAAAGAACCATTTCCTGGGAAAGAACTTTGCATAGTTCCTAAGCCCCTGTAAAAGGCCTTGGCTGGGGGCAGATAGTAACAAAGCTCAAGGAGTAGAAAGAACAGGCCAAATCGTCGGGGCCCGAGACAGTTTGCCCTGTGGTTGCTCTTACATTCTTAGATACTAATCAATAAATCTACCAAGATGTCCCTTCTGGCTTTCTAAGAATATTCATGGCTTTGGGATCAGGTTTTTGAGAAACATTTCAGCAAAGAGAGATGCTAAATTCTCTCTTGGGTTTTCTCCTTTTTGCAAACTATGCTTTTGTTGAATGCCTACTGGGCCTGGTGCTGTTTTATCTATTCTGAAGAATATTGCAAAACAGAGATTATAAATGCAGCACCCAAGGAATTTAGAATCCATGTACGCCAAATTTCTCCAGAGGCTTAGGTATGAATTAGTCTATAATAATTTTTTTAATTAAATCCAAACCAAAACAATCAGAAACCCTCTGCCGTGTGCCCCCACTAGCAATACACATAGGTCTCTGTATCCTCCTCTAAATCTCTAAGAGTCCATTTCTCATGTGAATTTGATGAGTTTTAAATTTACTTTGAAAATGTCTTCTGGCTCTTGACCCAGGCCTGTTACCAATTCTTTATAACAATAGAGATGTTAATGTGCTGCTCCTGAAGACTTGCAAAACAGCAAGTCTTCCAGGTGCCAGAGGAACCCAAAGGTCTTTCTTACATTCTGATAAGCATCACAGTGTGATTAACACAAAAGTAGTCGAATGATTCAACTCCCTACGTTGAGATTCTACAATATATTATTTCTCACAGACACCAGTACATGTACCTCTGTCTGGTGGCGAACTCATGGTTCAACTTTATCCTATCGTCTCATCTTTGTCTAGGGACTGATACAACCCTCCTTCCTTTGTCCTCAGTGATTAATACTTGCATACAAACCCTTCGTGGATCTCCATCTCCTCTGCACATGAGCTAAAGCAGAGAGACCAGAGGGGTCAACTACCTTGACAAACAGATGTGTGTATTTATTTATTGGTTCTTCAACACATATTTTACTACGTGTTTTTCACACTGTGTACTTTTCATTCATGTGTCAACATACTTTAGTTTGTGAGAATACATCATCTGCATCAATTAGGACCTCTGTTATATCAAATTTTAAATAAAAATCTAACCACATAAAGTAGAAAGTGCTTAGTACCTGTATTCATTGAAAGGAAAAGGGAAAACTAATTTATGGTATTATAGTGTAATAACATGTTTGGCATCCCCTAGTAAACTATAAATATCATCAAGATAGGAATTATGTCACTCCTGATTATAGTTCTAGCATCTCAGTTCACCGTGCCTAACATATTGACAGAAATTTAATAAAAGTGTGTGGATTTTTACAGGCTTCCCCAAGGAGTAGAGAGATAAGACCTAAACTTAAAAGAAAAAGAGTCTTAACATTTGAATAACATTCAAAACACATTAAAGTCTTCATCTGAAATCGAAATCCCTTCTTTTATCCTTTACTAGTGCATGTCCTAATTCTAACATAAGAATATCAATGAAAACATTGCGAAAACCAGAGCAAAGAGAGCTTCTTGACAGAAGATAATTGAGGCTATGCACACTGATGCAAGCTTGTAACTTCACATAAAATAGAACTCAAGGTGGACTATTGCAGAGGTGAGCCGTGCAAGAAATGGAATGCCTTCTTACAAATAACATATGAGGTCACCCTCAAAATCTAGGTGACAAAAATGACTCCATAATACAACTCCTCCAAAATCCCACAGTTTGGCTAACCCGATGGGTCACTTAGAGAAAACTATGTTCAGGTTGATGAAAACTTCCATTGTCAGGGTTCTCTCCAAGGCAAAGGAGCAGTCTGGTTTCCATCCTAGACTCATTGTGTCAGATCCAGGAACACACACAGACACACAAAAATGTATTTATGTATCACTATTTTCTTAAGAACAAAGAACAGTTAATTCAAGGACCAACCAAGAGAAGAATGGAAGAATCCGTGAAATTGTGTATCAGAAGCTGACCACTTTCAAATTAAGCTTAGAATTTAAGAATCCAAGTAAAGGTGTTCACAGAGACCCAGGTATGCAATGAGAGGTGATATCTCTGTGTTTGGAAGATTCACTCAGGGTGGATGCCCTTTGGACACCAAGGATTACCTAAGGAACTGACAGACTTTCAACACGCTAACTCCACTTCCTGGAGAAATCCAGCACAGGAACCTGAAGGGACAGGATGGATGGGAAAGGGCCTGATCAGTCTTAAGAACTCAACAAACATATTTGGAAGGCATTCATTTGAGAGAACTGGTAGGCAGAAGTAGTGTCTGCCTGTTATGGAAGATAATTAAATCTTTTTCAAACAGCTGTAAGAATAAAGAGATGCAATTCTCTGCATAATTTAAGAGTTTTAAATTAAATCTGAGGCCAGGGACTAAAATTAAAACTTTGATCTATATCTCATTGTTTTAATCCTTCAATTTACATACAAAGACTGGAAGTTAATAAGGAGAACTCACGATTATAACTTTTGTGAAATGTAACTCCAACACGTGAGAACCGTAGCCTCATTAGATGGATTTCAGTGATCCATAATTTCATGTACATTTGGAGGCTTCTGGAAACATGTAAGTACCCACAATGTAATAGCACTTCATAAACCTTCTGGGGTGCTGTCAGCCATCAGATGGGAGAGAAAATGGCTGTTGATGAAACTTTCTGTGGAAGTCATTTGTGTGAATTCAAGACAGAGTTTGACCTACTTTTTCATCTGCAGAAAAGGCCCTATGGAGCTTTTAGAGGTGGCACAAAGAGTTGGCGGGCAGCGTTAAGTGGAGGCAGGTATCAGTTCTAAGCCAGTACAGTTCTGACAGAGAAGCCTGGGCTGTTTTCTCCTTCCACACAAAGGAGCGGAAGCTGATTTCACTGAGCGCTGGAGATTTGAGAGGCTCTGTCCTGTGTTCCTCGCTCCATTCAGCTTTATTCTCTTTGACTTCAGCAAGGTAATTGAGTCACTTCATTTCTTCTCTCTCGTTGCCTGAGGTTAAAAAAGAAAGGAGGGAAGGAGGCAGGCAATATAGGTTAGTGCCTATAGAAGCCTAGTGTCTGAAGTTCAAGTCGGATCAGAGAGCGACTGTTTCTACGTCTCCTCTTTTCCCTTCCCTTAATACTGGTCCACATGTGCTGAGGTACCACTGTTCCTGAGGGCCTCAAGGAAAAGATGTTTGCTGAGAACTTAAGTCTGCCTTGATAATCAAAGAGAGACTGGCCTCATTATGGAATGTTCCAGTTCAGTGAACGTTATGGGGCTGCAGTCATGAAATCAGTCTCAGTTGAAATTTTCAGTCTCCTAGCCTGCTTGCTTTAGGCCCTGCAACTGTAAAGTCTCACTTCATCCACATGGGTAATCACCACCCCTGAACTGGAGCTTCACCCCAACAATGCAATCCTTGCTTCAGTGAATAACTTCCTGAGGCGTCTGGCTCTGCCCTTTGTCATTCATTAGTCCAGGGCTCTCTGCCTTGGCGGCTCAGTCCTCACCTCAATTCACCAGTAACGTGGGATGGACGCGCTGCATCATGCCCGGCCGCACTTGAATGAGTTCTGTGTCTTCCCCTGAGAGCTGAGCTCTTTCATTGGCCGGAAGAGATGTTAGGATATACGTATGTGGATGTTTTATAATGCTGAAGGCCATTCGCAAGAATCACAGAATTATAAACATCACTGGAAGTGACAATTAGGATCATCAGGTCTGCCCATCTTCACTTTATAGGTAAAGAAACTGAGGTCCAAATGGAAATGACTGTTTTCTAAAGGACACGTAACTGGGCCTCCTGAATCCCGGGTTACCCCCTGACTTTTGTCAGGCACCTCTTCCAAATGTAGCACCTGTGTAAACTCACTTAGGTTCCACAACAACGTAATAATGTGGGAAAGGGATGAAATGAGGTTCAGGGCAGGAAATAATATGTCCATTTTCTAGAATGGGTTGTGTGACTTGGTTTTAATCTCCCCAGTGATGCTAGGTGTAAAAATGTGAAAGCTATTTAAAAATCTTGGCAGGATAACACTAAGACAACATAATAATCCCACGTTGTGCTGATAGTATCTGTGTCCACGTGCATTCTTACTGATTAAAGTGGTATTCACCAACCTGTTAACTTTGTAATCTTTGGGTGGTACAATTATGGACAATTATGATTTTCTTTTTCATCTTTTTATGCATTTGTACAGTTTCTCTCTCTCTTTTTGTTTTGAGACAGAGTGTCACTGTGTCGCCCTCAGTAGAGTGCTGTGGCATCACAGCTCACGGCAACCTCAAACTCTTGGGCTTAAGCAATTATCTTGCCTCATCTTCCCAAGTGTCTGGGACTACAGGTGCCCACCACAACACCCAGCTATTTCTTGGTTGGGGTGGTCGCTGTTGTTTGGCAGGCCCAGGCTGGGTTCGAACCTGTCAGCTCCTGGGTATGTGGCTGGTGCCGTAGTGGCTGAGCCTACTTGTACATTTTCTAAATGAATATATCTTTTCTTTCTTCTTTTTCTTCTAATAAAGATAACATATTTCTATTACATGTTTTACTACTGTGGAAAATTAGTTGCATAGGTTTCTTCCTTAAAGGAATCTTCTTACTAATTTTAAAAACAAGTAATTTTGAGTGTGGTGCCTGTGGCTCAAAGGAATAGGGCACCAGCCCCATGTGCTGGAGGTGGCAGGTTGAAATCTAGCCCCTGGCCAAAAACATGTTATTTTGTTCTTCCTACATTGTTGAGTGTTTTACTTTATGACTTATTTTTAAAGTGAGTTAAAAACATTTAAAAGGATTATGTCATTTTCTGGCCCCATAGTTTTCCTGCCAAAGTTGGCTGATAATAAATCCCAAAGCCACCATATCATGATGACAGTACGGCAATGTCCATTATCACTGTCAAATGCTTTTGGTGCACAGTGGGCCAAGATTCTGAACCCCTCCATACCACCATATCCAGATGCAGTAAAGAGGCCGCAGCTTAGGGGCCTGCCAGGGATTCCTCCTGCCTTCTTCTGTCCCATTCTAAGCCAGACACCAACTACAGAGACATAAAAAGGAAATTTGGAAATATGTTGTTCAAATATATGGCACAATAGCCTATTTCCAAGTGAAGGATTAAACCATTCTGTGATGTTCTGTCAGAATTCCTTGTTCTGGGCACTAGACAAATATTTGGTTATTGAGTAAGGAGAATCTCAGGAATTAGAGTCCTCTGTCGCTTTTCGTATCATCTGAGAAAGAAAGTGAAATATCATGTATCTAGTCAGATACTTTGATGAGTTCGTAGACTAATCTCTAGTATCCTTGGTCTTGACAGAATTGAGTTCTCTGACAAAATCTTAAGACCCTATGCATCATCCACTTCACAGCCTTCATGTCAGAGAGTCCAAGTTCACTGGTGCCTTTTCTTGGAGAGGCTCAACAGGTCTGCACACTTGGAGAGACGTGTACTTTATAAAAGCATCTCTGAGCAGGCAAGGAGAGAAGGCTGATGGTATTCTGCAGTTACACAGGGTTCTGGACTTGTTCTAGTTGTTGTCCAGAGATCAGTTTTGAAAATGAAAAAATCCAAAGGGCATGATTTGAGCCAGCCATCCTGGGAACGCTCTCTTTTGGCTCATCTGGTGAGAACATCTTGGCTTTCAGCAGTGGCAGCATCTTCTGGAGGGGACACTAGAGAGGACACACAACCAACACATGCTTAGGAAAAGTAGATAGAGCATGTGTGGATAGAGCATGTGTGCTGGCCCTTTGTCCCAGACTGGTTTGTCCTGTGCCAGAAAGGCTCTGTTCACTATTACAAATATCACAGGGGAGGGTCCAACACAGTTACAGCCACTGTTTCCTGATCAGAATCACTCACTCACACCACCAGGGGTCCTCATAACCATGTTTTTCAGCTGTCACCATGTTCTATAGAGTCATGACGCTCCAGGACCCTCTAACATCACTATCTTTGAATCACTCCATGTAGGAATTCCTCTAAAGGGTTTTTGTTAGTGAAGCTTACAAAAGCTCACATATGAGTGAACCAGTTCCTCAGTGCTCCTCTGGGAGTGAGCACAGTTCAATAGCTTGTGTCTCCTGGAATGAGTCGTCAGAGCCCTGGACTTGGAGTCAAGAAGAGCTTGGCTCAAACTCATCTTAGACTGTAGAAAAATTTGAACAGATCCAAGTCTTCTAAAGTTGAAGATCAAATAAGATAACATGCAGAAAATGGTTGCTATTTTTTCTGGCACAGTAAATTTTTTAAGAAGTGTTCTCTCTCTTCTCCCTTAGTGACCACCAGGGGATGTCCTAGAGGGATCTTATTTTCATGCCCTTCTCTCTCTGTCTCCCTTTCTCTCTCCCCCTTTCATGCCTTCTCTCTCTCTCTTTTTCATGCTGTTTACATAAGAAATCTTATGCCATTTTATTAAGAAGTCGCATGCTAGAGTTCGCTGTAAGTGCGGGGAGGATGGCTCTTTTCCCAGGCGCTCACTATGCTGGCTGAGCGATCCTCTGTGAAGGCAGGACACATGGTACCACAGGTAATCCCTTTATCCAGTCCTCGTCAAGACCTCGCTAACCTGAATATGCCCATTAATAGTAGGGTATTCAAAGCAATGGTGAGCAACTTTCATTTCATACTCTTCACTCTGCCTAAATATCCTTAGCAATAAGAAGAAAGACCGTACGAGATCTGATTTCTTTTTTTCTGTCAGTCTGTGCTGCCTAATTTTTATATATATATAATTTTACTATATGGTCAAAAGAGCCTTAAAACAACAACAGAAATCCAAGCCTCAAATTGGCTGTATCTCAGTCATCTATCAAAACAGTGTCTGTGTAAGCCTCTTGTAGCCAGTATCTTGATAAATATTTGAATATTCACGGGCGCAGTGGAAACAGAGGCTGCGTTTTGCAGTGTTTCCTGTGTTGTATCACACTCCACGCTCTTTGTAAATTTGGTGAGATCTTCATTTCCCTTCCTTTGCTCCTCTCCCTACCATCCCCGTGTCCCCACCCCCACTCCCTCATTTGCATCACTCCTGCCCCCCAGGGCTTTGCTTCAGGGAAATCAGTATCAACAGCCTCGGATATGTTCGCCGTGACTTTCTCTATACTCATACACAGACTTCTGGTGTATATACTGTGGTATTTTTACTTCTTTCTTAATAAAAATGGGTTATACTAAGTCATTTCTCTACAACATATTTTTTGCTGCCTGATCTTTCAGCTCCCTTCCCAGAAAAATGCTGGTGAAGCCCGAGTCAGGGCCACTGTGGAAATTGCATGGGCTGAGCTCGGGCCGGGCTCTGACCCACGAGCCTCATTTTTGTCTCAGTGCGTGTGATGCCTTAAGGGGCGTCTCCGAGTCTGGTTTCTGGATGGAGCCGGTCTGTGTTGAGTTCCTGTAGCATTTATTTTCCCATTCTTCTCTGAGTCTGTGTTACAAGCACTGACGGGTTCACACACCTTTCGTTGCTCAGGTTAGCCTTGGCTTCATTGTGGCCATTTGATAGATTTGTTTTTCTATTACGGAAGTCAGTGCTGCCCTTGGACAGTCCCCGTGTGGGTTTCACGTGGCTCTGTGCCTTTCTCAGGCACTCCTTGGGAGCTGGTATTCTCAGTCTAGTCTGGATGAGGACACATGAATAAAGGGCATTAGATCTAAAGAACTTTATATGATAGTCTAGACGTTTGCCAACCTGGGTGAGGTTTTAGGAATGATGACTTTTGATGTATTAATTTCAGTTATACACAAGACTTTTCTGATGACTGATTGTGAATACTAATTGTTTCTCAAACTCTCTATTTTCTTGATGCCTTAAACAGGATAGTGTTTCACCAGAGGGTAGAAAAAAAGTAGAGTAGAAAGTTTATGCCATCCCATCTTTAGTAAGAAATGTCTAAATTAAACTGTTGCCAGAAGGGAGAACAGTCAGAACCAGAAGAGAGCAAAGCAAGGAAAGAAAGTGGCGGCTTGTCTTTGTTCCCTCCTTGCTCTCATTCTGGAACAAATGGTGCAAGTAACGTTCAATTAAACAAAGTCAATCTAAGACTGAGATGAAGAGATAAAAGTTACGTTCTAGGTGATGGTAAGCCCTTTCCTGAGTTTCCAACTCGCTGTGTGTCTGTGCATCTTATCTAAACTCTCTGTGCCTCAGCTTATCTGGGATGTCAAGTAGGAATAGCATCTGTCCTCCCTCTTCTTAGCTGTCCTAAAAGCCAAATAATATTTAAGGGATAATTTTGATGACCAAACACATTAAAATGCACAATATTCAAATTGCATTGACCAAAAAAGACTCATCTGTGGCACTGTGTTAGTCACAGAGGATACAGCCATTCACAAGACAGATCTCAGCCCTCAGGAGTATACACAGTCTACTCTGGTCACCCAGTAACTCATTTTTCCTAGAGAAGTTCATGAATCTTGACTGCATGAATTATGAAGCTTTTGCTTGTGATTTTGTTCCAGTCCACTAACCATGAGTTTAATTCTTTCATTGCCAGCCTTATGAATGCACTCTGAGCACATAGAATCCTAAAACATCCTGGTTAAACTTTATCATTTTATTGAAATCAAGTAAGAGTAGCATTAGCCTCTGCCATATTATATTCATCTTCAGATGAATTCAACCACAAGAAAACCTGAACCAGAGGTCCTCATCCTTTGGTACAGCCCAGCATCTGCTGTAGACTTTCTCAGACTGTGGTAGAACAGAGCTATCCACCCTAGAGGCCCTAAAACAGCAGGTGGGTCTTGGGTAAAAGTTGGACATCAGCATTGAAATATAATGCTTCAAGAGATGCTGATATCAAAGGCTCAGAATCCCCAGTTTCAAAACTAATAAACTATGAGAGTTTGTTTTGACAGAAAGACACATATGTCCTGTTGGAGCTCTGTTTTCATTCTACTGTTATCTACCATGGAATATCCCAAAATTGGTTTCCCAGAATAATTGAACCCCTTCCAAGTCATCCTCTTTATTGTATCCAGAGTGATCATTTTGAATTAAAATTATCATTATACCATAAAGTTGATCACACAGAAATAGAGTAGAATGGTTGTTACCAGAGGCTGGGAAGGGAGGCTGAGGGGCATAGGAGAGGTTCATTGATGGATATAAAATTGTAGTTGGATTGCAGGAAGTAGTAGTGTCCCATAGCACAGTAGGGTAACTATAGTGAACAATTCATTGCATATTTTAAAGTAGCCAGAAGAAAGGAATTTAAATGTTCACAACACAGAGAAATAATAAATAGATCCCATTTATCCTGATATGATCACTACACATTGTGTACATGTATTAAAATATCACATGTCCTCAATAAATATGTATAATTATTAGGTATCAATTAAAAAGTTTTAAGTTAAAATAATTAAAACACTTTAGTGGCTTCTCAAGGTTTGTAAAAGAAAGATCAAAGTTAGTAACTTAACCACAAATCCTGAAAGGTGGATTTTTCCTCTTTAGCCTCATTCTATAAAATGTCCTAGTCATTGTGCTCTCTGGTGCTCTCTCTCTCTCCAGCTCTTCTAATTTCTTAGACTGTCCCATTGCCCTTCTGAAGCAGGGGCTTTGCACACCTGTTTCCCTCTTTTCCCACTGGCTGGGCACCCTCCACACCACCTTGCTCACTCATCTCCTCCATCAGTTCATTGTCTTCTCAGTTCAGACATTCATTCCTCTTGGAAGCCTTCCTTGAAGTTCCCAATAGATGAGCTCTCCACCTCTCTCGCATGAGCTTGCAAAACGCTGTACCTCTCCTTCATATCACCCTTGTAATATTTACCTATTTGTGGGATTATTTAGTTAAATTGCTATGCCTCACTAGTGTTCTATAAGCTCATGAAAGCCCTGACCATATTCATTTTGTTTAGTTATTATTTGTGTGCTGGCCTTTTTCTGTTTTGTGACTGATATGAGATAGAAGCTCAATATGTATCTGCCAGTTGGTTGAAAGCCAGAATGACCAGAGAGCCAGTCCAAGGAGGGTCACCATGCCTAGTCAAATGGTTACCCAGGACTTAAGCTGTCACCTCTGTGCTGTTTCTTATTCTCTGAAAGTGGTTGGAGTCCTTGCTTTGGGTGGTAATTAGAGCCCAAGGAAGCTAGAGTCTGTGAGCCGCAGTGGGATTGGTCTTATTGCTGACCTAAGAGCTCCTGAAGACAAAGACCTGGAATCCACTTGAGTGAGCAGAACGACACAGGAGGGCCATCATCTGCTGCCTTCTGCTGTCCGACACATGGCCCCTTGACATTCTTATCTCCTAATGCAGAGCTCAACCCCAGAGACCTGTGCTCACACCAGGAGGTCCTAGGGGACTTCACTCTTTTTTTTTTTTTTAGAGACAGAGTCTCACTTCAGGGCCCTCAGTAGGGTGCCATGGCGTCACACAGCTCACAGCAACCCCCAACTCCTGGGCTTAGGTGATTCTCTTGCCCCAGCCTCCCCAGTACCTGGGACTACAGGCGCTCACCACAACGCCCGGCTGTTTTCCATTGCAGTTTGGCCAGGGCCGGGTTTGAACCCATCACCCTCGGTATATGGAGCCGACACTGTACCCACTGAGCCACAGGTGCCGCCCAAGGGGACTTCACTCTTGATTGGAGTATTCTCTGCCTTTGCCAACAGGGTCTGTCAGGCGTGTAATAAGGCTAATTCCCGACAAATCTACACACACACACACACACACACACACACGCATAGGGAGCCAAAAAAGGGAACAATGGTATAGATAACACCTGACCTAGTACCCTAAAAGTCTGACTCTATAATGGAAGGCTTAATGATGCCCCAGTTCAAACACTGAGCACCTCCCTCTCTTCCCCTATTATATGCATAGGTAATGAATGGGGAATTAAGAATGCTGTCAGGGCAAAAGGCCAGCATGACGGACAGCGGATATCCAGACAGACAGAACTTGGCCACATGTCTAAGTCCAGGCCAATAATGGGGAAGTGATAGTTACTGAGCTGAAAGACCAGGCATGGGAGCCATGCAGTCAGAACTGCACTCTTCCCAGTCCTGTAAGTGGCTGCTCTCCCCTCTCTTGGTGGAGACAGAGGAGGAATTGATTGGAAGTGTGAGTCTCCCTTTGTCCTCTCGCAGATGATGGCCCTGCGTCACTGTCCCCCTAGAGTCCCTCAAACCTGTCTCTCTCCCTCCTCCCCGTCCAGGTCCCTGTCTCTGATGGGAATGGTATTGCTCATTTTCTCCCATTGCTAACCCCAGCTAGCTACCTCGCATTTCCCTCAGATACTTGTTTTGGAAGGCAGGCTCTTTCCCCATTCCCACAGAAACTCTGTTGAAAAGCCAGAAAACCTGGGAGTGGAAACTGACCAGAACCAGAATGAGAAATTGATCAGCCTATTTTGGCTGCCCAAATGAAGGACAAGTCTCAAGAATGGTTGACATTTATATTTATTAGTGAAGGGAATTCAAGTAAGTACACAATTTGTAGCCTCGTGGATATTTGTTTTGTAGTTTTGAATGGAATTTCCTTTTCCACCCTAGCGGAGGATTTCTACATGCACTTACTGAGAGTTAGCCGCTGCGTGCCCCCCACACAATGCTTGGCCGGGCGTAGAGCAAAGGAGTAGGTCACGTAGATTCATAGGAATTGAACTGCTTTTCCTCTGCCTCTGAATTAATCTTGTAAATGTCACCATTTTAAACTTGGCCTTTTCAAAAAATATGATACCACATGAACCTTACTTAATCAAAAATACATTTCTAGTTCAAAGGTTTTGTGGTCTTTTTTCCCTCCTAAAAATGGGAAAGGCTAACAATAACAACAAGAACAAAAAAAAAAGCCTCTAGAAAAGGATGGGTTGTATATGAGGAAAGCTGGTTTTTGGCAAAATTGGGTCTCAGCAACTTCGTTCTTTGAGAATAGAAACTGTCATTCCAACAACCATTTCTTTTCTATAGGCAGGGGATTTTATAACATGGACTTTCTCTTTTCCTGCCTATCCATCACATGATTCAAATCAAATTTTGAAAGAATACTGCATGCGTTTACAGCTGTATTTTTTTTGTATTATTAAATCATAAACACAGATTATGTATACATTAATGCATTTATGGGGTACAATGTGCTGATTTCATACAAAATTAGGAATGCTTACATCACACTGGTTAATATATACATCTCGTTTACTCAATTATTGTGTTAAGACATTTATATTCTGTACTTAATAAATCCAACATGTACCCTTGTATTATGCACCATAGGTGTGATCCCACCATTCATCCTCCCTTGAGCTGACCTCCCCTCTCTTCCTCCCTCCTTCATCCTGGGCCATAGTTATGATCTATTCTTCATAGGAAAGTGTGAGTGATTGTAAATTGGTTTCATAATAGTGCTGAGTACATTGGATATTTTTTCTTCCATTCTTGAGATACTTTACTAAGTAGGATATGTTCCAGCTCCATCCATGTAAATGTAAAAGAGATAAAGTCTCCATTTTGTAAGGCTGCATAATATTCCATGGTATACATATACCACAATTTATTAATCCATTCATGGGTCATGGCACTTGGGCTTCTTCCATGACTTGGCTATTATGAATTGAGCTATAGTGAACAATATGGTGCAAATATCTTTGTTACAAAGTGATTTTTGGTCCAGCTGCATTATTTTTATAGTCATTTATTTTTGTGTAGCATTTTATAGATTAGTAATTGATCTGTAATTAATCTCATACCTACATGTTTTAAAAAAACTCTTTCAGTGACATCAGTAAGCTATTACTATGCCCATTTCATATATTTGGTGACTGAGACTGCAGAAGGCTGAATGACTGGCATGAAGCCATCCAGCTTGGTAATAACATGAGGATGTGTTCAAGGATGGGGGAACTTTCAGCTCCACAGTGCTTTCCTCACTATAATGAATGAACTGGAAGGTTCAGGCAGTGAGTGGGGTTAGAATCCCAGGGCTGCCACTAACTAGCTGTGTTAATCTTGATCCAGTGATGAAATCCTTCTTGGGTTCCACTTCTCTTCTAGAAAGTGGGTGAATATTGCCTATTCTTCTTTCTAGATTAAGATTCTGTGAAGAATCAAATGAGATCATTTGATAATTCAAAACACTGAAGTATAAAAGAATTAACCATTATTATCTTAAATAATAATAGGGCTGAGTCCGGTGTCATCTCAGGTATTAGGAAAGGTGTCTTCCCTCCTTCCTGCAGCATAATTAGGGAAGCAGAAATAAAGAGGGAGATCTGAGGATCTTGAAGACATGGGAAGTAGTCCATGACCACATCCCTTAGGCTAAATGTTTAAAGCTGTGTGTGCACACTTTTTATCCAGGTGAATGATAAGACTGTGAATAAAGCCTGCAGAGGAGTTGAATATCAGATTGGTCTGATATCAGAATAATCAAACACTACTAATTTACAAAACCTTGAAACTTTTGGTAGTTGGTGCCTTTCAGTTTTGGAGAGTGTCCATCTCACCAAGCCATCGCCTGCCATGGAATGTCGTAGGATTCTGTCAAAAACAGACAGATGCTCCTAGCTGTGGGAAGGAGCCAGGACTGTCATTATGCCTGAACCAGGAACTAAGAGAACCCTAGCCCCCCAGCAGAAGCAGCAAACACAGACTCAATTCTCACTGATGTTGTACTGTTTTTCAGGGTGATGTCCAGCGGACACTCATCCAAGTGGACTTCGGGGACGGTATTGCAGTGTCTTATGTCAATCTCAGCTCCATGGAAGATGGGATCAAACACGTCTATCAGAATGTGGGCATTTTCCGAGTGACCGTGCAGGTGGACAACAGTCTGGGGTCTGACAGCGCCGTCCTGTACTTACATGTAACTTGTATGTTATTACTGTTGTTGGTTTATGACATATCTTAATGTTGTGTTCTTTTAAAATCTAGTCCCAAATTTTGTATCAAGAAGAAAGGCACTAGTTATGGAAAATAGGAGAGTGAGATTGCAAACCAGGGAGAGAGTAAGAAGAGCGAGTGGAATTTGAATAATCTTCAGTTCAGGAATGCTTCAGGTTGTCCTCCTTGCCTTTACTATTCCTTCTCCAGGTGGCTGGGAGATATGACACCTGTGACTGGGGGCTGGGCCTGAGCAACTTGCAAAACTATTTGGTCAAAACATGATTTGTTTGGAAATAACTGAAAACAACCCACATGTACAGCTTAGAATAACACGTTGGGAGTTAGTACAAGGAAAGAAATCTCTCCCCCATCTGGTGACTCATGTTTCCCCATGTTATATCGGCCTTTGATAATTCTTTTAGAGTTCTTCTCTTAAAAAAAAAAAAAACATATTTTTTAGGCTTCATCTGTGGCTAATTTGGTGTTAGAGAAAAAATGGTCCGGGGAAAAGAGTATAAGAATAAGGTCAAGGCAGCTACAATGGGAAATAGTTCCAAGAAATACTAAAGCTTTTCCCTCATTGAGGAGTCTAAAGCTGTGAGTAGATAAGAAGAGGTAATAATCTAACTTCCAGTTATGTTTGATAAAAATGTATGTCATAAATTCAGTAGGTGTGAGCGTATCCTTCATCAGTCATAAGACTTACATTGGTTACTCGAGAAGTAGTTTAAAGTGAAAGATCTACAATATAGGAATGACCTTGTTCCAATTTCAAGTTCTAGATCAAGAGTATTAAGACCAGTCATTTCCCCATGCCTCTCTGCAACAAAACTGAGCATAGAAGTACAGAAATACCAACCAGGGCCTTTTTTTTTTAGCTTCTGTGGTCCAGTAAGAGGGCAAGATTATTTTGGTCTTGTGATCTCTAGGTGGTTTTATAAAAATCTTTTCTTATAAGACTATTTTGGGATACTTAAGAGATTGTTTGGTTGCTGAAAATTCCTAATATATCAGTAATTCCTTGTCTTTACCTCCTACACAATTATGACAGAGGTGCTTGGAAGACACACATAGTCCCTTCTCTGGTTCTAAACAAAGCTTTACAACAGGCTGCCCCATTTTGTCAACAGTTCATAAAACTGTTAACTGTGTGTTAGGATTTGCACTAAATAAGCTCTTCAAGTGTGTTGCCTCGCTTCTCAGAACAATCCTATGAAGAACCCTATTTACAAAGAGTGTTGAGGGTCAGAGCACTTATATAACTTATTGGAAAGGGGCAAATACTGCCTCGAAGAGCTCCAGACTCAGTTCTCCCTTTCTCAGGAATTTCAGTTCTGATCACTAAGGTTAGTGTTGATGCCAAGGGTGGCTTGAGGTTGGAGGAAATAAGTCTCCATCAGTTTTCACCCAGCCCATCTTTGCAAATCATCTCAAAAGAAAAACTATATGTATAAAACATAAACACTCAGGTGAGAAGCAGTGTACTTTCTGTACAACCTCACAGGTTCAAGACACACAGCATAGACCCCCTTCCATCCAACCACCTATAACCCATCTGAGACAGACTTTCAGCAGCTGCCTCTTAGTAAGATGTAATACCTCCCTGTATATCAGTGTTTAGAGAATGAAAGCATCATAGGAATAATACTCTTAAAATCTTGAGCAGTGCCTCGTATATCAGAAACATTAATTATATTGGTAGCAAAAGGAACTTGCAACACGGAATGATAGTACATTTGCTGAGAGTGGCTGCCTACACAGCATCCTATCATCTCCCACTGTTTATTCTATAAAGGGAATTTGCTAGAAAGGTACCTCCTTAGAAATTGTAGTAATTGTGCTCTGTACCTCACATGTTCATTATATATCTACCAAACTCCACCCACATGTAAATACTGAGTTACAATTAAAGTAGAAATTTCCTAGGGCCCCCCACTGAGTCCTTTCCAGCTTGGCCTCCTTGTTGCCCTATAGACTCTTCCTCATTCCTGTCCCTTGAGGAGTTTGCAGCCCTCTCCCAAGACCCCTGCCCAGTTTACTCAATCTTAGGAAGGAAAGTGACAGACATTATCTGTGCTCAAAATTAAGGGCTACCAAAATCACAACTTTGAAAAGAAATGCCATTCTTTTTTACATTTGCACATTTCATTTCATTAACCTTGTTGAGGGGCAAAATATTTGACCTCACACTTAGTGGAGGATGATTTGGAACAGAATGTTTTGTGTTCTGATCTTAATTTTGTAAACGCATCTTCAGTTAGAGCACATAATGAAACTCCTCCTATAATGTAACCTCTTTTTCTAAGGCTTGCATTGAAGAAGTAACTCTTCTGTACTAATTATATGAGAGCAGGACCATGCTTTAAGCTGTTTGCTAACTCACCTACATCTACTGAGTTACGTAATGGCGAGTCAGTTCCATAACATGTTAGCTTCGTGCCTCCCTCCCAAAGGACCGGAATGTTTTACTGTACACAGGGACTCATTTTGCTATCATCACATCTGTGCCGTAACAGATACTTTAGCCTGTCCCTTCAGAGGGAGATAACCAGGACTGAAGAACCGCTATGAATTGGCACCATCTCACACTAAGAAGGAGTCACATCAAGAGCATAGGAGAGTCACACTCCCAGGCATCTTAGAGCATAGGAGAGTCACACTCCCAGGCATCTTAGAACATAGTAGAGTCACACTCCCAGGCATCTTAGAGCATAGTAGTCACACTCCCAGGCATCTTAGAGCATAGGAGAGTCACACTCCCAGTGAATCTTATGAGCAACTGTTGGCACCAAAGTACTGAGATAATGGGGTGTGGCAGGGAGAGGAGATGGACTTGTAGGAAAAAATAAAATTAAAATGCACTGGACTGAGCCAAGCCTTCTGATTAGGTCTAGACCCTCAACTCAACCTCTGGGCAACTCACTCCATTTCTCTGACCCTAGATTCTCTCTGCTTTTAAACACATACACATCTTATCCCTAACAGTCCCATCAAGAAATGTGTGGTGCCCTGGGGACTGGTAAAATCTGATTTTTTTCCTTACACAAAGTGGCATATGCATTTGGATGCAGTGGATTCTCAGAGAAGTAGCAGAAACTTGTGCCTTGCAAAGCCTGCCCTCTTCCCTTCCCCAACCCCACTCATTCCCCACAGGTTCTTTCAGAAAGTCCACTACCTGATTTATGTACGTGTCTCCTCCACTCTGCAGACTCCAAAACAAAAGGTTTATTAGAAAAATAATATATATGGGTTTGCAAAGGTCATCAGAAACAAATGGAGCTGGGTTTCTGCTCAGTGATTCCAGGAGTGGGCCGACAGCTCTTGCTGGGCGCCCGTGTAATCCGCTGCAGCCTGATAGTTGGAAACTCCTTGGGGATAGTGCTCACTGTGCTCCACTCGTTTGCAAACTAATGAGACATGTGATGCAGCAGCGTTGCCTTCAGCTGGTTGGAGCAGAGAACGTAGAGGGCGTGCAGACCTCTGCTCTCAGCTGCCCCATCACAGCCAGTCTTGCAGGAAGAAATCTCTGAACACTGCAGATTTTCAAAAGGGGAGGCGAAAAAAGAAAAGCTAAGGTGGATGTTCGAGTCCTTCCTAAACCCTGCTCCTAACTACTCCCTTATATAGGAGCCATTTGCAGGCGTCTTTCTGACCCCATCTAAGGGTAGAATGATACATGTATCTTGAAAATGTGGTTTAATGAGCCACCTGCCCCAGAATTAAAAGAGAAAAATATAGTGTTCTGAGCCCTGACCCAGACCCGTGGAGTTAGGATTCCCAGAAGGGTGGCATCATAACCTACTTGGAGCAGGTCAGAATGATTCTTACATACACTGAAGTTTGAGAAACTCTGTTTCAGGATCTCACCTTTAGAGTTTGAGTCACTTTTGTTTTTTCAGTGCCTTTTAAGAAGCACTTTAGATAAATACCAATATGGAAATATGCAATATTTAGGTGGACAGAGGTATCTGGAACGTCAATGCCAGAGGCAGGCCGGAGTAGCCAGTACACACGCACGTGCACACATACAAAATACACACACAAGATGATCCGATTCACCGATGTCAGCTGTTTCCTGCAGCACAGGAGGGCTAAATAAAAAAAGAGAAGGAAAACCCAATTCACACAAGTAATTCTCCAGTTCTCTCAGCTACCTTGCCTGGAAGTCATACGGAGGGATGCAGCGCCACCTGCTGCCTCTTCTGTGCATCACAGGCATCCGTGTGGTGAGCTGCAGATGCCAGTTCAGCTCTCAGCTGAGTGCGCCAGCCAGCTGGGGGACTCCAGGGCAGGAGTTTCATCTCTGTAGCTCCATTAGGGCAGATGCACACTCTGAAGAACAGAGATGTTTAAAGAATAGGCTCTGAGGCAGCAGGAACCAGACATGTTGAACATGTTGATAAAAAGTGAAAGAATACAAGAAGCTGCAGGAATCTGAAAGATACATTCCATGCATACATGAAGGTATGAGGAGTATGCAGGCACGTGTGAACTCCTACAGACCCTGAGGGCCCCCAAGGCCAACACACTGTGTGTCCTGACCACCTCTTAGACCTCTCTGGCTTTTCTCTTTCCCTCCAACTCTCCACTGCAGCCGTTTGGCTCTCCTGCTGTTCACAAGCACTGCTGGCCCACCTCCTCTCCTCATGGACTTTGCACTTGTCCACCCTGCAGCGTTCCAAGTAGAAACTTGGTGTGACCGGATTTATTCAGGTTGCTGCTCAGTGTCATATGTTCTGAGAGGCCTTCCCGCTCTGTCACCCACCCCTGCTTTATGTTCTATGCAATGCCTTCCTGCCTCAAATACACCTTAGCTCCACCCAGGGCCAGTGTCCTCAGCACCTAGAAAAATACTCCACACACAGTAGCACTCAAAAACTATTGAATGGCTGCATCACCATATTTTACTAATAAGATTTCATTTTTGTCATTGAAAGAATGGCATAGAGGCATTTTTCTGCTGCAAGGTTCTAACTTACGAAAAAAAAGCTTGACAAAGAAAATGACTCTTTGGTCTTTAGAATGGAACTAGCATTTCTAGCGCAGCTCATCTAATTCTTGTATTTTAATTGGTTCATTTAACTCAGCTCAGGAGCATCAGGGAGAGCTTCACAGAGGAGGGGATGCGGGAACTGAGACTGAAAGATGACAGGTGTCCTCAAAAGGGCACAGGAAAGCAAAGGCCCCGGGATGGGCAGGCCATGGCTGGCTGCAACACGACACGTGATAGGGGAATGGCAAGAACTGTGTGATGAATGAGAGTGGGTGTAACGTGCATTTCCCAATGCCTGGGACATATTTACATGATCAGAAACTAGAGACCTAATATGTTAAAGTGATACTGGAAAGGTTCTATTGAGCATTGATCATCTAGCCCAGAAAGAGCTCTGAAATCAGACTACCTGGATTCACACCTTAGGAATGCTGTTTCCTACCCTATAACCTTGGGGAAATCACCTTCCTTTTGTTGTTCATCTCTAGACGAGGAGAATATTAGTGTCTATTTCATAATCTTGTTGTGAGGATGAAATCAGAAAGAAAAAAAGGGTCCTTAGCAGTGCATGTAAGCCAGAGTCATGATTCAGTAAGTGTTCCCCTTTTATTAGTGCCTTGAATTATTCTGGCTTCCCATCAACCACTTTTCAACCTATTCCTTATATGCTAGAAAATCAATTCTGTTCTGCATGTCAATCACCAAACTTCTTATTCTATAGAGAGTAGAGAATCATGAGACAGGGAATTATGTCTTTTGTTCATTTATCTGGTCACTATTTGAATACCTACTATGTCTTAGGAATTTTGTGAGTCTTTGTATATAAAGATCATGAAGGAATTTTGCCCTCCAGAACTCTGCAGCTCTTTCCCCCAGTCTCACAAATTTAAGATTAACATACGTGTCAGCTGTAATTAGATGATGAGAATCTTAATTTTGAGCAAGTAAGTATGAGGAACATGATCAGCTTGGCTTTCTAGAAAAATCACTCCTCCAACAGTTTGGAGAATGGATTAGCTTTGGGAAGGATGGCAGGCAGGAAAATCTGTGAGACATGTGAGGAAGGTACTTAGTATATGAACCAGGGTACCAGACTGGGGAGAGTGAGAAGAGGCTGCAGGTGAATATCTTATAGATGTGTATGAAGCCAGATCAGTGGTTTCCTAAATGGATGTGAATGGAAAAAGACATGTAGACTGACTTTCTGCTTCTGGAATGAACCCCTAGATCAGAGGTTCTCAACCTGTGGGTCTCGACCCACAGGAACTATATTAAAGGACTGTGGGGTTAGGAAGGTTGAGAACCACTGCCCTAGATGAACATGAGTGTTGATTTCCAAGCTATAGAGAATATTGTAGGAGAACACTGGGGTCCTTAGAAACAGTTAGTGACTGCACAAGTTAGGAGCCCTCCAGAATGAGGTTTCAGCACCCTCCGTGGGCATTTTGTATTTGAAGGTTAAGGTGTTGACGACATTGCCTAGCAGAAGGTCAAGTAGAGGGAGCTTAGGAAGCACAGGTAAAGGACAAGTGGAAGAGGCAGTAAGGAAACCTGGTGGGAAGCCTGAGGGACCACTCTCTTCTCCACCTCACGAGATGAAGGTGAGGATGAAAAATGCAGTAGAAGCTGCATTTTGCCTGGGAAGAGTGACTCAGAGCTAAGATTGGGGGTCACAGGAAAATTTCTAGCAGTTCTGTATGAAGAGGACATTCCTATCCTTCTGGGATTCGCACATCTGATTAAGGTTTCTGGTTTTTATGGGCCTCCATACATAGAATTGTCCTATACTTTAGATCAGCATCTCCTAATAGGATGAGAACGACAGAGCTCTCTGTCCACTCATATGCACCTTTGTGCTGAACCAGCTTGATTGAACCCCAAGCACAGCGTGTCCCAGGCTCACCTAGCCAGGCAGCTTTCCAGGTCCTCACATGCAGACGTGCACAAACACGCACACATCTTGAAAACCCAATACATAATAAAACATAATTACATGTAGAATGGGTTGGGGACTTTTCCCCCCCATACAACAGGGATTCTCAAGGTCTTCATGATCCTGACTTACTACCAAGGATAATAACCTCTTAGAAGGACTTTTCATCTTTCCAGGAAATCTCCTATTATGCCTGCTCACTTAAGGACTTCATAAATTGCTTGCAATTTCTTTAACTTTTACATATTCATAACTTAGTTTTTAGAACAGGTAGAAAGATCATAAATGGAAAATGCATAGACACAATTAGACATGATGTGTCCTTTTCTCCGAGGTAGGGAAAGCTCCTGAGAACTCCCTTCCGGGAGTATGGCTACCGTGTTTGGAGGCTTCCAGAGTGAGGTGCATTGTCTTCAGAGCAGGGAAGGCTGCCCAGAAGGAGCTCTTCCCTCTCTACTCCCTCTCTGTCTTGTGCCTCAGGTCCCCTGGAGCATGTACATCTGTCTCTTCCCTTTGTCACCACGAAGAACAAAGAGGTCAACGCGACGGCAGTGCTGTGGCCCAGCCAAGTGGGCACACTGACTTACGTGTGGTGGTACGGCAACAACACGGAGGTGGGTCTGCCTTCCACAGGGGTCTGGTGACGGGAGATCAGCTCCACTGGCTAGAAAAGGAAACAAAATGCCTATGAGCTCAGGAGAGTTGTGGTCGTCCTGGCTTTAGGAACAAGAAGCTCTGGGTGGTCAAACATCCTATAGTAGGGTCTCCCTCCCTCTCGCCCCTCTCTAACTACATTTTCTCTCTGCCTCCCTCTCTGTTGGCATTTACCTCCAGTTGGACTCCAAAGGGTCTTTTCAGCTTTAGTTTAGCAGACAAATTAAACTCTGCTTTCCAAAGATTCTAACAGAAATGCTGACACTGAGTCCTATGGGCCAGGCCATGATCACAGGCCTGGGGGTGGAGAGGAGGGTATACAGTCAGCATCACATCTTTGGAACCACACAAACGACAAAAAGGAAGAAGTGGTTACCAAAGGACACAGAGGTGAATGGATACTGGTCAGGCAAAAGCAACAGGTTACCCTTACGGTGCACCTGCCAGATGGCCCCCTTCCCCTACTTCCGAAATTCTGTTTCTTTGGGTAAGATTTATCCTTTGTAGTTTCCCCCAATATTCATTGTGTACAGAAATCAGCAGTATTTGAAAACAGACCAAACCTCATTTACTCTCAAGTCCCTCTTTGCACATGGGAGAGGGAGGAGGATGCCGCTGGAGTGGCCTCCTCAGTCTCTTCCATCTGCTTCCTAAGAGGCCAGACTCACGGCCTGCTGATGTCTCCATTGTATTTTTTTCCTCTGCACCAGGCTGCATGGGCTTTTTCAGTTTTGAACTCCTTCCATTCTCAGTAATTAAAATGCTTCCACACGTAGGTTAGGCAATACGGCAGAGCCCCGAAGGGCGCCAGAATGAACTGCTCGGGGCTGGAAAGCTTGATCATCTTCCAGCAGAGTCGTTTTCACTTGGTAACTTTGCTCGTCAAACGTAATCCTTCTTACTTATATATTTGTTTTTTAAAAAAATTTATTGGACTCCCTTGCTAAAGTACAATACATCTTATTTTAATACAACCATTTGGCTTTAAAGGGAGACACAATTTTGTACAAATGCGGGGAGAAAATTTCCCTGAACCTAGACCAGCTGTAGGCCTGACGGTGGGAAGAGCCTCTCACCGTCACTGCTAACATAACTCAGCGGAAAAAAGCCCTTTGCTTTTTGTTTGTTTATTTATTTGTTTATTCATGTGTTCACTTATTCATTTATTGATTTAAAAGACAGGGGCTTGCTCTGTCACCCAGGCTGCAGCAGAGTGCCATGGCACTATCACAACTCACTGCATAACTCTTGGGCTAAAGTAATCCTCCATGCCTGGCTAATTTTTTTTCTTCCATATTTTGTAAAGATGGGATCTCTCTATGTTGCCAGTCTGGTCTCAAACTCCTGGCCTCAAGTGATCTTCCATCTTGACCTCCCACAGTTCTGGTATTACAGGCATAAGCCACCATGCCCCAGCTTTAGAACTCCTTTGCTATTTCATCTGAAGTCAAGTGTATACATCTGGCTCAGATTGGGCCCATTATCCACCAGGGAAGAGGAGACAGAGATCTTATCTCCCTGAAAGCTAGTGCCAGAAGGTGAAAGTACTAGACACGTTTCTCCTTTGCCTCTTCCTATTATTTTGTTTTGTTTCCCTTTTAAAAGGAAACTCAATTCTCAGCAGATCCTACTGAAAAGACTACTTGTGCTGGGCTTTAGGTGTCCCTCTGCTATACAGGGAATTAAATGAATTTTGATTTTAAAATTTATTAGAAAAGATGGGAAGGAAATGTTTGTGAGGAGTGACTTAAAGGAGGTCTGTAGGCTAATAGTTTTCTCCTTTAGGACCCCAGCACTCTACTGGATTACAGGCACCACTCCAAATCCTTTTCCTTGTTGCATTTTTGTTTTTGTTTTTGAATCTTCAAACTACTATCCAATGAGTCCTTGTTTCCACAGTGATTTCCAGGAAACAGCTGATAGGGCTTCTGGGGACGGGGGGGAGTCGCACACGAGGCCACTCCTGTCCACCTAGTGCACAGTTTGGTACAGGATTGCTGTGCTCCGTGTAATTCCATAGGAATAGTACACCCAGCAGGTGAACACTGCGGCTGATGGATTTTCAGTGACTGCTGCTTAGAGCTAGATTAATATGAACTTCCTTTTCATGTAATGTGACTGTTCCCTAAGATGAGGAATCTACTTGATGTAAGGTGTGTGTAAAGAGAGACATATATCCTACCAGCAAGTAAGACTTTTATTCTCCCTTTCCCTGAATGGGGATGATACCAGGAGAGAAGTGTCAAATTCACAAGGAATGTGCAAAGCTGTTTGGAGTTACTTCCCTCTCTCCTTGCTGACCTGGACTTGAGATGAGGGGGAGGCGTAGATGGACCCAGATCCACACTGGGACACTAGGAAGAGCCCCTCATGAGTTAAACAGCTCATGTCAGCTCAGAGGTGGCAGATGTCTTGCTTGTAACTAAGGTTTCCCCTCACTCTGTGCCCTTGTTTATTTCAGCCCCTGATCACCCTGGAGGGAAGCATATCATTCAAGTTTACTTCGGAAGGAATGAATACCATCACCGTGCAGGTCTCAGCGGGGAACGCCATCCTGCAGGACACGAAGACCATCGCTGTGTATGGTGAGTGCCCATCTCTGATGAGGCATTGCTGCCCTAGAGCTCAGAGGAAGTTATCAGGTGCCTGAGGCCATCGTGCTGAGACCTTCACCTAGAGAGGAGGATAGTGGTTGAGAAAGAATTGAGGGAAAGAAATCTGATCTCCATTAGGGAAATGTGATTCATCAGGGAAACAGTGCTTGATATTCCCAAAGGGTCTGTTTGGGTTAGGTAAACATAGAGTGGCCATTTTCTGACTCACTTTAGGTAAAAGAAAGTGGCTTTTAGTATGAGTAAGGCTAACACAGTTCACTTAGAATTTCAATGACATTTGAATAAGTCAGTTATAAAAGAAAATGGCTGATGTTGAATCATTTCTTAAAGTTCAACTTTAAACTTCTCGATTATTAAGAGAAATCTAGCATAGTCTAAATGCTTTTTATAAAATCTCTTTCAAAAAATGTGTATTTGTGTATATATAACTCCACTAGATTAAAAGCAATGGAAAGGTCACAGTAACCCAATGTCATGTGTTGTCATAGACTGGATATTGCTTTGGACATGGAGCCATGCAGAGTAAACTCTTGTGATGAATTAGGGAAATTAAAAATAGTTTAATAAAAGATTAAAAAAAGAAAATGGCTAGAGTATTAGCTGGAACAAAAATTTGCTAAAATGAAAAAGTACAGTCATTGGTTAAAAAAGGAGATAACATTTTATAGATTGACCTCATTTTTTTTCTACACATAAAGATAGACGGATAATCACTGAGTGCTACTGGTGCAGATGTTCATTATTGGTATGGAAGTGGTACAAATGCATCATGAAAAATTAAAATTCAAAAAACAATAAATTAAAATTAGATAGATAGGAAACATAAATGCTGTGCAGAGAGAGTGCAAGGAGGGAAGGAAGGGAGGATAGAGGGAGAGAAAGGGAGACAGACAGATTAGCTTGTGGTACAAATATCAATTGCCTCAGTTCCAGAGTAATGAGGTAATTTTAAATGAGATTTTCCTGTGGAGAGTCAAATTCCAGTTTTCATTCCTCTTCTTGCTAACTTGACCTTCAAAATTAAAAAAGAAAATTCGTAAGCAACTTTGAACACATCTGAACATCAAAAGACCTCAAGGACACACTTCTTTTCAAGGCTGAGTGTTAGATGTCATAACTCTTTCTTCCCCTCTTTTTCCCTCCTGAGGAAGTTTAATCGGCACAACTAGTCAGAGGAAGTAAACCAGGGCTGTAATTTTCCTGACAAGCCCCCCCTCAGTGAGGTGCTGGATGGCCACACAGGGGCTATGTATAGTGGGGGAGGTCTTCTCCCCTTCCTTCTCTGTCTCCTGTCTTTGTGTTGGGAATACCTTTAATCTTTATAACAACCCTAGGGTACAAGAGGTGGCTTTGTCATCCCCACTGGTTCAGAGATAACAGTGGTACCTCAGCTTGTGAGTGGTACAGCTGGATTCCAAACCAGTCCATCTACCCCCAGGGCTGGTGCTCCAGAATTGCCCTTCTTAACTAACACTCTTTTATTTCCACCTGATGCTCTTTCCCCACTTCTCTTCCTCCTGGAAGTCACAGGTCACACTGAGCACTGACCCACTAGCCTAACAGAAGTCCTCTTGGTTGAGTATCTTAGCTATCTCTTCATTAGCATCACAGAGAAAACCTTAAATCTGGAAGGATTATCAGCTTATGTCCTGACATTTTATAGATAGGACATTGTGATATGGACATGGGAATTACTAGCTTAAAGTCATTCTGCTGTTTAGTGGCAGGTCCGGTACTAATAATGGTGGTGGTGGTGGTAATAAACATTGATGGAGCCCTTACTAACCAGCGGTATGTCTTCTAAGCACTTAATATGTATGACCTGGTTTATAAAGTCCTCTGAATGGACTTATGAGAAATGTTCTAAAATTGTGCCTGGGTTACAGATGAGAAAGGAAAAGCATAATAAACAAGCAGAGCCTAGAATTCTGAATCCAGAGTCTAAGTTTCTAAGGCCTTCCCAATCCCTTGCTCTGCTTGTTTCTTCCTTTCCTACAGTTTCTTTAGAGGCATCGGGTAAGGGTGAGTCACCCTTCTAAGGGGGCCACACATGTGGCTTTACTAAAATCTCAGACAGGGACATGCCCCCCTCACCTCTAACCACACTCCTGTCCCATCATCCATGCGTAGTTTTTCTTCAGTTGGAGGAGTTGTCCATCCTTTCATAGAACTGATCAGAATGTTGTAATGACATATTAAACAAACATTGCACCACACAGTTCAACAGGCAAGACGAACTCAACTGAAACAAAAGGGAGGGAGATTTCTAAAGGCTGAAGTTCACTCATGGAAAGCACTGAAGGGCATTAGGGAGCCTGGGGGTTAGAGGTGATTAGACCATCTGTGCTAGTCTCCCACCCTCCCACAGAGACAGGCAGATAGGGAGGGGTGTTATCTTTCTGGAGATTACATTTAAAAGGAATGGCTCCCAGGTCCTAGAGAAAGGCCATCCTGAATGGTAGAAGATTGACATCTCAAAGGGATAGGGAAGGAACTGAGGGGTGCAAATTTTCTGGAGTAAATGCTCTTTTTTTTTTAAAGAAATGGGAAGCCTAGGGCCTATAGTCAGAAAGAAGACTATCTTAAGTTTAATCAAACTGAGGGAAACATAAAGGCTCATCAGCGTCAGGCTGAAGGAAATCTGGGGAAGTTGACAGAGAAAGTTTTGTCTCCCCAAAGCCTTACAACAGACTGGAAGAAGAAACTCTAGTTTGCAAAAAGACAAAGTTGCTTCTAAATAAAACAGTGTAAATGTCAAGACTTGAACTCTCTCAACAGCTGTAAAAAAAAAAATTGCATATATATATGTATGTGTATGTGTATATATATATATGTACATACACACACACACACATACAGGGTGTCCATAATGTTTGTGAGCAATTTACTGTGTTAAACTATTTTAAATTGCACGTGAACTTCATGCCCACCCTGTATGTGTGTATTATTGTTATTTACCCCTTTCAGCCCTCCCACATGCATCTCCTGTTTCCTGAATGAAACTTAGGTAGAACATTGCTCCGCCATTCCCCCTCCCTGCCATCGTGGTTAGAATGATAATCACAGAGGAAACTGCATCGTTTTCTCATTTGTGCCCTTTTACCAACATAAACCATCTCCAGCAGATTGGTGGGAGGAGCGGAGAAAGTGAGAATGACATAAACTCATCTATTCAGAGCGAAAAGTGAGAACGCAGTGGGTGATTCTCATGATTCTTCTGGGTGGGGCCATTTACCCCACGGCCAATTAACATGCATTTCATTACTCTCCATCGGACCTGAATTGGTAAGATCCATAGGTGGACCAGTGACTCAGGAATATGTCTGTGGAATATGGTAGCTGCTGTGAATACACACCTGAGAACGTGAGAGTCTTCAAAGGATGTGTGTGATAACCGCTTAGCATTGTTAGGAAATGCTCAAGTGGGCTTTTCTGCTTCCTGAATGCATAATTGCCATCCCTGATGCCACCTGGCTCCTACTGAAAATCAATAAATGTTTGTTGAATAAACAAATGTTTAAATAACAGTGGAGGCTGTCTGAAATTTATGCATTTACGTATTCAAGGAATATTTCTTAATCAAATGACTCAGGGGTAGTACTTGAAAACCTACCATGTGCCAGGCGGTGTTCTAAGGGTCCAGGAACACAGAGCCCTTGTCCTCCTTGAGCTTATGTTAAGACATACAATTGAAAACAAGATAATGTAAACAGCAGTAAATATGAAGACATCAAGGAGCGTCCAGTGGTGGAGGGTGCTGGGGTGGAGGAAGGGAGGAACCTGAGGCTGGGTGCCTGGAAAGGCCTCTCTGGGGAGAGACTGAATGGGGGGCTGGAGCTGAGCACACTCAGTGCTCTGAAGTGGCACCAGCTGATGTGGAGCATGTTGGGACACACAGGAGTGCACAAAACGCAGGGAAGCTTAGTGGGGCAGGGAGAGGGAGAAGAGCTTCCCCCCCCCAGGGGATGGAAGCCGAAAAGGCCAAAGTAAGAAACTGCATTGTATTCTGAGTGCATTGTGGAGCTAAGAACAAGCTTTAGGGCAGCACTGTCATACACCACATGTCAAACTCTGTGCTGTGTTCAGGGAAAAGACACAAGAATGCGCCTCCCAGATCTGCAACCACAGGGAGTGTCATCGACCAAGACCCCCAGCACCAGGCTCCGACATCTATCTCCACACGATGGCCAAGTCCATACCTTCTAGGGACTGACCCCAGCAAATGAGAGTGAGGCAGGGAACCGAGGCTGACCTAGCAGTGGCACTCAGGGAACTGTTTTGCCTCTGAGATTCCTGGAGAGTCTTGCTGAGTCTTTCTCAAGCTGCAGAGGGAGGGGTCACCCAGCCTTCTTTCCCTCTGTCCTGCTGCCCCACACCCACTGTGGTCTGGTGGGTGCTCATCCCCGTTCTCTCGCATAGCCCTTGCTTATGCAGTCACCTCTGACTTGCTGCAGAGTGTGGACTGACTCAGAAGCTACAGAAGCAGCTAACAAAATCCTGGAATTCAGGAGCTTATAATTCTATCAGACGTCCATGTAAATAAAAAAAAATAAGAATAGGATGCCTTACAATAATAATTACAAATACATGATTATAATAATGGTAATTTCACAATCCTATTATAATAAAAGTATGTGTGTACAATATAATAGTTTCATAACAGAGAATTAAACTGTCATGGGGGGTGATCTTTCAGAGAATGCTTAAACCAGAGCTTTCGTATCTTGTGTATAGATGGTATGGAGAATGAGGCCTTCTAGGTGGAGATAACAGTGTGTGCAAAGGCCCGGGGCATAAACCTGCCTCAGTTCAGAGCACTCCATATAATTTAGTGTCCCGGAGTGCAGACTTAGAATAATTGGAAAAGGCTGCAGGAGGTAGGCAAACCACAGAGTCTAGGGCTCTGATTTAGAAAATAAGAGGCTTGTGAGATAACAAGGCAAGATAGTGAATGTGCCTTCCAGCAGGGTCTTTGTGGGGAGGGAGGAAGGAAGGGGACTTCAGTAGGGCTTTGTATAAAACATACAGTGTGCCAGACGTGTAGGACAGGAACTCGGCCTCACACTAACCCAGCAACTGTCCTGTTGTGTTTCTAGAGGAATTCCGGTCTCTTCGCTTATCTTTTTCTCCAAACCTGGATGACTACAACCCAGACATCCCGGAGTGGAGGAGGGACATCAGCCGAGTCATCAAAAAATCCCTGGTGGAAGTGAGTGCGAACAGTTCCTTCCCTTTCCCCGGTACATTTCCTCTCTGTCCCTGAAGAATTTCACAGACAGGGGACCGTTGTGGGAAGAGATGACAGGAAAGAGCTGGAGCCCCTGGCAAGTCTAGTTAATCAGTCTGACGTCTGCGTCCCCGAGCCTCACACCTGCAGACCTGGGGAAGGTAACCATGGACAGACACGGGGTCCTTGCCCCGGGAAGCTTATTCTACGTAGAGGAGAAAGACGTGGACACTTCTGCCAGTTGTACAGCACAGGTCATGATTAGGCCCTTAGTCGGTGTCAGGTCAGCTACTGTGAGTGACAACAGAAGGACACGGTAAGTAAGTGTCCTCCAGGGTGAGGACAGTCAGAGAGGTCTTGGGTTTCAGTTCTGCAACTGTGAGCCTTACAGGACCGTGAGCCTTCAGGATGTGATTGGCAACTCTATTTTTATGCCCCAATTTTTTCAAAGACCTTTCTTTATAGTAACAGCCCCATGAAGGAATTATTACCCACTTTTTGTAGATGAGGCAACTAAGAAAGGTTCAGAGAGGTTAATTAACTTGCCTAAGCTCTCCCAGCTAACAAGTGATAAGCTCCAAAAGTGAAGTGAAGGGCTTAAGTGCAATGTCTGGGTTTCTACCTTTGCGACACAGCCTCCCAAGGTTGGCGCGAGCATATTTAGACGGTTTGGTTTATCCATCTCTAAGCAAATGTCACGGACAATTGGAGAAGCACATCTTTTAGGCACTTTCCCCCACTCCCCATCCCCACTCATTCTTCTGTGGGTCTTGGAGTTCTTAGTCCTTGAGGTGACAGATGTCGGCCCGAGGCTGGAAAGATTGAGGCAGGCAAAGCTTTGTTTGGGGCTTTTGCTCAAACAAAAAGGAGAGAGTGCTGGTGAAGCAACAGATGGCTCTCTGAACCAAGAACTGGGAAACTTTTAAAGGGGAGAGAGAGAGTTTAGAGCCTGCATTGAAATCATAGCATGTAAGGGCAGAGCGGTTATTGGTAGCTGCCCAACCAGTCTGTGCTGTCTTTGAGGCCAGCAGACCACTCTGATGGTTGCCACATCCTGTTAAAGAAAGCAGAACTACTTCCTATTGAAGCTGCTGTTAATCCTCCTCCAGGCTTTTGTTCAGCATTGTAAGCAGACTTAAGCTTTGGCTCAGGCAGGTGGCCAAAATCCACCTCCTATAGCATCTCCATTCCTCTTTCGTGAGTGAGCAGAGGAGAGGGAACAGCCACTCAATGCGGCTGCGTGAGCTTATTGCACAAACATGGAAAATCGGAGATGAGTTACATTTTCCTGGAATATCTCCTTCACCCCAAAAGAAAGCCCGTTTAATGCTTTGTACATTCTTTCCTGCTCCCAACACATGATGCCACGTGACACAAAATGATGGTGTGATAAAGGCATTCAGATAACCCCTGCTCAGAAAAGAGATCCCTCATCCAGCCTCTTGGCGTTACCTTGCTGATGTTTATTTAGTGCTTATTTAGTACATTGCAGGCCCTCATTTCAGTGCCTGGCAATATTTAACAGATTTAATACCCCAAATAAACTTGTGATATTCAAACTATGATTTTCCTCCCATTTTGCAAGTGAAACAGAACATAGAGATATTGGTAGCTTGCCAAAGGCCAAAGGTCATACAGTTAAAAACCAGATTGTGTAGTCAGACCACCAAGGTGTGAACTCGATTATGTGGTTTCCTACCCACTCCTCTCTGCTGCCATCCCTTGTCGTATTCCAAAGAGAAACAGGTGTGGATGGAACATTGGTGTGGACAGGAGGTATCTTTATGTGCCTAATGCCTCCTCACTTCTGTGTCTGTGGCATCTGCAACATTATTGATGGTTAAACACTTTGGCCACCAGGAGGCAGAAAGACTAGACTCCAGGCCTCGCTGGAGTAGGCAGGCCCTTCTGCCCTGGGGGCCACCTGTCCCTGGTGTGACCACTGGTTTCCCCCTCTGTTGTCCCAGAGAGATGACTTACACCCTTTAATGAACCCACTGCTCATCTCCTTTTGTCTGCAGCCTCCCAGGGACCTGTGGCCCCACAGAGGTCTGCCAGGCAGATGTCTAACTCCCCCAGGTGATTTATTAACTAGGCATTAGCTCAGCAGTGACCAGCCTTCCAGGCCGATTTATCCCCACACTGACTCTCTAGAGATCAGATGCCCTGAGTCTCCACCTTTCTAACAGCTGCCAGGAGGGGAGAAACTGCTGTTGATCAACGTTTCTAGGCTGCTGCATCACAGTCAGCTAAATACAAAGCAAACGGTTGGCTCGACGTTTGTGGGGGTCGTGGCCATGGTAGTGATGGAGTTACGACCTTCCAGGTTCCAGGCTTTCTGGTTACCTGAACCCAACAGGCAGCTGACCCACTCCCTGCTTCCCAGCATCCCACTCTGTTTTTAAGACCAGTAATGACACAGGCCACTTTCTTAAGTCCTAAGGAATCTCATTGCCATGTACTCTAAGAAACCCTGCAAGAGGTACAATTTAGAATCAGCTTATCCACAGTCTTTCTTTCCTATTTATTATGAGGCAAAACTTGGTGTGAAATTGGTTACCTTCTTGTCACCAAATTATCTTTTGCTATTGATATTTTACAATGAAATCTTTAATTGAATCTTGTTCAGTAAACGTTTTTATTTATAACGATGGCGATCCAGACATAATCTGTGAGTTTACAATCCAGGGTAGAGTTAGCTATAGTAGGAGCTGGTGTTGTTAAGGACAGGATAAGAAAATACTGGTTTCCAACACAGGCTTCACAATCAGACTGGGCATCCTAAGTATCAGCAGTCACTTTCTAGATGAACTTGAACCACTGTTCACCTTTCTACAGTGACCATCTTTCCTGGGGTGGAAATAGAGACACACCACCGTGGAAGATCGTGGTACAGGGAGGTACTGGTCACCTTATCTGCCAGGAGTGCTATGGGCACAAACTTCCACTGCCTTGCTACAGCTCATGCCACTTTCCAAGGTGGCTCGTGTCTGAGGGTGAGCTGCAGTACATGAAGTCACACCCATCTCACCCCAATTTAAGACAACTATGAAAGGCCCTTTTATCTCCCTGTGGGGTTTCTCGAGGCTGTCATTGGGCTTCCACACAGCAGCTCAACTTCTCCCCAGTCTGTGCCTGCTTCCTTCTCATAAATGTGGTTGCCAAGGCCACTTTTTGTAAATGTTCTACTCTGAGTCAGCTTTCTAAGGACCCCAGCCTATGACAAGTCTTCAGCTCAGAGTAAGGCATAACAGCATTTCCTTCAAAGGTTTGTTGTGGGGGGTTGCGTAAAATGATATTATAAGTTACTTAGCACAGCACCAGGAACTTGGTGTGGACCTAATAAATGAAATTTCTTGCTGCTTCAAAAAAAAATGTACCCATGTGGAATTCAGAACAAGCAGCCTAATTGGGAAATAATGAAAAATGTAGTGAAATAAATCAGCTTTAGTCATCATGGAGAAGGCAGGTTTTAGTTGCAAATATAGAGAAAAGACATTCTGGGGGAGATGCCATACACAAAAACATGCACAGGAAGGCTGGAGTATTGAGAAATTGTGTGCCATTCTGTTTGGTTAGGTCCTAAGCGGCCTGTGTGAGTTGTGAGTAATTAGTTTGGAAAGGAAGTGTGGGTCCATGTTGCAGAAGGCCTTGCCCTTAATCCTGTTAGCAAAGGATTCTTGCAAGCACCTTGGACGGGTAAATCTGGAAGTGGTGCCTACCTCGTGGGGATGCAGAGGCTGTGGTAAAACTTAAGGGAAGAGTCCAGGGGACTGAACTGGGGTATTGACAGTGGGTACTTAAACAGGAAGAGACCAACAGGATGGGTAGTCTGGAAGTTGATATGATGGAAGGGGGAGTGTGATATAAGAGGTGGACGCAGGGCTTCAGCAGGGGATACCTGGGAAAGTACTGTGTCAGGCCACCAAAAGGGGGACTGAAGATTTGGGGGGTGAAAATGAGAGGCTCTTTTTTTGAGATGTGCAGAGGAAATTCTAGTGAATCACCAAATGGTGTCATGAATGGCAGCTAGCAAGAGAAGCTGAGCCCATGGCTGATGATTCCAGAACCATTTAGAGAGGGAGGACTTAGGGGAAACCCTGGGTTGTAAGCTCAAGAGACAGCAAAGGAACTCAGACAAAGAGCAGTTCTTTGAGTGACCTTTGTTAAGTTTAACAGAAGACTCAGACTGGCCAAGTGAGAGGCTCAGAGAGCTTCAGGAAACAGGGCCAAGCATCAAATCTGATGCTGTGGCGAAGTCATCAGGTGCCTCCTGTGGGTTGCGATGGTGGAGTCAGGCAATTAGGATGTGACTGGTCTGTTTGAGGAGTAACTCCAGTGGGCTGATGGAGGAGGAAGCTAGGGTAGAAATGGCGAAGGCATAAGGGGCAGATGAGAAACATGAGTGGGGAACTTTTTACTGGCCCAATTCACTTCCTGGAGATGCCTTCTGAGAAGAAGAGTGGACACTTGAATCCCCAGGGACACTACTACAGATGCTTCCTGTGTAACTCATTTCGCTCTCAAAACCACCTGTCAACAAGGCCAGTACTACTATTATCCCTGCTTTCTACTTGAGGGAGTACAGGCACAGAGAAGATAAACAGTGGGCTTAGGGGCTCACAGAGTTGGGTCTGGGATTTAATCATGGGGCAGTCTCACTCCGGAGCCTGCACTAGTAGCCTGGTCCGGCATCTCGTGGACCTTCCTGCCCGATGCACCCAGACCTGTGCTTGCACACCCTCCACTCCCTGGGGTCTCCTCCAGTCCCCATCCCCTCTCACATACCTGGTCACTTCTCACTATTCTTTTCTACAGGACTTATGTGAGCTCTGTGTCTCTCCCTTAGGCCACTGGGGTTCCAGCCCAGCACATCTTGGTGGCGGTACTTCCTGGCTTACCCACCGCTGCCGAACTCTTTGTCTTGCCCTATCATGATCCAGCAGGAGAAAAAAAAAGGTCAGCAGATGATCTGGAGCAGGTGAGTCCCGGGAGACATCTGCAGCCTCCATCTGCAGCCTGACTATCACTACAGCAGCTCAGAAAGATCCCTGGGGAATCTGGGCTCAAGAGAGTGAGCTCCAGCTGTACGTGGAGTCTCTGACTTTCTGATCCTTTATTTCTCATCCATAAACTGATGATTCTAACTATACCGTGACCCAAAACACCAAAATTAATAGAGTGTTAATTATAAGGAATGGCTAAATTAGTCCCATAATGGATTTCCCTGCAGTATTTACAATGAATAAATCTATTTGCACCGTCATTAAGAAAAAAAGAAAAAAAAACTGTTTGTGATAATAAGTTAAAAAAAAAAGCAAGTAGCTGAATGACACCCAGAGGATGAACCCACTTATATCTTACCACAGATGTTGTGTGAATCAAATTACACAATATGCATCTTCTTTAAAAGACACAACTTTTATACAATCATTAGTTCTTTTAGGATCGAATTTGTGTTGTTGATGATAAATGTATAATATTGGCTCCAGAGCACCTCCACTGGCAGCTCTGAGGGGGACCTTTCTCCTCATGTCCACCACCTGTTGGAGAATTTGAGAGACAGTTTTTCTCTCCCTCCTGCCCCCCCCCCTTCTTTTCTTCTCTTTCCTCCTTTTTTAAAACTTCAAAAGACTCTCCCATCTCTGTAGTGGGGATTATTGTGTTGCCATTCTTTGTCTGTCCAGTTGAAATGATCCTCCTGGGTCTATGTGCCCTTGTAGCAACCGAATGATTTCCGTTTCTCAGTTCCTCCAGGTGTAGGATTCCTTTCAGTTACCGAACAAATATTGGCTATTCCCCCTTTACTTTGGGCAAGCCCATAATCTAGCCTTATGACCTCTAGTCTTCCCAGATGACTTGAGAAAGTTCGATAAGAGCATTATTTTTATTTTTTTAAGAGACAGAGTCTCATTTTGTCATGCTCAGTAGAGTGCTATGGCATCACAGCTCACAGCAAGCTCCAGCTCTTGAGCTTAGGTGATTCTCTTGCCTCAGCTTCTCAAGTAGCTGGGATTCCAGGCACCCACCACAACACCAGGCTATTTTCTGTTACAGTTTGGCTTGGGCCGGGTTTGAACCCGCCACCCTCGGTATATGGAGCCGGCGCCCTACTCACTGAGCCACAGGCGCCGCCCCTATAAGAGCAATATTAACAAAGCCCCAAATTATGGCATGGCCCACCTCCTAGCACAAACCCTCCTTTGAACTGCCACGGTCTCACTTGGCAGAAGACTCAACTCTGTGATTTCCTCTGTGTTCAAGTAATGAAGAACAGAGCTTCCCCAGAAAGCCCTATGAACGCCATTTCCTAGCGTTCGTGGAGGTGAAGGGTGGACCTCAGGTAGTCTTTCAGATTTGCATCCAGCTCGTCCCCTCCCAGCTTCCCATCACGTCCTAAAGATTGTTATCTGTGCCTCAATTTGGGGGGCAAAAGAAGGAGTTATTTCTCAGCCCTGCTGAGAACCTAGAGGGGGAACAGATCTCTTGCCGAGGCGTTTAGGTGTGAACACTTGCCATTGTCTCTCCTCTGAAATCTTGTTAGTTTTCCAAGAAATCTAGATGATAATCTTTTTAAGCACGGGAGAGGGGACGGATTTAGAGTCAGCTTTTATCCTACGTGCCACATCGTCTGTGTATCTTTACTTCTCACACTTGCCATTTTTCTCTTAGAGTGTAATATTTTCTGCATGATTTTTCGAGGTGAAATTTAGAGAGAAATTTCTCATACTTATTTATGGATGTATCTTGCTTTGACTGTTTTCTCTAAACTGCTTTTCGTTCTCTGTTTCTTCTGGGTGCTTCCTCCAAAGGCAGTCTCAGAGAGCTGCGGGATGGTCCCCAACGCAGCCTGTATTAGTCATCGATGAAACCTCTACTCCGAGATCTGAAAGCAGTTGGCTTGTTTGACGGCTGTGTGATTTAGCACAGGGCACACTGTGTAGGAAGTCCACAGCTCAGTAGAAAACAACATAGATTCAGATAAATATAAATCAGTTTTCCAGTTTTGTTTCTGATTTTTTGTGCATGTCTGTCTATTTCATGGATGAGAAAAGTTAGGACCAGAGAAGTTATATAATGTAACCAAAGTCACACTCATCTCATAGAGTGTTAAAGAGGATTAAAGAAGTGATATACCAAAGTACGTGACCTAGAGTAGATGATGTATAACAATAGACAGATAATGGTTGCATTTACATTTATTGTATGATTAAAAGAGATGTGGAAATGCAAAAAAAAAAAAAAGTTAGGACTATTAAAGTAGACTGGTGTAGTCAAGGTCATGTATTTGAAGAGAGAATGATAGGAGTAGAGAACCAGGGATTAATGAATGGAATTACGTAAAATGGAGAAGAAAACAAGAATAATAAGAAAAGGAAAGCCTGATATGAGTGGTATGAGCTGATGTAAGCTATGCAGATGTATAGCGTTAAGGTACTAAGCTAGAGATTGAAACTTTGTACGGGAAGATTGCCCATGTGCTAACCTCTCCCAGCACTCAAGCCAAGGTCAATCCAGTGGCCCATAAATGCCAAACAAAGTGTGTCAGAAACTCGTGTCTTACTTGTGAACATCACTGTTACCCTGGAAAGTATAGTAATGAAATCAATTTATACAACCAAGGCACATGTTTAGACCCTACGAAAGGAATTGCCCCCTGGAAACCTGTAGTTTTTAATGTAGAAGGGGTCCTTTCATCTTTCTCTCTGACTTAGTCACTTAAACAACTTTAGGGAGAAAAAAATGGGTTTACAGACTCTTTAATTAAGAAGTCCAGAGATACTGTTCAAGCATGGATGAATTCAGAGCCACTCAAGAATGTCAACAAATCACTTCCCTCTCTCCCGCTCTCTCCATCTGTTTTCCCTGAGACCATATGGGAAGTTGGCCTGAGACTGAAGCCAACACACAGCAGAGCGAGGCTGGCCACAGGAACCCCCAGCTCCTACTTAGCCAGTTTATCAACCACATCCCAAAGACAGTACCCCTCTTACGAAAGCATCGGCAGCAACCCCAGGTACACAATATGCTCCGACTTGGGTGAAGTGGCGTCACTTAACCAGTCCCTTGTAGTCATGGGGATAGAGTTGCTGCCAACGGAAAACTCAGATGCTTTATACCCTCCCTGAACCAAACGGACCAAGAGTGGAGAAAGGACGTGATTCCTCAAAGAGAAATGTGGAGAATGGTGAAGGAATGATGGGCAGGCAAAAGCTGCTGACTTCCATTGTAAGAAATTATACAGAAATCTAAGCCAAACACAGAGTAGACCAAACAGCAGAAATGAACACTCTCTTTTGAAGGCTACACTGTGAATCTCAACTGAAAGTCAGGAAAGGCTTTCCTTATCTCCTTTCTTCATGCCCTGGCCCTTTCCTATGAATGTATAGTGTAGAACCCCCAGCAGAGGAAGAACTGGGACCCGGGCCAAATGACCTCCACCGATTGGGGGGCAAGGCCCCAGGGGAGGGCTCTGAGCTCTCCTTCCTCACTTTCTCTGAGAGCGTCCAGAGAGCAGGATGCTCTTGGACTGTGCTGTCTTATCTCTGAAATACATTGAAATCTTCACAGTGGGGAGTAGGTGGCCCTGTTATCAGGATGATGGATTCTGGGTTAATCAAGTGACCTCAGTCTGGGAGGGTTCTGCCAGTCTTTATTTAGATCTCTGAGTGAGAAAAGGCTCTCTTTGCCCTTAGCTGGCCTCAGCGGAGTAACACGTGCTGCTCTTTGGAGGCCAGCTGCTCAGGACTGGGGCAGGCCCTGCTCTTAGGCTTTGCTCTCCCTTCTCTCTGAGTTCTCTGGGCTCAGCAGATTTGTGTCTGGCTGTCCTGGAGGGAGGAAAGACCCTGCTCTGTGGAGACTATTTGCAATGCTGTGCTGGGAGATGAGGAACCTACCTGTGTTGTCTTTCAGAATCTTTAAAGGGCATGAAAACGTTGGAAAGGGACAGAAACCACTATGATAAAAATTAACCACATGCAGTATGATTTCCTTGTTGGCTGTTTATATTATCATACAATATTTGACAGATGCAGAACCCCAGATCTGAGGAAGAAATAATCAGATGTGAAAATAGAATAGTCTACTGGCAGCATCTTAAGAAATGAAAGATGTATTATCAAATGTAATTAATAATCTCAGACTATTTTCTGTGTGTCCACATAGTCTGCCTGGTGGTCCAGAATTTTTTAACCTGGGCAGTTGAATTATAAAAATCCTCTGGAGTTTACAAGGGAGGTCACTGATGGAGGGAAACTGTTAGAGAAGGTAAAGTAAGTGAGAGTTGGATCAAAATTCAAAATGAATACAGGGGAAAGAAACAGAAGCTGAAAGCTGGGGATGGGGAAACCGAGGGAGAGAAGTGTTTGTGGCCAATTTGTTTCTTCCCGGACATCATCTAAGAAACTCTCAGGCACGCTAATCCAGCTGATTATTTCGTGCTGAGAAGAAGCGTGACTGGTGAGCTAGTGTTAGTAGAACTTCGTGTCTATCTCCCTGGCTTCCCTGTTACTTAATCCAGATGTCATGTGGTATGAATTGGGAAAGATGTTCCTCCAGTGAATATAAAAGGAATAGTCCTCAACTATGATTGAATAGACCTTAGTAACATGACAGGTCAGAATTGGACTGACCAACTAAGTCAGCCCAGTGTCCTCTCAGGCCAGGCTCTCTTTACCTGTGGCATCAGAAAGCTGTGTGTGTTCAGTAGGATTTGATTCTCCTACCAACTTCAGAGCAGGCATTGGCATCTCAGCCCAGTGGAGCTTTGTCCTTGACAGATTTGTCCTTGAAGGTCTCCATCTTCACCTTGCACCTCTCCTTTGGGTTATGCTTTATGCATTTACAAACTTCTCTACTGTCCTTAAACTCCTTTTTTCCACATTCCAAGGATTGGAATCTAACAATTCCAAGGATTCTAACAATCTGAGAATGCATAGTAACCATCACTGTCACCGACTGACTGTTTCCAGTCAGGCTGTGTACCCAAGCCTTCTGGCTACACAATAGCTTGTACCCCCTGAATGTCTCCTAGTTGACCAGAGCCACAGCACCTATTCAGACCCATAAGTTGGGAGCAGAAGTGATACGCATCACTTCCAAGCTGAAGTATTCAAATACTAGTTATAGAATGCTGAGAGCTCTTTTTCCCTTCTCTGGTGTATATGGCAGGTGGAAATGTTTGAGTTGGCTGCTCTGCCAGCTTGTGTCCCCGTGTGACCACAGTGAGCGGACACCACCACCTCCCCGCAGGAGCTATGACGTGTGAATGAATATGCCTTTGTCAGTTCAAGCCCCTGAGAATTTAGAATTGTTACCTCGGCCCACCCTGGTTGATTGTGACCTCTACACTCATCTTCAACATAAGTCAATAAGATGAAGAGAAAGAGTGATGATTTCCCTGTAGCAGGTCCCTTTATGACGTTGTTTTAATGGTGGCCTGGCCAGTATTTGTACTGCGTCTCCACCATCCTTTGAAGTGGTAGTTTAGATTAAGTGTGTTAATCTAGTCTGCCACCAGGCAGACTATGTGTGATTTGAATCATAGGCATATTCCACCAAATAGGTAAGCACCTGTAATACATGTGATATGTTGTTTCCTTGGTCATGATTGTTTACCTGAAGTGGAATAGGAGACTGGGCAAGAGAACAGCAAGAAGAAGGATGACTGTATAAAAGATAAATGAAATGTGTTGAGACAGTACACTTTTCACCAGACAGAAAGAGAAGTGAACTGCAGCAGGTCCAGACTCCCAGCAATCACACACTGTTTCACTTGAGTCTTATCAGGCCGTGTTTGTCCTTCTCACTGAGGCTTTTGCCTTACTGTCCTGTACACGGCAGTTTATCCTGCTCCTCTCCTAGCCAAAATCTCTCCTGTTACCCATTCTACTAGCTGGGGAAGAGAATGTGGCCGTCCTGAGGATGATGTTAGGAATTGCCTATTCCTATTGCCCATATGGGTTGTCCTGTTTTCAGTTGGGTGCTTCACAGATGAATGAGGGATGGCAGCCTCATTAATGAAATGCTGCATTGTTTTTTCATCTCCTAATCCCACTCTGCCAGACGTCTCTCCACCTATCTTTTGCTATCTCTCTTTTTGTCAAGTAGTCAAAGTAAAATGTTTTTAGTTGAAATGGCCGAGGATTAGGAGTCAAACAAAACTGATGTCTAGTCTCAATTCGTCAAACATTAATTTGGTAAACTTTGGTATTTCCTTTAAGTTCCAGTTCTTTTCCATGGAGATGCCAGCACCAACACCTGAGCTATGCTATGTTAGAACAAATAGAAAGAAATCAGCAACGTTACCAAAATAGGGTTCAATGTATATGTAATAAATGTGAAAATACAGGGTGTCCCATAACTCACCCCTAAAGTCACCATACATGGGGAAATTGTAGCTGAATGTGACTTTTTCACAAAATATTCATTACACATTTTTATAAAATATATTTTACAAGTACTCTGTACATGTTGGCCACCTCTTCCTAAAATTTGTAATCAATAATTTGTAAATGGAGATACATTTAGTTACAGTTTCCCATTTTATGTATGGTGACTATAGGGACACCCTGTGTGGGGACTAACTCATCATCTGATGAAAATAATACTTCTCTTCGAGTGGCATGGAAATCATTTCAAATATTGTGAAAATCTGCAAACAGTTGGCTGCTCCTTTGAGCAGAAAAGTACACGATTCTAACTGAGATTTTTCTTTCGTGCAATGTAAATTTCAGTTGGTTTTGTGTCCTCTGCGTGGTTTTCTGCACGAAGCCTGTGTTCAGTGTTGAACATCCTTTTTCTTGCAAGATAAATACATGAAACATACTTCCTGTTACCTGATTATTTTTGTATTTTCTGCTTAATTTTATAAATGATACAGACAATGAAGTAATGTTGTAATAGGAAATCAATTATTTTCCCCAGAGACTCTCCCAGAGGTTATAATGTAGAAGCATGTTGTTCTGATGAAGTCTATTTTCTGGTTTAGCGATTTATATCTCTCACTTGAAGAAAAAAGTCTCAGGCATAAGAAACATCCTTTCACCTGGTTGACAGTGGAAAGTTTCTCTCTTACAGATACATAGTTCCCTTTGATCCCCACGAAAGATTCTGCAAAACACTCCAATTGCTTAATTGCTTTTGACAAATGTTTTATCTTTGAATTGAAATATTTTTCTGCAATTATATATGTGTGTTTCATAGCCTAAATCTTTGTGATAAAATTCTACTAAAAAAATCGGCTATCAGATTCCTCTAAAACCTTACCACTTGGATAATAAGAATAAAATAGTAAAGGAACTTGCTAGAGAAGACAGCGGAAATGTATTCTGTGCGATCTGTGACAGAAATCCACTTCTGTGAACGTGGACCATTGGAAGATTGCCAGCGCCCAAGAAAAGGAGCAGCCTAACATAACGAATTAAGTTGTTTTCAACATAATTTTATCCCGGTCTTGTTTTTCGGCATCATTTTAAAATGACAACATTTGAGAGGCTGGGCTTGTGCTGGATGCCAGGTGCTCAGCCACAAAGCCCTGCTGGTGGGGCTTCTGCATGGGACTCTGTACTTCAAAACTGGGTCATCAGTCCCTGTTTACTTAGTAAAGGGCTCAAACGTGTGCCTTTGACAACTCAGTGCAGGGGAGTAAGTGAAGCTCAACAAATAGAAAAGGAAAACAAAATAAGAATTGCAGTAGCAGAATGATAATCAGAAAGCATCTAATTAGACTAAATAACATGTTGAACAAGAATTAAATTGATGATTAGAATATTATTATTAAAAAAGGCAAGGAGACCTCATAAAAATAATAGGAATATGGTCATTTTTCGAAGAGCTTTTCAGAAATTCCTCAAAAGTGTAAGAAAAACAGCAAACTGAGCTGGGTTTGTTTTATTTCACCTTAAATAGATGGACAACGTTTTATGTCATCTATATAAACCACAATACTGTTTTTACCCAGAGCAGGTTGGAGTTAACTATTGCATAGTCTAGAATTCCCTGGGTCTGTCCAGTACACATGAGCCAGCCTGCAGAGCCGCTTACTTAATATCCATACGCATCAAAAAAGATGAGCCAATTCATTGCTTAAGTTGTAGCTACATTTTGTTTCAACTATATATTATTTTAGCAGAACCAAATTTGCCATTCAATAAATATTCATAAAGTACTTATCCTGTGAAAGCCACAGAGTATGGTTTGTAGAATGAGAGGGAAGTAAGGTGAATGGATATGAATCCCAGCAGAACCTGTGAATTGCACACATCCACTTCTTTTAAGTCCTCATGCATAACAAATGCTCTCAAAAAAACCCGGGCGACTTTGCTAAGATACTGTGCGATAATTTTCCAGAGTAAAATGATTTGATTTGCTAACAGTTTTTTCTCCTATTTTGTAGTCATTAGATTATAAAGTCAGGTCATGATTTAAAAAATAATTATATTTGCATATTCTGTAATTCAAAAAATCAAAATAATAGAACACTCCTCTGTATAATTCATGGGTATAATACTGCAATGTCTTGTTAAAAAACATAGTAAGTATTTCTCAGCATCTTCATTTATAAACAGCATGATGACAATTTTGGTTGTAATAATGGTGACACTTCTTTTTTCAGATATCGGAATTACTGATCCACAAGCTCAACCAAAACTCAGTACACTTTGAGCTGAAGCCAGGGGTCCAAGTCCTTGTCCACGCAGCCCACTTAACAGCAGGTCAGTTTTCATGTTCCTGGGTTCTGGCTAGTAGCTCTGTCAAAGGGGGAGCCAATCTGTGCCACTGCTTATCAGAAATTAGGCATCACATCTCAGAGGGTCCCTCCTGGTATGTTTCTTCTTTCTGGGGAATCAGTTAAACAACAGAATAAGGTTCTACTTTGTCTTTGGCAAAAACTGTCGGTGAACCACTTAAATATATCCCTTCATAGGCAGCATGTTTCATCTCAACAGAAATCTTGAGAATAATATTCACTTTGCAAGGAAGTTTTTTTCTATTCTTTCTGCAAAGCCTTACTCTCAAGATATGCATGTTACAAAGGATTTGCTTTTTAAAGTACCAGGATAATGCAGTGCGGAGGGAAATAGAAGGGACTTTGCTATAATTTTGCTCTATTTTTTTATTCTTAATGACAAGTTGTATAAGAAATTGAAAACAAAGATGAATTACATGCAGTCAAAATGATATGAGAATGTGTCATGAAGGAAGTGGTTTGGGGCACGAACCCTAATGGATGGGTAGGATTGAGCTTCAGAGTATTCCAGGCCCGACACACCAAGGATAAAAAACCTCAAAGGCTGCGTAGATGCTGAATAAATGAGGACAAATGTAGCAATTACCAACTACAGTCTCTGGCATCCGGAGATTCCTGGACGTGCCCCTATACCTGGAGAAAGACCAAGGAAGATGGCCACTAACCTCTCTGTCTCCTGGATTTTATCTTTTTTCATCATGGAGTTCATAGAAGATTTAGTTTAAAAAAATTCCACTGCCATAAAGAAATATATATTTAGAAGCCACTGTTCCTAAGTATGTGATATGGAGGTAGAGCATGAAAATGTGCCAGGATGAACCATTGGTACTTACATTAGTGAGCTCTGAGAGCTTGAACAGAGTGTGACAGTTATGACTGTCACTTGAGGAAAATGACTCTTAAGAGCAAGGAGGAGCAAGGAGGAGCAAGCTAATTTGTTATTCTGCATCTTGTCCTAGACATTTATTGAATGCCTAACTGCTCTGGGCCAAGCAGTGCTCTCAGAACTGGAGACAGTCTTTGCCTTCAAAAGCATCAATCACTGGTCAAAGCCAGGCAGAAAACAAATTAACAAACGCCACTTTCTAACCAGCATGCTGGTAAAAAGCCTATGAAGAAAAGACCACCCACTTATCGCAGGGCATTTGGTGATCCGGATCGGCCTTTCCTACCCAGAAAGGAAGTGGTCTTTGGTGAATGGGGGTGACACATGATAGAGTCACACATGGCTGGTTGTATTGGAGAGTGATCAAAGTCCAGAAATTGTAGTTATAGTTGTCCTAATAGCCAAACCACAGACAAATGTCAAGTGAAGAAAAAGTAACCATTTGAAATTGGTTTAAGTAGGCTCACTGATGCATTGAATCGAATCAGTCAATATAGCTTGTTTAGGTGGCTGACCGAACCTCAGTATTCACTCTTTCTTCCCTTCAAGTTTAGGGGTTAGAGACAACTGAGCCTTATATTTCATACTGAACTCTGGGTGTGACCAACTAGTTATCCTTTGTGACACAAAATTCGCTTCCCTGTACATTCAGCTTCTGAATTAACAGTATCTTTAGGCTTGACTTTTCAAAACAAACAAACAGAAACAGGTACTGTGCTGTGCACCAGAGGCCTGTGTTCCAGGGGAGCACCCTAGGTGAAGCGAGGTGGGAGCCAGCCCCACGTCTCCCATTCTTCACTTCTTGGCGGCATCCACATTTCATCTCTTTTCTGCCTTCTGTACTTCTCTTCAATCAGTTATTATCTGTGTCTGCTTTTTATGGAACTGATGGTTGCATCAAACTCCAAAGATAGCTGAGATTAGTTTACTGAATTGAAATCTTTTTTAAAATGTTACTCGCAAATGCCTTCTTTCAATGACAACTGGTTTAGAGCTGGGACTAAGTTGAAAAAAAAGGAATCAAAAAAAGGGTTTGCTTAGCTGAGACTGGTTTGGCCAATGGCTTGACCAGGGACACAGATACAGCAAGGACATACAAAGGCATCCATGGATTTATAGTGGAAAAAGAAGTCAATTCCTGATAACTATGAAAAATTATTTCTATTAGTATAAAGATGGCAAGAAATAATACAAAGTTGGGAAGACCTAAAAATTCCTTCAGTTTATATTTCTACTTCATTATGTAGCTAGGAGTTTGGGAAGCAGGATCCAGCCCCGAGAGGGCTGGCGAAAGACAAGTATGTTACTGGGAACCCAAATAAGCACACAGAGATTGAGGGAGAGCCCTTCCAACAGAGATATGCATGGTGCAAGGTCAGCAAGAGAACAAAATGAAAAATGCAGTTCTAAGTCAAAACCCCGTCTTGAGCTGGGCCAGTTGAAGAGAGTATGAAAATTCTTTGAGTCCTAACCATTGTGACTATTAAGTATTCTTCTCTATTAGATTTTATAGTGAGGTCTTTGGCTGTGCAATTCCAAACCAAACCAACTGGAATTTCTGAACTTTCTGTCACAGCAGCTCAGCCACTGGAGAAGATCTAGATAAACAGTTGGCTCCAGTTTGAAGAGCAAAGGAAGATAATGTCAAGGGCTAACAGGATAACCGAGTCTTGGAAACTTTTGCTATATTGAGTTTGGCTGTTCTTGTCATAGTAGTTTTAGAACTGGAAATATTCACAGATGCAGCCACTCTCGGCCAGACTTTCACATACCAAACACAAGGGTGTGTCAAGATTGGCACTTTTCAACAGTCATGATTTAGACATAAAATACAAGAGAGGTTGAGTTTCCGATTGGAGATTGCTCCTAAGTTAGCTCTAGCAGCTTGACTTGAAAAAACTACTTGGACAGGGTGGTAGACTCTACATATATATACCAAAGACAGTGGAGGGAATTCTCCTCTCACACATGGGAAACTTGGCACTAGGTGGGGATCAGTGGACTGAAATGCTTGCCATTCTTTCTTATTGGATTAAATGCTTGCCATTCCTTCTTATTCATATGTGGATGGCTGGCAAGAGCATGGGGGAGGGAGCCTGGAATAGGTGAGAAACAATAGGGAAGAGTGTTTCATTCAGAACTTCCACCTCAACTCTTTTTTCCTCCCTCTATCCCCCCTGCAGACAGGGGAAAATAATTAAAAAAAAAAAAAAAACCCCACTGTCCCAACATTTCATGTGTCCTAAGCAGGATGGCTAACACCTTCCCAGGGCCCTTAGAGCATGCTGCTGCATCCCATTAATTGCTTAGCAGATGTTCAGCAGCCTTCCTTTAAAAATGTCTGAGACAGAGTATGTTGTCGGCGAGAGAGGCAATGCATAATGTGGTTTGTCTCCAAGGAAAAAGAACTGTCTCTTTTCAGGAATTTACTAGCCTCATTTTGGTTTTCAAATTCAGTTCTCTATTTGCTCTTGCGGGAACCCAAGGAAAGTATTTGCAGATACCTGAATGTCAGCAGAGACTGGGTTTTCTTTGTTTCGCCCCACACACTCTGTTTGGGAATTCATTAACTTTGGTACCTAAGCTAAGCTGCGCTTTGAACTTAGTCCCTGTTCGGGTCCTAGCCCAGGTGTGTCCAACCTGCAGCCTGCAGGCCACATCCTGATTTTGTGAGGACTTTCTTTGCTTATCTGTGGTGTCAGATATCATGAAAAATATGCATGTATCTTTTTTTTTTTTTTTGATAATCATATACCTTTCATTAGTGTTTTTGTGTTTAATGTGTGGCCCGAGACAGCTCTGATTCTTCCAATGTGGACAGGGAAAAAAGTTATGTCTAGCCCTTTCTGATAGCTATGTTTCTGAACTTCTCCTTGCAGAAAGGAGAGATTTGAAATTGTATGAGAATAAGGAAAGAATGGGAAGGATGTTATCAGGAAGGTTGGGGGAGGGCCATGACCTGAGGAGCTTCCTTTGGTTTTCAGTACCATGGCAGCTGGCATCCGTGTTTGGCAGATAGGGGCTATGACATTGCAAACCAACCTAAAGATACCAGGAATCAGTCCAGCTGAGTATAAGACTGAAACACTGGTATCTCAACCAAACCGTGTCTTTGCTCATGCCATGCCCGATTAGAATGTTTCTCCCCTCTTCTTTACCTTTCTCCATCCCCTAAGTCTATTTGTATTTGAGGCTTAGGCTCAGTGTCAACATGTACGTGACATCTATCCAGAGACCTGTGCCTGGATAATGGCTTCTTTGTGTGAAATCACATGTGAAAGGTGTAAACAGTGCTGCCCAGAGAGGAGGCCTCAGAGGAGATGTTAAGACCAGGTTTATTGGAAGGAGGGGGTGACCTGCCTGGGCAGTGCAAACAAAGATGGTGTCTGCACCCTGGGCAGTGAGAGACCACTTTTGCATGGGGCCGTGAGGGGGTGAGCACATTCCACGGTTGCCTGTCAGTTTAGGATCTTTTGGCCTGAACTTCTGGGGTATGGGGCTCACCAGATCCCTGTGTCTTTGTCTTAGGAGGAGAGGAGGTGGGGAGGGGGAGGGCTTGTGTGTGACTGCATTAGACACCCCCAACAATATGGATTGTTTAATCTGTGTCTGATGAGCACAACCATCATCATCATTGTTATCACTCCTATTTAATTTTAATTAACTGTAATTATCCTTCCATTGGCTCCATCATTGTACCTACCAAAGGGCTTATACATATCAAGTGCTCAACAAATACTGCGTTTTAAAATAATTAAATGCGTACTTAATTTATAACCTACATAGATATATTCAAATCCTTTTCTTCCTGTTAGTCTTCAGATCCAATTTATCCAATTGTGAATTTGTCTCTGTGACATGCTACCAAATAACTGGTGAGTGGAGCCTTGCATAAACTTATCTAATAAGTATTTAGGTAATCTCTGTGTTTTCCCCCTTATGACAAGTGCCCCTTTAATATGTATTATAATTGTTCACATGCGCATTGTGGAGAGAAGGCAGGTTGAAGGAAAATTGGGCCCCTGATCCCTGGAGTTCTGTATCCCAGAATAAGAGATCTGACGGAGAATGGGGGAGGAATCGGCAAGAGGCTTCCTCTGAAAGAGATTGAATCAAGTGTAACTTTTGGGCTTTCATTTTCCTGCTCTGGTCACTGACAAGTATTTTTAATATCGGAGCAACTTCACTTAGGGCAAAGCTCAGGGTCATACACCTTGCACTTCCCCATTCTCCAGACCTTGTCACATCTTTGTGACATTTCCCTTGCCCTCCCTCTCTAACTATGCACTTACCTTGATCTTGCACATCATATATTTTAAAAACTCTGATGTCATTTTAGAGAGAGTTTTTCCAGGAAGACTCTAGGAGGCTCTGAATCTGATAAAAACCATTAGATCTCTACTGTACTTGTAGCAGAACAAACCTGAGCTATTATGAAAATATCCCTAAAAGGCAACCGTTTTCTCAGTGTTCCTAGTAACTTGGAATTTTTAGTCAAGGTCAGGGTCCATTTCAAATTCAGCATCTTATTCTTCACATGCTCCTTTGCCATGCTTTGCAATTATTCCTTTAAGCCTGTGGTTCATTAGGGAATGTGAAATAAATTGAGACCCTCCTTCACTCCACACTGGCTAGATCTGAAGCACAAATAGTAGTTGCATGAACCTTTACTAATTCTAGCTTGAAGGGAATGAAAAATGTTCCATGCAAATGGTTCCATAAACCTGAGCCTTAAGGTTGAATAGGAGTTCACCTTTGCAGGTTGAGAGGCTGTGTTGATCAAAGGCACAGCAAGGAGACATTGTCTGGTTTCATCAGACATGATTTGGGCGCCTAGATATGTATCTTCATAATTGGCATATTTACTAAAGGTAAAATTATGAGCAGAGAGAGAGAGATGGATTAAGTTTAGGAAAAGAAACTATACTGAAAACATAAGTATATAGTTGTTGCCTCTTATTCATATATGCTGGTGAGGGAATTTTTATTAATGCAGGTTTGAGAAGATAAAGTATAATAGACATGTGAAAGGGAAAAAGAGGCTGATGAAAGGATTTTTTAAAAAGATAATAGGTTTGGGCAATAGTTCATAATCCTTTCCTTTTTAACAATGCATTTACAAATAGAAATTTCCACCCCAAGAGGCAAGAGATGGTAATTTATTTGATGGAGGTGGAGACCTAGGAGGCTGAGCCTCTTTTTAGGCTGTCACAGAAGATGAAGTTGGTGGTCCCTGTTGCACTGGATGTCATAAGACACCTGAGTGAAAAATCCTGTGAAGAAGCTGGAAACAAGGGACTTGAAACTCAGGACCATCCATTAAACGATGGGCTTTCATTTACCATCTCTTAGGAGATTCTCAGGCAGGAAGAATCTACTGACAGGTGACGCAAGAAAGCCCTAAATGTTGGTGCACATCTTTTAAGCCTCTTCAATATATTTGAGGACTGGTGGTCAGGAGTAACTTTGGTCCTTTATGTTTGGTGGGGCCTGGGGTTGGGGAGTGGGCACTGGCCTAAAAATGCGTTGTTTCTCCTCAGGCAGAAGAGATAAGTTTCTACAGGAGAATAGAGGGTAAAGAGACAGCGGAGGGGCAACACTGGTGTTTTATTTGAGAATAAAAAAGCCTAACTAGACTAATCTGTATGAAGTTGCAAACAAGAAGCCTTAAGGGACCTTTGTATTTCATAGGAGCTGTTTACTGGGCACATAAACTGCATTTGGGTGGTCCGATTTCTGTGCAGATGGACTAGAAAAACAATAGCTGGCTGGTTTCTTCAAACCATTCGAGACGAATGAAACCCTGTCCTATGGTGGGAAAAATCTCTTTCCAACTTAGGGTTGGAGATCTCCACTCGAAAGTGCTTTTTCCTTAAACCTGTCTCTGCTTTGCAGTTAACCCAGAAAGCTTCATAAAAATAGAGATTTTCCAGGCCTTCGCCCGCACGCAGTGAGGGAACCCAGAGGGACTCCGGCGGGCCAGGAATCTTCATTTTTAGCAAGTTCCCCAAATGGCGCTCATGCAGTTTCAACAACTACAGCTAGAGAGCCTTCCACAGACAGAAATCCATCTGCACGAGAAGGAAAGCTGAATGACCATCTCCAGTAATAAATCTGATTTACACTAGAACAGAGGCATGAATTAAATAAGGGCCTATGATATTAAGTGAGAGGAAATTAGCAGTACACATAAATTTCTAATTTCTTGGCATACTTAGAGCCAACCTAATTGGCAGAATGGATAGATAACAATGGTAACAAGGGGGAAAAAAGAAACATGCCTCTGAGTCTAGTATATACTGTATCCACCCCTAGATGAATGGCAGCAAGGGCCAGCCAGGAGCCGTGGCCATGAAGCATTTGAAAAATGATTAAAGTGTGAACTAGAATCGGAGTGGCAAATGTAATTGAATAGCCATGAATCTTGTGAGAATTGAACAAAGGATATTATCTAGATGCTATTCCTGTGCTAGCATGGGCAGGAAACGAGACAGGCACATCTCACTATATTTCTGCACCTGTTTCAGAATCAAGTGCTAGTCTACCCTTAGCATTCCAGTTGCATCACTGTTCATCTGGAGTTTTGTACACATGTAATTAAAAAAAAAAACTTGAAAGGCTAAAATGTATCAGAGGAAAAGCTTCACATCTCTGGTTAAATTTAAAACATGAAAAAAAAATGAGAGCAACATTGCTACCTCTGGTCCATCATTCGCCTTGTGTAAGCTGCTACATTTCGGGAAAGTGTCCTTTGTCAAGGGTACGTGTGGGTTTGTTAATAAAACTGTTATCCTGTGAGATCTTGGCCTTCATGTTTGATGCTGAGTGGCTTAATTTCTTTTGTAGGTGTAATAAAAAGATATTATCACAGAGATATTAGAGAATTAATATTTGCAGGCTTCAGTTGCAAGCACTGGGTATGTTCTGAGTAAATTTGGGAGGGGGTAAGAAAGTCAGTGTTTTGGCCTAGATCACTATGCATTATAAAACCTGCCCCCCAATTTCCCCAGACAGAGACTTTTCACTGGAAGGCAGACTTACCATTACTCAGGAAGCTTTAGGAACTACAGTACGAGCTAAGCCACACTTTAGATGCAGAGACCAAATAGGAGCGGTGGAGCTCTGAAGAGTAAGATGAATGTTGAAATAACATTTTTCATCTGGGAATAACATTAGTCCCAGTGAAATTCTTCCACAGCTGATGAATTTATCTGTCTCTTAAGTTTCTGATTAGCTTATGTCCACTCTGTCATCGTTTCCAAGTCTTTTGTGAGTAAAGTCATGGGTTTAGTATGTTTCCTTTCTTTTATTTTTTTTTTCCCAAAACAAATAGTTTTCCTCTTCATGTAATTATCTTATTTCACAGATACACAGACCCTGGGGTTTTTAGCAGTTATTAAATTGTCACAGAGTTACATAAAGCAGTAACAGGTGCCAAGACATCTACACATATCCCTTTCCCCAATGTGATTAAATGAATGTGAGACTTTCATCAGTCTACCAGGAACCCACAATGAGGGTGCTCTTTAGACTCTAATAGATTCAGTTTCATCACCATTTTTTTCTAGGAATACCTGGGACCATGAAAGGAGCTGATATGACCACAGGGTAACTACACTTAGTCAACCAGGCTGCAGGATGTCTCCAGATGCCCTCAGATGAGCAGAAACAGGGTAAAGACGTGCATCAGGTTAGAAATAATGAGGGTATAGGCATGCAATTCCCCAAAGGGAGGGCAAGGCAGATGGTCAAGGGAAACCAGCATGGGAAAAACAGGAGCAGGAGAACACAGTCATGTATAAGATACAGAGAAGATGCCAGCACCCAGGACAAGCTGTCTTTTCAACACCAAGTTTGGAATGACCAGAACTGGCCTGAGTTATGTGTGTTGCATCAGCAGAGGCTTTAACAGCCCCCTTCTTTCATTTTTAAACTGTCTTATTTTAGAAGAGACCATTTATGGTCATCTTACTTTTACCGCCATCCTGCCTGTAGGGATGGACATCCCTTAGCAAGTATTGGCCTGTGTAGAGCCCAAAGGTGAGAATTGCTAACTAGGTATCAGACCAGTTGAAAGAGAGAGTTTTGGGGAGAGTAGGTGAGCTATTACTATGTAGCAAACCACTGGGAAATTCAGTGGCTTGGCTGTAAGCATTTATTATGGCTTATTTGCCTCATCTTGCCCATGTGCATTCTTCTGTCTTCAACTATGGGTTACTGAACAGGGAGCTCTGCTGACCTTGGCTAGTCTGCCCAGTGTTGGAGGTTGGCTGTCTATAAGTTACCCTAGAATGGCCTTGGCTGTGATAACTAAGTTGTCCTTCACCTGGTTTCTCATCCTTCAGGGACTGTTCTGGGCTTGCTCACATGTGGTCCTGGGCAGATTGCATGAGAGAAAGCAGAGGTCTGCAAGGCCTTGAAACTCACAATTAGCACACTGTGGCCTCCACTGCATTTCATGGCCAGATGCACATTATACATGGAATGATAGCCCAGACTCAAGGGGGAAAATAACAGTCTTCACCTCTTGGTGGGAGGAGCTTCAAACTCACAAGGCTTAGACACTGAGCAAGGCAGAGAATGGACACAGCCATGCAATCCAGCTACATGCAGCTCACTGCTCAGGGGAGACCTGAAATGCCTTAGGTATTTTGAACACTCTCTCCTGGAGCCAGAGCTAGAGATACTATTAACAATAATAGCATTTTTTTCTTAGCTTTTGTTTTGCTTTAGTGATCCAGAGAATATGAAAGTCAGGCATGCCCTCATGATAAGGACTGATCCCTTCATGAATGACAGTAGGTGAGCAGGTGGGGCTCACCAGGCAGTATTCTCGAGCTGTTATGTAATCACCTGTGTCCCTTGTGACATGTATGGATGTCTGGAACCTACTCTTGGGGACTAATATATCCAGTGATGACTAGAAACCTACTTTCTCAAAAACATTCTAGGTAATTCTGACTCGGGTAGATTCCTCGTTGGCTTTCAACTCTAGAAAACCAACTCACCCTTTCTGACTACTGTTTATTATTTGGCTAAGTGACCTCAGCTCCCTGTCATTTAAACTCACCCTTAGTTTAAGTCCAGAAACAATGCTTGGCTCAGCACCAGAACCATGAACAGATAGACTGAGGCACACTAAAATATTAAATGTTTTACTTGAGCAAACAGGTCCTTAATCAGCCAGCACCAGACCACAAACTATCCGGGGTTCCCCCAGGGACATGAGGAAAAGGCTTTTATGGGGCAAACATAGAAGAAAAGCAAAGAAAGTATTTATTAGTTGGTTAACATGGAGCAGTAGACTTATTGGATGATTCCAGTGAAAAGTCCCTATTAGAGGTTGGTTGGTGGTGTCTGGTTGGTTAAGTCTAGTTTTGTTTTTGTTTTTTCTTTTTCCCTAGAATATGAGTATTTACACGTAGTTAGGTTGTAGATTGCTTACATAAAAACCCAGGGCTCCAGAGCTGCCTCAGTCTAATGACGCCTCAGTTGGTTACTTTAATAGAGTTTTCCCTAGTAATTCCCACCTAGTCTGGCCTGTAGCCTCTTGGCTTTATCTCAATATAGTCTAGCCATTCTTACAACTCTCACGATTGGATTTGGAGGTGAACTGGAAGCAAGACCCTGGCCAACTGGGGGTTCTCCACCTGTTTTGCACTCTAGATAAGCTAGAGTGCTCATTGCTATTCCTAGATCACCTTAATTTCCAAAAAAAAAATATTTCAGATCACATGGATTCTGTAGTATTCATGATATGTCATTAAACCTTGACTTGGGTCCACTTTGGAGTCTGGAGAAGAAAAAAAGAAAATTTGAGAGATGGTGAACTTGCTTCTGCTATATCCTGGCCACACTAGCTTTTAGATTCCAAATGCAGTTAGAGTTCACAGTTTCAGGGGCATCAAAGTTCTTCAGAAAACTTCTAATGGACTGAAAGGGAACACAAGGCAGGGGGAAGGTGTTCCTGCTGGCTTCACTGGTTGATGCTACCATATTGTTGACTTTAAAACTTGGAAATGAACCAAACAAAAGAGCAAAGTTGTAGCCAGGGAGAAAGTGGTGCTCAGGTGAGACCTTTCCTGGTAAATGTTGGGTGAGACCCGGGGCTTCAGAGGGTCTGTGGTCAAATGAGTTTGTGAAGCACTATGGTAAAGTTCAACCTGCTGTCTTCTGCAAGGGCTGCTGAGGACCTTTTGTACACTGGTGTGCGTTGTGAGTCTCCAGAAGGGCACATACCATGTGTACCATTTTCCCGGATTATTTCACCATGGAAATCTTTCCCTACTTTTCAGGACTTTTTTTCCCTATCGAATACACTTTCAGATATATGATAGCAATAATATGACAATTCTAAAAGTAGCGGGCGTGCATGAAAAACTGCGCCCAAGTCATTATGACAGTGTCTCTCATTTTATTCTCACAGCTTCCAAACCCAAACACTCCAGTTTTGTCTCCATTTTGATAACGGTGATAATGGAGATGAGGCAACTGAGACTCAGTTTCAGGGACTTAGCCCATAAATGGCAGAGCCAAGATGTGATGCCAAAAAGGGATCATAGCAGTTACTTAACCCCAAATGTGGAATTTTGAGTTTACTCTCATCCACACAACTGTGACTGTTTACTTGGCACTCACCGCATGTCAATCACTTCTCACAAGGAGACTGTGGTTGTTGCTGTTTGCCTTCCTATTATGATAATCAGCCCAGATCCTCACGAGTCAGATAGAATAATTCAGTGCATTTCCCAGTTTCCCAAAGGATTTTAGAAGCGATGTGTGCCAGCACCCAGGCTTAGAAATGTTGACTCAGTGGAGGATGGCTTCTATCCACGTTTTCCTTTGTGAATAAAGGCTTAAATAATGGCGAAAATGGCTCAGCACTTTCCCCACACATTTACCTTATTGAAGCTGCAATTGGAGAGGGATTAATTTATGCTAATTCCAAACAACAAGCTAAAGCCCATTTATCACAAGTTTCCATTCCTCAGCAAAACATACAAATGTACTTAAGTATTGGGAAAACTCAGATATTCAGCTGCTGCTGTGTGGAGCAATCCCGGGTCCATTTATATTCAGGCACAGATCGGCAGGCAGAGCCACCCAGGAAACACGGAGGGCAGTGGTCCTCAGTTTCTGCCACTGCCGCTTTCTGCTGGCCTGCCTCTGGGAGGTGACTACACTGTACAGAGCCAAGGGAGGGGGAATGGATGATATGCACTCTAGAACTCAGGATGCTGAAGCTCATTTTCCTGGAATAATACACTAATTACTGAACAATGTGGATGCCACTTGTTTGTGAATGACAGGTGGAGTGTGAATGATTTAGAATTGAAAGATTTAGCTGTGCGATGGGAGAGACAGGAGCAAGGAAAGAGAAGGGCGAAAGCTCATGTGTGTGTGTGTACGTGTGTGTGCGCTCACGTGTTTACTTTTTCTGTGTTACCAAGAGCCTGAGAAAAGTGATTTTCCCTTAGTTTTCTGTTTATTTCAAATGCCAAACTTTTCAAGCAACCTCAGTATTCCTCATAACATGGATATTCTGGTTATGCTGCAAGAGCATTTAGCTAGGAGTGAAGAGTTTAGCTTCATTTCTGCCTCTAACCATCTGTGGCCCCTCTGTGGGCCTCCATTTGTTCTCTGTCAAATTAAAGGTTTGTAGTAGAAGATTTCCTTTAAGATATGGAGTGGGGGGAGGGAAAGAGAGAAATCTTTTAGAGTTATGGTGTCTGAGATTTGCTTCAAAATAATCTAGTGATTGGAAGTTGGGGATGGATGGGGGTACAAGTGAAATAAAATTGGCTATTGGTTGATGGTCGTTGAAACGGGGTGGGGGAGAAGAAGGCTTCATTCTCTGTTCTCTCTCTCTCCTCCTCACTCTCTTCCCTTCTTCCCCCTTTACATGTGCACATACACGTGTACACACACACACACACATACACATACACAGGTACATGCACACTTACATGCGTATCTATATATAAACCTATCATCCAAGTTGAAGAATATATGATTTATGATTCTAATGGCTCCTTTTAAAACTTAGCATTTTAACTTGTGCCACTTGTTAATTGTCTTACTGTGTTAGCCCTGACCCTCAGCCTCAGAAATATCTTTTTGTTTCTGGTGTCTGCCACTGAAGAAACGAGAACTTCACTGTTGTTATCTGTTTAACAGGGATCATAGTCCCTGTCTAGTCCAGAAAATCAATGGTGATAATGTGTATGGCAAATGGTAGGCGCTCTCCTCCCCTGATGACAGCCTACCAATTGCCTTGTGAGTTCTGAAATATTTCTGGACTTCTTTGCTGTTGCTACTGAGGGCTTTATTTTCTAATTTCAAAGTTGAAGGAGAATTGCCTTGGGTGTTACACTGCATTAGGACCACGCCCATTCACAAACTCATTCACAAACTCAAACACTCCTACTTCTCAGCTAAAATACTGTTTGACTTACTGGGGAGAGAAAATAATGCCATGGGTCGGGGGGTCCTTACATTCAGTGCTTCCTAAAAATCAGTTACCCTAATTGACTGTTTTCTAAGGAAGATGGCTTGAGCTTGGTTTTTCACCAAACTATGTGTTTATACAGAATATGCTTTCAGTATCGTTGCTGAGTGGCTGGGGTGTTATCCCAGACAAATCAGGCAAGGCAGAAACAGAGGAGAGTCTTGTCTGAGATCATCGGTATTATAGTCACTTATTCTTGAACTTTTTTACTTGGGTGAACCAGAATATTGGCCTCTCAGCTCTCAACAGAGAAAACCCACGGAAAGTGGTGCTGAAAGGTCAACTGCATTTCTGGGTATCAGGCTCTGCTTGAATTGATGGGAGCGAAAGGTCAGCACCCAGGCTTCCATGGGGCGCATGTGGCTTGTCTTTTATGCTTGAGCTATGCTACATTTGCAAAATGTCAGTTTCTAAGAGGGTAGAAGTTAATTGCAAACATAGTCGTTACAAGTACAACAGATTCAACCCCAAGATGGAGGACAGATGTTTTCCAGAATGACCTTTGAAGGGGAAACGCAGGGAAGGATACTCTTTTACGGATGCAGAGGCTGCTTCTGTCTTGTCCTGAAGGAGAGCTGACTGCATTGGAGAGGCTGGAGCTTGTTGACGTGGGCGATCAGAGCTCTAGGAAGCTGTGGACTCAGCCAGATTGCACGTCCCTCCCCCAGAGTGACTGCCCCGGTACAATCTTCACGTAGCCGTCAGGGTTCTGTGTGCAGAGCCATGAGCATGTCTGTCTCTCTGCAGTTCTCTCTCTCACACGTGGTCTTCACACTCCTTGTACGTGGCAGCCGCTAGAGTAGGGCTGGTTAATTCACAAAAATGTTCTGTTGGTGCTTTCATTAGTAATATATTTTGCTTGATGGGGAAAGCTTGGATTCAGAGTATAGGAAAATATAATAGTAATAATTAAAGATACTGGCAATAATCATAATAATAATATTAGCAGTAGTAGAAATAAAAGGTTATGCTTATAGAGGGCTTAATACGTACCTGGCACTTCTCTGAGTGCCTTCTTTACCTTCATTAGCTGACTTAATCCTCCAAATGACTGAATGGGGTATGTCCAATTTTTCTAATCATATCATATAAAGTACATTGAGGTGACGCAATTTGCCCCAGAGCACACAGCCAGCAAGCGGTGGAGCAGGGCTTCAATTCAAGCAGTCTGGCCATAGGGTCTGTGTCTTCCCTTACTGCATTGCAGTGCTGGAAATGGCCATCTGGGGCGTTGTGAGGATGTGAGGCTCAGATACATCCCTGGTCAGCCCCCTGACATGCATCTCATGCGTACACCGCCCGTGGTTTCTTGGGACTTCCATGCTGTGTGTGAACCTCTCTGTGTCCTCTCCCAGACTCCCAGCTGCCCAGGCCTCTGCTCATGACCCTGCCTTGCTTTCTCCCCCAGCACCATTGGTGGACCTCACTCCAGCCCACAGCGGATCCGCCATGCTGATGCTGCTCTCAGTGGTATTTGTGGGGCTGGCGGTGTTCGTCATCTACAAGTTTAAAAGGTGCGTGTCCCTCCATCCCTGTGTCTCCCTACCCCATCCCTCTCCTCGACAGGTTCAGAAGCACGTGTCACGGTGATGTGCATAGCAGTGACGGTTTCTGTTAATGTTTTAGGAAGATCCCGGGCATTAATGTTTATGCCCAGATGCAGAATGAGAAAGAACAAGAGATGATCAGTCCAGTCAGTCACTCTGAAAGCAGGCCCAATATCCCTCAGGCTGAACTAAGGAGGCCTGGCCAACCTATAGATGAGAAGGTGGAGTCACAGCTCATAGGTAAATGATTCCCCAGCCATCGGCTCTACAGCCTGAGTAGGCAATGGCTGACTCTCTCTAACCCCTTTCTGGCTTGAAATAACCACTTTCTTCTGCTCTAACACCCCTGAGAGAAACAGCTAAGATGCCTCTATCCTTGCTTCTTCTTATTAGGAAGAAAAAAAAATTCTTGCTCCTATTTAATTTTATTCTTTCATTAGTTTATTAGTCTTTTTGCAAAAATCCTCCTTAAAATATTGAACTCCAAATGATTTTGAACAAAGAGCAAAGCATTTTTCTCTAACAATACATAAGAAGGAGAAGCCTCACAGGCTGGAGCTGGCGGGCCCGAAGGCCAGCCAAGGTTTGAGGGACGGGGTATATATTAATTAGAACCAAACTTGGCAGCCCCTACCCCAGCTCTGAGCCCCAGAACACAAGTGCAAGGCTAATACCATGGGAGCAGCCAGCTTGATCACCTGGGGAAGTTTTTATTACCTCTTCTAGCAATCTAGAAACTTTCCCCCCCAAAATGTGGGGCCTGGGAACTTGAGGGCAAGAGGCATAGAGTTTGTAGAAGACCCAGGGAGCGGGGCATCCTGAGAGAGACCGATGGAGAGTTTAACAGTTATGGAGCAGATTGGCATATTTCTTCCTCTTTTTTGACTGTCCCTTAGCAAAAGTCTTAAAATGGACTTCGTCCCATTTTGACAGAGCTCTCTCCACCTGTGAAGTCAGCGTAGAGGTATAGGTATAGAGGTATAGAGACTGAAGTTGGCGTGCTAAGCCCCAGTTTCTTACTGCAGAACGACGTTTCCAGGAAGTTAGACAAACGCAGGCAGCCACGATTGCTGATCCATTTCTCTCCTTGGTTCCTCCTGTGTGTGTGTGTTGGCATCAGGAATTCAAGCTGTAAATGTTTCCATCTAGATCCTGCATTGCTGACTAAGATGGATAAATAATTATCTAACCATTCATGCTTCGCTCTAATGTAATAATACCAAACCACCTAGAAGGTCTTTACGTAAAATTTGTAATGTTACTTGGGGAAAAAATGAGTGTGTAAATGGAAACAAAACCCTCCCTTTAAATGAATATGGGAAAGGTCTGAGGCTATATTAAGGGGAAATTTAAATGTGATGACTGGCCCCTGTCGTAGATACAGGCTGATGGCAACAACTACAGCCGTATCTAGAGTCTAAATTCCACAGTGCCCTTTCTTTTATTGAGGGAGACAAGGTGATAAATGCGTAATTGCTTTGGGTTAAAAAGTACAAAGGCTTTTTCTGTCTCCAAGTCCAGAGAAGCATTCACCCTGTCTGGTCACTTCTAAAGCCTCTAAGTGCCATTTTTGGGGGGTCATTGGGTTGTCTGTCCCATTTCCACAGGGCACGACGCACAGCCTCTGTTTGCTCTGTTAAAGTAGCAATTCCTCCTTTACCAGGAACTTGTGGCAGCGTGTTGCAAAGTCTCTGACACCTTTCCATTTTCAGTGTCATTAAATGAGTACGTGTTACACGTTTTCTCTTAGGAGAGTAGCTTTACCCTCCCCTCCCTCCCCTACTCAACCTGGTGACTCATCTCTCCGATTGCAAAGAGCAAGACGCGCCAGTCCACCTTCAACGCCAAAGGGATCGGCTGCGGCACAGTTTGCAATTTAAGGAAAACCCCCAAAGGCTACAGGCGACCTGCTGATCAGGAAAGAATTTCGCTCTTGTCAAGTGCATCACCCTTCATGACCACTAACTTTATGTTTCTTTTCTTTCCTCTGTTGTTCTGTTTCCTATTTTGCCAGGAAGTATTTCCATAGTTGCTGAGAATCAAAGCACAAAAGAAATCCCTACCTATGTAAATGTTTGAATGGAGGACGCCAGTAAAAACAAAAACAAAAAACATCAAAACAAAAAAATAAAAAAAATAAAAACAATCAAAATCCAAACAAACAAACAAACACTCACTGCATCGGGACTTTTTAATTCTTCAGACACAGACAACAAGGGTTTTTAGCTTTAAGCCTGTGCATGTGGACAATACTTTGAGAACATGTCTGGAGGGGCGGTGTACAGGTGCTCTATTTTAAATGGAAAACACTCCCCTCCCCCTTTCTTCTTCTCTCTCTTTTTTCTGATCGGTCGTGTTTGTAGAAAATTCATAACATATATAGGCCAAGGAAATCTGCATGTATTTTTGGAAATCTTCTTGGCTCTAGATCTAACAGCTATTTTAGCACTCCAGGCTGACGGGTGGATTAGCCGCCCCGGCTCCTTTCCTAAGACATAAAGACACGCACAGGAGTTTGAAACCCTGAGCTGTTTTTCTGTTCCACTTTCCGTAGGGTCGTTTTCCCTCTGAGTTAGCGTCGGTAGCTCTGTTGGTCACCAGTGACCACAGGGCTGCTTTCTCCGTTCTCTGTGGCCACGGGGACAAAGACGAGTGGAAGACCCGTGTAGCAGGTGGCAACGGAAGGAAGGAGCAGGAAGGGAAAGCAAATCGGAAATGCCCCTTTGTTTCCCGCCCATCCCTTCCCACCATGACGACTGCTTCCTCTGAGAGCTCTTCCTTCCCCTGCCTGACTTAGGTAGACGATGGAATCCCATTATTACCAGTTGTCTTGCCTTCCGTTTTGTTTGCCATCCACGCCTGGTCCCACTCTATCAGTGTCTTCGGATCTCTTCTTTCCAACCCCCAGTTACCCTTCAGCTGTTCCCACTTTTTCTTCCCAAATATGTTGCTAGATTCTGGACATTAACCTTGACGTTTCCTAAATACCGGCCTCCCCTCTGCCCACCCCGCCTCCCACCACTCGCAGACCTCTGACCCCTTAGTCCGTTTTGCCCGCTCCCAAGCATGCCAGCTTCCGTGCACAGCGACCCAGCGGCATCCTGCCCGCAGGGGTCACTTCCACGGATCCTTTGTCTCTCCCTCTAGAACCTGTCTTTTCCCTCCTGGAAACATGTAATGTGTGTGAAAGCGTTGATACAGATGCAAAGCCATTCAAACCTGGCCATGTACTTTGGAAAAGAAAGCATACCGATGAGCAATGGTGTTCTCACACCTTAGCAAACAAACAAACAAACAAAAATCGCGTGAGTTCTGATTTCAGAAAATTCCTGTGAGAAACGTTTTGAAGGTATGACTATGTTGCAGGGCAATTTCTTCCTGGGATGGTTGCTGTCACCTGGGACTTCCTCTCTCACAGTAGAATAAACACATTTGTGAAATAAAGCTGATACTTTAACCAGAAGAAGTAGCAGGTGAATGGACTTAGTGTTCAAGAGTGTGAAGAAGTCTTAGGGAATGTATGGCGCTCCTGTCTTGCGTTAGGACGGGAGTTTGCTGATTTGGAGTGCCCCTAAGGATTTCCCACGTGGGCTCTCTGATCTCTGAGTATCCTTATACTATTGAAAGAAAAATAAGTCAGTATAAAGAGAGGAAAGTTTGCTGATTAGCAAAGTGGATTGGTTCAAAGCAAATTGGCTCAAAGTACAAAGAAATCCCGGTTTTCGCAGAGCTGTTGTGATGAAAGGTCCAGAGAAAGAAGGAAACAAAAGCCCGTGCAGCTGTGGACTGAGTACAGCCCGCTCTAAATTTCGGGAGAAAGCAGTTCTGAAAACCACTCGGAGAGCTCAGCCTCTTTCTTGGCTGTGTCCACAAGCCAATAACAGGGTATCCCAGGGGTCCTGGTGGCAGTGGGCATCCTGCAGATCCTGATGCCGCTTCCCTTATATTGCTTAGGCAGAGAAACGTAGCAGACCTGCTGTCACAAGTTAATCACAGTGACATTTTTATGGTCGAGGATGTTCCACATGGATCTAAGGAATGGATTATGCCTGAGGCAGCCACCTATTTGTAGAACTCAATTGATCCCCCACCTGCCAGGCTTCCTATCTCACTGGAAACATCCCCATTGATCCTTTTTGGTTAGAGCCTCCTAAATTAAATCCGGAAGACAGAGTATTTCACAACGAAAAGAGGCTCACTCAAACCAGCACAGGGAGTGCTCAGCGTTACATTTCATTTCATTGTAATTAGAGAATTAGGAAAAAGAGGAATAGTACTCTTTAATTTTGCACAGTGCCTTGCCTAGAGTAGTTGTATGAAAATTGTTTGTTGAAGAAATAAGTGAATGAAAAGACATTGGGAAGAAGGGGCTGTAGATCCTAATTAAAAACAGAGGTGGACGGGAGATGCCTGGCGTTTGGCCAGCTATACATTCAGCATCCTCCGGGTCCTCGTGTGCCTCTCCTGGAAGCCCCTCCCACCTGGAGAAGGTTGATGAGCAAAGATGGGGCTCCGAGGGCAATCTCCTTATTCTTATGACCAAGGCCCCTGGGGCTCCGAGGGCAATCTCCTTATTCTTAAGACCAAGGCCCCTGGCTCGAAAGCATAGTACTCAAATGAGCAGTATCAGCTGTCACCTTGGGCTTGACAGAAGTACAAATTCTGGGTCCACACCCCATACCTACTGAACAGAAACTCTAGAGCAGTGTTTTTCAACTATTTTTTAACTCCTGGCACACTTGAACCTATAGTTAAACTTCCTCAGTACACCTAGATTATGGTGGTTTTTAAAAAAGAGTAAAACATATATATATATATACACACTGTGCTTTGAACTGCTTTTAAAAATAATTTAATTAATGACCTTTAAAATTTTTCACAGCACACTCGAGGTCCTCTTACGGCACACCATGTGCCTCGACACTGGAAATCACTGCTCTAGTGGCTGTGCAGTTCTCCAGGGGATGGCAGGGCCAGCAAACTATTTTAACAAGCCCCCCAGGTGACTGTGATGCACACTGAAGTCTGAGAATCACGGCAGTTGGCCACTCCTGCTGAATCCTAAGGGGAAAGCAGGGATGAGAGCCTACACATGGGAGGGACCCAAGTGCCTACCTACTCGCTACCGCAGGTGCAAACACAGTGAAGAGTTGGGTGGGCATAAGGACAGAAGAGTGTGCAGAGAGGGGTGTCAGTAGAAGGCAAGATTCAGGGCAAGCTAAAACTCGAATACTGCAACATTTTCCACAATCCCAGAGGGCAAACTGTGCATGCTCTACCCTGAACTACCCAACCAACACTTTTTCCCTTGCCTTACTTTTAATCGGATCCACTGTCCAAAATGCAGAGGTTTGCTTTGCTTTTCTGCAGAAGTTCCAAACAGCAACTTTGAGAGCAATGGGGTGCTTGGCAGCTGTTCTGTGTTTTCCAGGATTCCAACTGAGCATTGAAATCCCTCATTTGCCAACTTATTTTTATAGGAAGCCAATTTAAAAAACAAATGAAAGTTTTCTTATAGTATTGGAACTACTTCTAATTTTAAAATGACTTTTTTGATGTATTTTTGGTTAAATACTATGTAGTGTAATGTATAATTGCTCTTGTTTATTGCTTTTACAATCATATTTATTAAACAGATACTGTCTCTAAAATCTTTGCCTCAAGGTGTTTCTTTATCCCAAACCCTTGGTGTTCGGTCTAGACATAGAAATGAAGTTTTGCAGGATTTGGTAAAGGCTAATTGCATGAGAACATAGCAAACACCACAGGCTCTGGGATTTCTAACTAACAAAGTAGAGTATAGTCTACTTCCCGAATACTCCTTGCATTTCAATTAATTGTACAATGTCTCTTAATGTATTTAAAAATCACTCTGGCCTATAACGTCAGCATTTGGGGAGTCCCAGCTAGTCAGGAGGCTGAGGCAAGAGGATCACTTGAGCCCAGGAATTCAAAGTTGCAATAAGCTATAAATTCACCACTGTATTCCAACTTGGGTGATTGAGTGACACCCTGTCTCTATTGGGGGGGAAAAAAAAAAGGAAGGAAAGAAATAAAGAAATCATCCCTTAACTGGTTATTTTGGCATGAATAACATGTTCATTGTTCTATTATTGTCCTAAATTATACATTTTTAATGGGGAACACACTCATTCAGATTTTTTCATAACTTTGTGGTTACTGAAGAATCAAATCTGCATGTAATGAACTAAAACTTGGATTGTGGTAGGGGCTCAAATAATTGAGTAAAAACAGCTTTGGTCCCAGACTCAGGAGAGGGGAGGTGGCCTTCTGGCTATGCCAGCTGTGTGACCTTGAGCAAATCACATTAACACACAAAAGCATTAGTGTCCTCATGCCTATAATTTGGGGGAAGATGATTCCTTTTAGCACTTGTCTTCTGAGTGGGTGAGTCATTCCCAAAGTCCCAAATACTTGATTTAATGTTAGCTGAAAATAAAGAGGTGGACTAGAGCCAGAGCTTTCCAGCCATGTGGCTTCCGGATATAAATGGCATCTCTCCCTGGGTATTGTTTGGTGCTTTATTTGTGCAGGCACAAAACCTTCCTTATCCTTCCTAAAGACCTTCCAGACTCAGAATGGTGTTTCCTCATCAGCACAGTCTCAGCTGACACACAGATTATAGTTGTTTTTAGGTTTTTTTTTAATCTTTCATTTCGTACAGGCTAAATCCTTCATGTCTTTCCAGGCCAGAACCTATGCAGCTATCCCCGTCAGGAGAAGTTTATCTCCTGCATCAGTCAGGGTTCAGTCAGGCAATCAGAAAGCATCCCAAGATATGTCAAACAGAGGGAATTTAATATAAGGAATGTATCGCTTCAGTAATGGGAAAGCGAACAGCCCACATCAGAGCAGGTGAGACCACCTCAAGATGAGCCTCACAGGAAGCTTCTACCTTCCCTGGGCTGCAGGGGCACAGATGTTACCAGAACCCTGAATTCAGGGCCAACAGCTTAAGGCTACAATCATGGAAGGCATGTCTGGCAGGACCAGAGCCCTGGAGGAGACACCATGGTTGTCATTGATGTTTCCCAAGCAAAGGAGACCTGGAGAGGTGGCCCAGCTTTTCCCTGGCTTTAATCCTCTGATCTCCTGCCTGTGCTGCCTCTGCCACAAGCCAGCGGGCAGTGGGGTTTGGGAAATGTCACTGACTGAAATAGAAAGCAGAGGGGGAGGGGAATAGACTTGAAGGAACATGGGCAGGTGACTGGGATAGCACCCCTTTTCAGGGTCAGCCCACCTCAAATCCAGTGTATCTCCCCAACCCAAAGGCACTTATTAAATAGTACATCCTCCTTTCTCTGTGACTTTTTCTCTGCATGTTTCCCTTTAAACCTGTAGGTCCCTGAAGGTCCCCAACCTTTAGGCTGTGAAGTGGTGTAGGCTGGTGGCCTGCTAGGAACTGGGCCACACCGCAGGAGGTAAGTAGCAAGCAAGCAGAGCTCCATCGCTCCTTACACGCACTTCCCATCACTGCCTCCCTGCCTGAGCCCAGCCTCCTGTCAGACAAGAAGCAGCATTCATTAGATTCTCAGAGGACCCTGAACCCCACTGTAAACTGCGCGTGTGAGATCTAGGCTTTGTGCTCTCGTGAGAATCTGACACCTGATGATCTGAGGTGGAGATGGAATGCAAGTGAACCATCCCCAAACAATCCTTCTGACCCCATCCACGAAAAACTGTCTTCCATGAAACCAGTTCCTTGTGCCAAAAATGTCGTGTGAGGGGTCTTTGCTTCAAACAGCATGTATTTAGAACTCGATATTCTGTTTTTCTATGAAGGCACTTTGTGTCTTTTTCACAGAATTCTGGGGAGAATATTTGATCTTTTCATTTCATTCCTTCAGCCATTAGGGGGCACTAGATAAATGTTTGCTGGAATTCAAGCAAGTCCATTTTATTTAGCAATGATCTCTGAGGTGCCTTCACGGGTCCAACTTGCCTAACCCAACTAGCACCTCTAATTACATGTTCAATTGGGGTTTGTCAAGAGCCAACACATCCCTGCCCTTCTCTGTTACCACTCAAGCTGCTGTGTCCCAAGAGCTATGCTTAGACCTTAATTTAAGTAAAATAATTGAGGTTTTGAAAAAAGAAAAACTTGCTAGAACTAGCATAAAAACAAGGGCCTGAGTTTTATTTCTGAATTGTTATATGATTTGTTTATCTATTTCTGAAGGAGTTAATAGTGTTTTGAAAATGCAGACAGGCTGATGCTTGCACAGTAAGAAAATCCCCAAATCATTCTAGATGGGCATATCTGAGGAAATGGCTGTTATAAAGTTTTCACATTAAACACGTGAAGAGGGATGTGTGGTTTACAGAATACACACATTAATTGGTCTGTGTGTGGTAGACACTTCTATGGATGCTGAGAGGCCACTGGTGAACAAGGCAGATACAAGTCTGCCTTCATAAAGTATATATGTTAATAGCCCAGGGAACAAATAATGTAATTGAATGTGACAAATAGAACATACACGATGCTATCGTATCTATATAATACTTTTCAAGATATTGAAATGTAAAAATTAATTAAGCCAGGATAGGCAGCCCGGTAACTGGGTGTGGGGCTGGGAGAGGGGGGAGTTGGTCTCTGGGTCTGTGGGGAGGGAGGTCTAGATGCTGAGGAAAATTTCTCTGGGATCTGAAGGCTGAAGAGGAACCAGCTATTTAGAGATGCATGTATTGTCCCAGGTGTTCAAAGTCAACCTTAGAACAATTTCGCCCAGAAAACAAACACTTCTGAACCCACAACAATAAAAATGCTTCTTAGTTAAGGGAAAGTGGGGCTTATGCCCCACATTTGCAGGGTTTTCCCCACTGATCACACATATAGTTAGTTGTACTACATGTGACATGTGTTTTGAAAAATCACTTCCCTATGCAAAGTGGCTGAATAAATCCTGTGAGACCTAGGTGGAAATATGGCCTGAAGCATACACACACAAAAACTGTGTCAAGTCTCAGTGTAATGTGACTCTGGATACATTAAAAAAAGATGCAAACTTACTGAAACCGGTAGCCTAGTTTTACACACATTAAATGGTTAAGAAATACACAAATGAAACACCTTGAAGACGGCTTCTGAGAGTGGGCATTGGAATGTCTCCAGCATGTGAGTTTTGTGAAGAGGTGGGAGAGCTATCTGAAACCAGAAATTTGTCACACTGGATGTAGATGGCGTGGCTCCTGTCACACAAGGAGAACAGAGGAGGCTACTGGGAGTTCTGTGGGCTCTGTGTCTTTTTACCCAGCTGGTTTCAGGTGAGTCCATTTTCTGCATTTTCATCTACTGTTTCTCATTGACAGATTCATGCGTGAGCTAACACAACAATTGAATGATTCTCCTATTGTTTCCTAATACATTGATCACTTTAAACACAAATTTACATTTTCAAAAGAAGGTTGATAGCAGAACTGATTGTAATTCTGGTGGCAGTTTAAACGTAATTTGAATGAACTGGTAGAAGGAGGAAATCTTATTCAGCAGCAGAGGGAAAACATAGGAAAACAGAGCCCACTCCCCTTAGGGTCATCGGCTTAGCCTGAGGCCCTTGGTGCAGGGACTAGCAGCCCTGCCCACACCTATCCCAGAAGCATGGTAATATTTAAAAAACACAACTTTGACCCAAAGAATGTTAAATTATGGTCAAAACTTCTTGTTAAAGGTTAAGATGGTATGGGGGAAAAAGCGTTTATAAAGGTATTTGATAATAAATAAAACTAGTAAGGAAAGCTTTGACATGTTGAAAGGTAAGTTTATCATCTAGATAATAATAAATTATAAATAACCTGAAGTAAGACATTTCAGTGTAAGTAAGCATATGTAGCTTGTTAAAATCTATCTATGTAAAAATTAATGCATAACATCTCAGACTTAGAGAAAAGGAATTCAGTAAACAATAGATAAGAACTGATTAGTTAATAAGAAATCAGAATAGATATGAATATTCAAGTGCAATACCTCTGTAAGGTGACCACCCTAGGAACTATAAAAAATTGGTCACCATATGGAGGTGGTCAACATAAGGAATTAGGGCTATTCTAATACCTACATGTGGTAGGTTATCTGTTCTAGGAAAATAAGGTCATCTTAAGGAGGTAGTCAATGCGGAAAGATGTCAAAGATGGAAGTTCTACTGTAATAAAATAGAATGGTTCCATTAAAATTACTTTCATAAAGACTAAGGGAATGAGAAATTTCTCATGAGGAGGTAAGGAAAAGTGGAATTTAAGACTTTATATAATACGATAATTTGTATAGAAAATACATAGGAACAGGTGCATAGGGTATATAGGAAATACATAGGAAGGTGTCGATAGAAGAGTTACCTCTAGGAAGATGATATAGAAGCTGTTGGAAGACACCCTCTGCTTTAACTTGTTTCGTAACCTTGATGCCTGACCAGCAGTTGGTTGCCTTTCTTACTGTCTTTTAGCCACACACAAAAAAATGTGAACCTTAAATTAGTAATTGCACCAAAATATAATACCTCACCTGTGCACACACACATACACATAAAAATGTCAGGGCCCGGCCTTCACAAGGGGGCAGAGGGGGTGCTTGTTGCCCTAAAGCTGGGGCACAGAAATGATGCTGACGGCCGAGATGTGAGCAAACCAAATTCACAGTGGCAAGTCCGGGGGTAAACACCAGTGTGAGCATGTGTGACCACTAAGTTTAATGGGCCAAAGGCTGTCAAGATTTTAATTTTGATACTAAGAGTTCAGAGTTACGTTAAAATAAAAGATGTGGGTGAAGCCGAAGTGTAGAGTGAGGAAGTCGTGAGTGGGAGGTATACTAAGATAATAAACATAATAAAGCAGGTACCATTTTTTAACGTTCTGTGTCACCTACATATCCACACAGGCTCCCGATAGTGAAGGTTTTCTTCTTTAACATTTGGTGAAAAGGGAGCTCAGAGAATCGAAATGACTCACTCACGACTGTGGAGTAGGGGTCTGTATGACACCAGAACACTTGTGTTTCTGCGCTGTATGTCTTCCTAAAAGATAGATAATATATCAGACTCCCCTTTATGGTATGTGGTTAAATGAGAGGCTGTGGTTACTTAAACGGTAGATCAAGAGATGGAAAACCTGGATGGGTCTTGAGCTTAAGTAGCTTAGAAGCTGGATCTGTTTCCCATTGAGGCCCACTTGTGTGCTGGACTAAGTCGTGAGAGAGCTGTCAGTACGATGTGGCCCTCTTCCCGAATCTTCCCTGTGCTTATTTCAGGTGACTCAAAAGCCAGCCAGACACAGTTGTCTTCAGTGACATGCCTGGCCAAGTTTCTGTCTGAAAGAATGCCCAGAAAAGATTCAATTCTTCCTTCTTGCTCCGCGGAACTTCTTTCTCAGTTAGGATTTAATAAATGTCCTTGGGATTTATAAAATCAAAGTTTTTGCCATCTCGAGAGGAAGGGTAGATGGAAGTTAGTAAAACCTCTCTCTCTCTCTCTTTCTCTCTCTCCTAAGTAATAAACTGGCAAGCACAAGGGACATAATTAACATGGGATGGAATTTTCCCATAAAAATAAGCTAACAATTTTCCTAGGAAGTCTAGAAGGACAGATTCTGTTGGTAGGTTTTTAGTTTGGCAGACAATTCATAAATATATTTATTATGCCTACTGCATCATTTCAAATTTATAGATTTATTTCCAAATGTGCTGCAAGTATTATTTCTTGATTTTGTTCTTTTGAACTTACCTAAACATAGTCCAAAAAGCTTTGGAACTGTGGGACAAAAGGATGTAAAGATGGCAGGTGGTGTACTTGCTATATTATAAGGAATAAAAGAATAAATGATTTAAAACCTAAAAATTTAATCATGTGGAAGCATCAGTCTAGAAGACATATTTCACTTGACCAAGGTCACATAGCTGGTAGGATAGTAAAGCCAGAATTTCAACCCAGAATTCCTAACCGATATGCTCTTTCCTCTTTCCATTCTACCCACCCTTCCTTCTAGTCCTTGTACGGGTAAGCCACACATAAGAAATTGTTCAAAGGAGGAAGATTGCATGTTCACACAGATCTCTGCTCCAGGCTGTTAGAGTTTGCACAAGGAAAAGACTTACCATTCTCCTGAAAGTATACACCAAATCCTACTTCAGCCTTTGCTGTTACGTTACAGAAATAGAAACTTATTCCTTTTGACCTTAGTTGGCATGGTGCACAGGGGAGGGAGGCCCTCTAAACTCTCTCCGAGGAAAGGACTTGTATTTGCTACTAACTTCAGTAAACAAGTGGATAGAGACAAAGTATTTTTCAAATACCAATGCACAGTCATTTGAAACCCAGCAGCTCACACGGTCCCTGGAGTGCTGAAGGTAAGCCATCTGTATAGACCCGGCTTAGGCTTAACCTTAGGATCCTTCAGTGGCATTCTCATGCTCATGCATGAAGTTTATTTCTAGAGGCCTATTGGAGACTGAGACCTTCTCCACTTTGGCCCATGAGTGGAAAATGTCTTGTAATATGGAATGAAGTTTTATGACTGTATTTTATCTGAACATATTTGACCAATTATTTTTGTGTGTTTGTTTTTTTCTGTTCTGTTTTATTTTGCTTTGTTTTTTACCTGATAAAGAGTCCGCATACAGTATTATTCCAAACAGCCAAAAAATGCTTTGGGTGTCTTCCTGAGTCAAGAGGCATTTGGGAACTCAAGTGGGAAGGAAGAAGAAAGAGAGACAGGGAAGAACAGGTGAGGCAGGACTGACCCAGCTGAGTGCCTACGTCTGGAATGTTATGTAGTGTCCAAAGAGGTGGAAAAAAATTATATAGTGCTAGACCCAACCCTACAGGCAGAATATGTTACCTCAAGGTTCCAGTCAGCTATTATACTTAGAACTTCAGTCTTGTGGCCACAATTGAGGTAGTCCCTGGTGTCCACAATCATCATCATCAATTAATTATGAATGAGAAAGCTGGGATGGGAAGGCAGGCAAGGTCTGACTATGTAGGATAGGAGATGGCAGAAACCAAATCTGTCATCAGTTCTAGTGGGCTATTGTCAGGACAAAGCAGGGAACTGGCATCTCAGGAAAAACATGGAGGCAAAAGCCAAGTCCTCAGTTCTGAGTGATGTGGTAGAGACAAGACAATAGCTGGTATTTAGCAAATAAAAAACAGAAAACAAACAAAAAAATGTCTAGAGATAATCCCAGCACACAGACCCACATCTAAAAGCATCCCAACTTCTCCAAGACTGAAGAGGCAAGCTGGTGACTGCAAATGTACTCTCCATCCTTGATTACATTGGTTCTGGGGCTCTGTGGATTCCACTACCTCAAACCCTCTGGGGATGGATTAACCGGAAATCTCAGAAAACAGGATGAAGAAGGAGTCACATCAATAAAAGTAACCACTTATTTGTTATCAAGCTCAAGTAGATTTTTTCTGTACTTTCTTTCCCTCAATTTTCTTCACACTCTGCTTCCTTTGTTATTGACACTGACTTGGGTCCTAGCCCTCCATAGTTCTAGGGGATAATAAATAAAGCCAGTGCACATGTACCTAACTCAGCCCACACTCTTACTTTCTGGTGACCTAGCAGGTTTGTGTACTTTGTGCATATGCAGATGTGCTCTTTTTGGTAGAATGTGTGCTAGGCAGTTTCTAGGAGCAAAACAAAGGCAATGCCAGAATGGTTTATTAAGCAAATTTCAGTGGCCCACTCTGCATAATTTCAGAGGCATTATAAATGGGACTGCCACACACTCCTGAGAAGCAGAGGCAGAAAGTAACTCAGAATGAGTCCAAATTTTCAGAGCTCAGGGGATATCTATATTAAGAAGCAAGTGAACACAACTGCTTTGCTAGAATTCTAAGGCTCAAGGGGAAATTAGGAATAATTCTGGAAGTATTTCTTGATCGCTGGTTATGTACTATGCCAGGCCATCAACTTGGCCAAGCAATGCATTTGACTAAGGTTTTGGCTAGTTTGTCATGGACACATGACAAGTTAACAGCGGAGCAAAGACTCAGACATCGTCTTTCCTACACCTCATTGTGAGATTTTTTGTTTTCTATTTTTTCCTCTGTGACACCTTCCTCTATCCCCACCTACGCTGAACACAGCCACCACTCTGGAAAGGAATAGAAAAAGATCCAAGAGAAGTGAGAAAAGTCACTGCCACAAAATCCATACCTTGAAGCCATGGAATGTCTCTCACTCCACCATGGATAAAGCGTTTTTTATCGATTCACTGATCATTCATTCATTAAATAAACACAATCTGGCTAACCACTGAGTCACAAGACAGTCTCTGAAGTTTATAACTTTCAAAAAAGCAGTCTAGTCATCAACTAGTAATTTTTTTTAAAAAGAGGCCATGACAGGAAAGAAAAACTTGTTCGTACTCACAGAATCTGCAAGAGGAAGAATTAGGACATTAATCCAGATCCACCTCCAAAAGTCACATTGATACCAGAAAACTGGTAAGTAAGGGCTAGCAAGTACACAGCCTGTGTGGGGTCAGTAGTATCAGTTGATTCATCAAAGCCATTGAAGTATTGCACGAAGTTGTGTTAAGTTGAAGCCTAATTTATGCTGCTGCTCAGTTATGGTTCTTGAAGATGTTGTTGTCCATGTTTTGAAACATTATTTGGTCTAAGCATCCTACAATTTCAACAGTGTATTCTTTCACTGTTTTCCCATCACTCAATGGCTTTTCTTTTTCTCCAAGTATATATACCACTTTATAAGTCACTTCATTGACGTTATTTCCAGGTCTTACAGCTGCTTGAAAGAATGTTCTTTGCTTTTGCTTTTCATCTTTTAATTTCTGCAATACAAACTTTGCACCTCTTCCTCTAATTTAAAATGTTTGCAGTCCTTATGATGAACATTGCAGATGAGCACTGAATTTCTTTAACATTGATATCACACTATCACAAAGCAAGCAAAGCACATTATCTTCAGCAGAAACAAGATAATATCGCAATTCTCAATTCTCATTAAAAATCTGTTTTCTTCCAGCTAGCATGCTCCTTTTCCTTCTTTGGGATGCCAGGGGATTTCTCATTCCTTTTCTCTCCCTGCCACCCATCCTCCCTTCTCTTACTCCCTCTCCTTCTAAAATGTAAAATCAACTTATACTTTTATGTCCTAAAACAAAAAATATGTTTTCTTTCTTTATCATTCTCTTTGACATGATGGATTGTTAATCTGACAGAATAAAAAATTACTGCAGAGCCATCACAATTTCCACTTCAAGTGGAAACAGTGAACCACTGACAAAAGCTGTTAACAAGACAGGCTTACTCGACTCCCATAAACTCTCACCAACCAGCCTCATTTGGTAGCAGTACCTGTTAAGTGGAGGAAGTTAGAATGAATCAGGATCAAGCATCGCAGCCATCAATTTAGCCCTCGTGGCTTACTAATACTCTAATTGCACTGGTCAATTTGGGAAGATTATCTAGTTAAACTTATTGTATTCTTTGGTATCTTAAATGTGTTCATTGAAAAAATAAAATTATAAAAGACACAAAAAAGTATTAATAAAAATAAAAGGATTTGTTCTGTATAATTTGATTTAGCCAAAAGGCCTCACTTAAGCACCTAAAAGGACATAAGTGGCCTTAAGGCTGTGGGGTTCCCATTCCTGCTTTAATGGATTGGATGAAACCAGCCCCTATTATGGAGAGTAATTTGCTTCACTCACAGTTTGCTGATTTAGATGACAAGGAGATCTAAAAATTATCTTCATAGCATCACCTAGAGTGATTGGCCAAACAACTGGGCATCGTTGCTGAACTAGGTAAGCCCATACAATTATCCGTCACTTGTCTTCAGTGCCCTGGACTTTGCATTGGCCTGGATGTAGGTAACTGGCATTCGTCACTTTCCCACTTGGTCAAGTCAATCTGACCCTCAATTATCAATCTGACCTTCAGTTTTCTCTGCTAACTGGTATCGTTCTTCTAATTTCTAATGTCTCCTTTTAGGTAGCCAAAAGAATCCCTTCACATGGGAAAGCTGGTATATGATCATTGTCCAAGAAATGTCACACAAATATGTGACAGTCTTTAAGAAACACATGTAGGTCTCTCTTTCATGACAGGGTCCCACTTCTAACTCTCTTTATAAGTACTCTAAACTTTCTCTTTGTCTTCCTAAATAAAATCTGTTACACTGGAAAAAAAAAAAAAGAAGCAAATGTAACTTTTTTTCTCTTCGAAATATAAAACTAGTGGTGATTGGTAACTCAAAGGATTGGAAGCATTTATAAGTCACTGCTCACTTTAAGGGCACAGCAGATGGCTGATTCAAGACTGAGTATTATATTATCATGAGAGAGTTAACCAATAATAGGCCTTAATTCATTCATATGAATGAATTAATATGGTTTAAATGGCTGGTGTGTAATAGGGCTTGAGATGTCCCCCTTGTGAACCCAAAAACACCAGGCAGGAGAAGCCAAACTTCTGCCTTTGCTACAGCAGCTGCTGTTACCTGAGGACTGAAATAAAATTTTCTATTTGTTTGCTTGTTTGTTTTCATTAGCATTAAGAATATTCACTGTTTTTCCATAAGCACACTATCCTCAGAGTAGAAAGCAGGAAGGAAAATACAGAATAAATGTTAAAAAACTGAAAGTTAGACCAAGGAAAAAGAGAAGAAAGGAAGAAAGAAAAGGATTAGAGAGAAATCTTCCTAGGCAGGCGATATGAGAGAGAGAGCAGTTGTCTAATAGCAGGGCATTTAGCAGTCCTGAGACAAAGCATGGTGGCCAAGCAGGAGCCAGGGCAGTGGACAGTCTTCCAGGTACCCCAGAAAGCAGCAGCTCTGGAGGAACTGAAATTAGAGTCAGTAGAGAGACCAGAAAAGAGGATAGAGTCACACTCCTGACCAACCAAGGCAGTTATTGCAGTGTCCTCATCTGCCAAAATACCAAATGACTCAAAGCATATTCTTATCTTCACCTTCATTTTAAGGCTCTATTCTTCAGTATACTTAGAGAAGCATTAATGTCTACATTTTCTTAAAGAAGAGAGCTTGAAATGATGATGAAGCTTAAATCTCTGTGACCACCATGAAAATGCTTATACATTTCTCTATTGGAATAGGAATAAAATAGGAAATACAGAGCAGATGATATAGAGAATAGATGGTCCTCCAGATTCATTGAAATGTCAACTGCTATAGAGAGTATTCTGAGATATAAAGCTAAAGAGATGGGTTTGGAGACAAGTGGTAGCAACTCTTGAATATCATACAAATAAAATAGTTCTTTACAGAGTAGAAAATTCAATTCCAAAGCCTTTCAAAATTTTTGGCATTTAACTGGTATGCTCAGAGCTCTACTTTTAATGTTTACTTAGGGACACGGCATAAGGTGGATGATGTATTAGCCATCTATTGTTGCATTAGATATTACCCCAAAATTCGACAACTTAAGGCAGCAAACATTTATTATCTCACAGTACAGTTTCCAACAGGTAGGAATAGAGTAGATTAGCTATGCTGTTCCAACTACATATGGGTTCATGAGGCTGCTGTCATGCTATGGGCCAGGAACACAATCCTGTGAAGACGTGGGTGGTCTGCAGGATCCAACAAGATAGCTCAGTCTCATCATGGCTTTCATGGGAATTCTTAGTTTCTCACCACATGGGCTTCTCTACAGCTTACCTGAATGTTTTCATGACCCAGAGACCAGCTCCCCCTAAAATGCTGCAAGAAAAAGTAAGAAAAGGGAAGCTTGGTGGTTTTAATGACCTGTTTCTGAAGTTGCCCTCTGTCACTTTGGCCCTGCTCTATTCTTTAGAAGTTGGTCACCAAGTTCAGCCCACTGTCAATTAGAGGCGGAGAGGGTAATAATTAGAGTTGACCTCTTGAAAGGAGAGGTAGCAAAGAATTTGGGGACATGAATTAGAATCAACATAGATAGGTTAGCTCTGGAATATTGTAGGGATTTTCTGTCTTACCTCTGATGCTTCCTATTCCAACAGGTATTTGGAGCAAGAAAACAAATTAGAAGTTCAGCTCAACAGTCAAGAGGACAAACAAGGAGGCCTCAGCTGAGACAGTGTGTTGACGAGAGGGATGTCAGGGCTGATATACAAGAGATACATTATGAGGGTATATTTTAGCAGGACTGTCAATAAATTAGATGTCAGGAATTATTCAAAATGTTCTTATTTAAAAATTATTCATGGGGCGGCGCTTATGACTCAGTGAGTAGGGTGCTGGCCCCATATACCGAGGGTGGTGGGTTCAAACCCAGCCCCGGCTGAACTGCAACCAAAAAATTGCCAGGCATTGTGGTGGGCACCTGTATTCCCAGGTACTTGGGAGGCTGGAGCAAGAGGATTGCTTAAGCCCAGGAGCTGGAGGTTGCCGTGAGCTGTGTGACGTCATAGCACTCTAACAAGAGCAACAAAGTGAGACTCTCTCTCTACAAAAAAAAAAAAAAAAAAATTATCCATGATCATCAGATATGATAGATGGGACTGGTCAGATAATGATGTCATTGGTGGAAATAAGGAAGTTAGTGGCTACACTGGTGAGAGGTAGAGATATCATGTGTTTACTTATGGAAAGGTTGAGTTTGTGATCTCAGTGGGTCTACCATACAAAACACCTGGCAGGCTGTTGAAAAACTAACCTGGAACTGAACCATGAGTCTGAAAAACAGAGTTGAGCAGTAATATAAATGGTAATGATATAAATCAACTATCATATGCACAAGGCAATGAAGGGATTGACCAATGAAGAAACAGTGAAGGTGGCTCAGTTCAAAGTCTTGAGAAATTATTATATTTAAGGGAAAGAGGGAAAAAATAAAAATTTTGAAGTTATTTAAGAAGAGAATTTAGAATTGCCAGATACCCAAGAAGAAACAGCATTGCAGGAGAGAGAAGACAGGGTCAGTGATAGTGTCAAATGCTGTGAGAGATGAGGAAGGATGTGGACTGTGTGGGGAAGCCGTGCTGTCTGTGGCATGGAAGAGAGGGGTTATAAGTGGGCTGGGGAGAGGGGAAAAGCCACAGGGCCTAGAATTAACAAGTGAGAGGAAAACCTCATTAGCGTACTGGGAAAAGTTTAATATCTTGTCAGAAGGCTTCCAGTAATGCTCCTAATACTGAGAAGCTAGAGGACAGAGGAAACTGTCTCATCCTCTGTGCCCCTTCTGTAAGTATTACATGGCCACCTGGAGTTCCCCTGGCCACCTGGGGTTCACTTTGCCCTTATTTTCTCTGTCTTCCTTTCCATCATTCGATGACTTCACTTTAAAGCAGTTACTTTTATCTATTATGAATCTTTTGCATTAAATGCTCCCATTTTTCATGGGTACAGAACCTCAAAAATAAGCAAAGCTTTTACTTTCTAATATTCACTACATCTCATGGCAGAATTTTGATATGTCCTGTTTAAGTTTTCTTCTTCCCCAAGGAGCAGAGCAACAAAAGAGGAACAAAAGGACAAAGGGGAAAGAGAATGATGTCTTCCCACTCTTAGACTCTGTAAAACATTCAAAGCACAAACCAGCTACCCACTGCTTCCCACTGCCAGACACTCGCATGTTTTACCATCATTGCCCGTTTGATCTATGATATCCCTGGTTTTGAGCCACCGCCTCCCACAAAGAAATCCCTACAAAGAATCCGGAGACGAGGGGCTCTCTTCGAAGCTGTAAGGAGAATAATGTGCTTTCTGGGGAGTTCTGCAGATACTCAGTGCCAGCATTTATTCATGATGTATGTTCTTCCGAGCCTAAAATTACCAGGCTTGAAAGCTATATGATTTTAAAACAAATTGATCAAGACCACAGCTGTTAATAAAATGCATGACTACAGTCTGTATATTAACTATGATCTCTAAGGAAATACACTTGGGAATCACAGACCAATATTTTGCAGTTGAGCTTACAATCCTCATTTCTTAAAATGGCAACTTTATTGTGGTTATTAACCTGCAGAAATTTTAATTATCCTTTGAATGCTTGAAGGTTCTTAATGGAGAGGTGCCAGAAAAATCCCCCTGCTAATTAAATCCAGCTGAATATTTCCTTTACCTGAAGACACAGAAGTGCTTCTTGTTTGTCAAATCCCTTTCAGCCAAATAACCACTTAACTAATCTCGAATTGAATATCTTATTTAAGATTTTGAATTATCTTTTCTCTCTGGAGAGCTGCTGTTGAATATTGTAATAGCATCATCCAGGGAAATATTTCTTAACCTCCTGACTAAGAAAAGAGGAAAAAAAAAAAGCATGTTTCTTTATATCGCTGAGTAGATTGAAATCTGGGGGAATGAACAGACTGACATTTTTAAGCAAAAGAGCATTAGTAGACGGCAGAAGTGGCTTTCGTCGGTGCATACAAATCCTGGTCCTGAGCACACCCAGAAGAAAAGAGGAGTTGCATCTTTTCCCATATAGACTAATTTGACTTTTCTTGCTGGGATTTTTGAATTATGGCTCTAGTAATCATGACTCTAAATCACCAAATAATGACCTGGAGACCTTGTGGATCACAGGAAGGGGCAGAGTGACCCAGATGTCAGCATATTACGATGAGGATAAAGAGTATCAGATATGACCTCCTTGATGGCTAGCTGTGTGACCTTTGACAATTCACTTAAATACTTTGCACTTCCGTTCAAAGGGCATCTCAGACATATCTAAAATAGCACTTTCTGCCATTAAGGCCTATTTGAATAGAAATATCAACAAAAGCATATTGCAAAGTAAACCCCTATTATTTCTCTGTTCTTACCATGGGATGGCTAGGCATTTCACTCAGATTACACACCAGCAGCCTTCATCCTGTCTGTGGTCTATGGTCTGTCCCCCCATTGCCATCTGACCTCACCCCCAGAGTGTGCAGAAATGACAGCACTTCAACACAGCTGCTAGCAGCACTTCCTACCCCTCTGGGTGAAAGATCATTTGTTTTATAAATCCTGAGTCTCATATAAACATCTACCATGGTTAATTTTATGCACCAACTTATAGGGTGAATTTGGCTGAGATTAACATTTAGATTGGTGAACTGTGAGTAGGTAGATTGTCCTCTAGAATACGACCAGGTCTTACCTAAGCCAGGAAAGCCTGAATAGAACAGAAAGGCTGGCCTCTCTGAGCAAGAGGGAATTCCCCAGCAGACGGCTCCAGACAGAAACCGCACCACCGGCTCTCCTACAGAGAGCCCATGCTGCACAATTCGGCCTCGCCAGTCTCCATAAGTGTCAGCTAATTCCTGATAATAAATCTCCTATATTTGTGCATATCTTATCACTTCTTGTTGTTTTTTCCTTTTTTATAGAATCCTGACTAATACAGCATCAAATTAACAAGTGTCAGGTATTTCATTTAACTCATTAATTAATACGTGAACTAGTAAGATGTTAAGACAGATGCTAAAGAAAATTGCACCTACAGCCTCTGGGGGTCAGGAGCCTGGGTATGGATTAATTGGGTCCTCTGCTTCATGTCTCCGTAGGCAGCAATCAAAGTGCTAGTCGGGGTTAGGTCGTCATATGGAGTAGCAACTGGGGAAGAAATCACTTCGGAGCTCAGATTGTCAGCAGAATTATTTTCCTATAGTTGCAGAAAGGAGGACCTTGTCTTCCTGCTGGTCAGCTAGAGGCTGTTCTCAGCCCCTGGAGGTCACCTAGAGCTCCTGTAGGCTGACCACAGTTCCGTGCCCTATGAATTTCAACAACACAGTTACCCACTTTATCAAGCCTGCAAAGAGAGCCTCTGGAGGAAGCCCACTATCCAGTCAGGGACTTAGCATAAAGCATTTTTTTTTTCATTTTTGAGACAGAATCTCACTCTGTTGCCCAGATTAAAGTACAGTAGCATGCTCATAGTTCACTGCAGCCTTAAACTCCTGGGATCAAGTAATCCTCTTGCCCCAGACTCCCAAGTATCCAGGACTACAGGCATGAACTACCATAGTTAGCTAATTAATTTTATTTTATTATTTTAGAAGTAGAATCTTGTTATCTTGCCCAACCAAGTCTCAAATGCCTGCGCTTCAGCAATTCTCCTCTTTCGCCCACCCAAAGTGCTAGGATAATTATAGGTGTGAGCCACTGCACCCAGCAGCGTAAAGTAATTTTTGGAATGACATACCATGACATCGTCATATTCTATTGGCAAGAAGTGAAAGCTATAGAAGCTGGCCACATGCAAAGGGAGGAAATTATACACAGTGGTGAAGACCAGAGGCATTCACTATTGGGGTACACCTTAAAATGTGTCCCACTGCTAAAAGTCAATCAAAGGTGTAGACTCCTACAGGGTTGTATAATCCTCATAGAGTCCACTACATCATACAGCTATTTGGAAGAATGTTCTCCAGTTTCCTACAAAGTTAGACACAGTCTTATTACACATCCAACAGTCATTCTCTTAAGCATTTCAATCAGGAGTTGAAAACTCATTTCCACACAAAAAGCTGCATGCAATTGTCTTCAGTAGCTTCCTTTATTTTCACCAAAAACTGGTTGCAAGGAGTTCCGGGGGGAAGGAGGGAGGGGTGAACAGGACAGTGGAACCATCCTTTGATGCTATAATGGTGAGTATGTAACATAAAACAGTTTTCAAAACTCATTGACCTTACTGCACAAAAAGTGAATTATAATGAATACAAACTTAAAAAAACATTTTGAAGTTTAGGAAAATCACAGAATGTGAATTTATTCTTAGGTAAATTATCTTTTACTAAAGAGAAAATGTAAGAAAGGGGGAGGGAAAAAAAAACATGTTGCCTGTGTGGCAGCTTATAGGTCCTGCCCATGTTGACACATTCGGTCACTACAGGCCCCCTCAGAGAGTCTATAATATCCTTATTTTCCAAATCAGGAGTTTGAGGCTCAAGGAAGGAAAGTCAGTCTCCTGAGACTGCAATCAAGTAATGAGCAGAACTGTGATTTGAACTGGATAATTCCTGTGTCCCTAACTTTTCCTAATCAGGGATTCTCATGGTAGGATATGAGATGATCTCAAAGATTTGGCAGACTTTTCTTCCTGTAAGAAAAACCAAGTTGTCCATTTTTAACTTGAGTTTGAATACTACTACTCAATGATTTTTTTTCTAGCATAAACCTTAAATGATTTCTCCAGTTTAAAAAGAGATGTTTTCTCCCTATTAAAACAGAAAAGGGAGCAGTGGAGAAATGAACACTTAGGCACCAGCTTTGAAGACACTTAGCAAGACAGCAAAGAGGAAAGCACAAGTTTGAGGGCAAATGCAGAGACCATAACGCTAAAGAGAGCAATTTGGGAGAGGGCAAAGATGGATTCCTTCGCAGTGAGTGGGTAAGACGATGGGTTCCAGCCTCAAAGCTCCACCTCCATAATTGATCAATCGGTACCCAGGCCGGAGCCAAGCAGGGAGGCACAGGTCCTTTCCTCACCTGTTGCCAACACAGAGCCAGTGTGGATGCAGGGACTATACTGTCTAAATGGGCTGAGGCTGCCTGATTTCCTACATCTACTAACCGCGGGAACCAAAATTAAAAGAAAAGAATCTGTGGCTTTCTATAGCTCCTAGTGAGTAGAATTTTCCTACCTGATCAATGAGAAAGATGTATACAATTTCTCATCATGGCATTTACTATTATTTTAAGCAATCAGCCAAGAAAAATATACACAGCATATCAGAATAGACACAAAATGATATTTCCCAATCTGGGCATCAGCACTGGGGTTCTTAGAAGCCAGAGATGGTGTAGGTAGAAGTTACTCCCAGAGACACATCTTTTGCTCATTTCTTTTCAGAACTGTGTGGTTTTTTCCCAGCAAGAAAGGGAGAGAGAGAGAGAGAAGAGAGGAGGAAGCAGGAGGAGTCGAGAGAGAGAGAGAGAGAGAGGAGGAGGAGGAAGCAGGAGGAGTTGAGAGAGAGAGAGAGGAGGAAGACAGGAGGAGTCAAGAGAGAGAGAGAGGAGGAGGAAGCAGGAGGAGTTGAGAGAGAGAGAGAGAGGAGGAAGGCAGGAGGAGTCGAGAGAGACAGAGAGGAGGAAGCAGGATGAGTTGAGAGAGAGAGAGGAGGAAGCAGGAGGAGTCGAGAGAGAGAGAGAAGAGGAAGCAGGAGGAGTTGAGAGAGAGAGAGAGAGGAGGAGGAGGAAGCAGGAGGAGTTGAGAGAGAGAGGAGGAAGCAGGAGGAGTCGAGAGAGAGAGAAAGAGAGAGAGAAGGAAGCAGGAGGAGTTCAGAGAGAGAGAGAGAGAGGAGGAAGCAGGAGGAGTTGAGAGAGAGAGGAGGAAGCAGGAGGAGTGGAGAGAGAGAGAGAGGAGGAAGGAGGAGGAGTTGAGAGAGAGAGAAGAGGAAGCAGGAGGAGTTGAGAGAGAGAGAGAGAGGAGGAAGCAGGAGGAGTGGAGAGAGAGAGAGAGAGAAGGAAGCAGGAGGAGTTGAGAGAGAGAGAGAGAGAGAGGAGGAAGGCAGGAGGAG
>NW_003852416.1:14235905-14255047 GCF_000181295.1 Otolemur garnettii
GAGAGAGAGAGAGGAGGAACACTTCAGAGGAAATGAGAATGCTTTTGTTTGTTTGCTTTATTCATCTACCATTTAGATGGATTTTCTTCACATATAGAAAAAAATGTAAAGCCGGCTTTTATTGAGAACATACTCTGTGCACTATATTCAACATTTTCTATGTATACAAGTACTTGATTATCACAATAACTTGAGAAAGTAAATTCTATTATAAATCCACTTATAGATGAGTAAACAAAGGCTCAGAGAGGTGCTCCATTCATACAGCCATGAGTAGTAATTCAAATTTCAGCAGTGTGTAATTAAACTCTCTCTTAATGAGTGTACAGACAGACAACAACGTCTGAAGAGATTGCTTTAGTTCCTCTGTGTGTGTGTGTGTGTGTATGCACATGCGTGTGTTTGGGGGAGTTGGTTTTAACACAGAAGGAAATGCATCTTTTGAAAAACACTCAGAATTTCACTTTCATGAAAAAGGAAATAAGCAAACAAATAAATAAAACACCCAGACATACCCACTAGGATATACCCTTGAGTTTGGACTGCCAAACTCAAGAATGATGGAATGCTTGAAAGAGGCAGGACTGAATCAGTTATGTGTTGAACACCTATAATGTTCCAGAAATAGTGCTGTGTGTATAAAAAACAATAGAGACATAAGGCATGAAGGGGAAAATCTATGGACTTGTTGAGCTTGGGACAGTAGTATTTTCAGCTCTATTTCTGTTATCAAACTTAATTAGGCACAAGGAGGATTTCTTAGCACATCCACATCCAGGGTTTTAAAACTGGAAACTAGCTCTGTTTATTGATTCTCCTTCATTCTGCATATCTACAGTGGCTTCTCGAACCTTCTATTCTTTTAGCTTTAGTAACTGAAGCTGAAAGAGTGTATCTTTTGCAGTAATTCCATAAAATTTTAGTCCAGTAAGACTCACCTGGGTTATGTGTAATCCCTAAATCTACCTCTGTGGCCAGGAGGAAGAAGTTCTCTGACAAAGCCTAGTTGTTTATCTAGCCTGGTATTGGAATAAGTCAGCACCATCCAAACCACTTTGACTAAGGTTGGTAATTTCCCCCAAATAAAAATCAGATGCTCCCAGTAGGTGAGGGAGAAAGGGATGCTGTATGGGCATAAACAACAGAATCCTCTCTTATGAATGCAGAATCATTTATGTCTATATGTGGCCACACTCAATGACCTTTAGGCTTGTCACAGCAATGGTAGCTTCATGAGGTATGTCCCACTTATTGGATAACATGGAAGCATTCCTTGGCTTGAATTTAGTGTGCACCTTCTTCTGTAGCCAGTTGGCTGACTTCCAGCCCAGGACATTAACTTTTTAATTTACGTTGCCTCTTGGTCAGTCTCCAAGTTCAAGTCAAGTTGTTGATTTTAATCCAATGTAAAAACTTCTTCTAAATCACTGGCCATGGTAGAGGCAACAATAGAGTTTGTATTTTTCATACTGCAGACCTGGCTGCCTCCGTCTGATGGCTAAATTATAGTCTCATTTCCAAAGCTCCTACCATGGTTAGTCTAACTCTGTCTTTTTTTTTCCCTCTGCTTCCCACTCAACAGAGTTCTGAAAAAAAGACTTTATTTAAGACATACTTATTGGGTGTGCTCCCACGTAGTGGGCACAATGTTGGGGTGTATGGCACAGCTTTTGGGGGTGGGACACAATTATAAGTGGGACTTTATCTAACAAATGCAAACATTGTAACATAATTCTTTGTACCCTCAATTAACCTGAAACAAACAACCAATAAAATGACATCCTCATTGATGGGAAAATCTAGCACTAGCATCAATAGAATGGAACAATCCTCATGAGCCCTACAGACCTTCGTTTTTGCTTATGGCTTCAACTGCCTTTCTTACATACACCTACTGTGTTTTGTTGTTGTTATGATAAAAAGCACACAGCATAGATTTACCACCTTAGTTATTTTCACATGTACAAGGCAGCAGTGTTAACTGTATGCACATCATTGTGTAACAGATATCAAGAACTTTTTATCTTGCAAAACTGAAGGGAAGACATTGTGATTAGTGAAATAAACCAGGCACAGAATGACAAATACCATATGATCTCACTCATATGTGAAATTTAAAATAGCATAAAAGTAGATATTATAATGGTGCTTACTAGGGGCTGGGCTGGTTGTGAGGGATGGGGAGTGTGTGGGGATGGTGGTCAAAGAATATAAATGTTCCAAAGAGTATGAATGTTCAAAAGGTTTATTGCACAACACCATGACTACAATTAGGATTACCTACCATACTCTATTTGTCTCATATATATGAAAGTTGTTTCCCAGACAAGTTCAAATTCTGCTTGGTTCAGTCAGAAGTACAATAGGCAAAAACATTCCTGAAAAGAACTTGGCTTTTTCATACTAGTGCTCTGACCTTTAACGGACCGATGGATAGAGCAGTTTCAGAGTGTTGTACGATTTACTGATAAAATACTAGTTCAGACACTGCACAGATAGATGATTTTTAAAGTCTTGTAATAGTTCTGTGTTTATGTCAGTTTGCCTTATAAAACACATAAGCAGAACATAAATCCTATAGTTTCACAAATGACATATTTTAAGACAAGGCTTGAGGGGCATATTGAAAGTAAAGATATGTGAGGCAAAATTTTAATTAATATCATATGGAGCACACAGATGTTGCATAAACTGAAAAGATAATATGGAAATGCCTGAATGTTGTGGGTAGAGAAAACAATTTTAAGACACTTGAAGGGAAGATTTATTACCTATACTTAAGCGTTTTGATTTTCAGTGTCACGTTCATAGCCATTCTCCCATTTCTCCCTCCTCCTTTCTCTGCTACAAACACAAGCAAACTTTCTCTCCTTGGTCACGTCTAGACAGACACACACCCGTAGTGGCAGACCCTCCACCTGGCCAGTGTTTTAATGACTGCAGGGACTTAGTTGTGAATCGAATGGAGTAGATAACAAAGGAGGAACAGAGTTCAGATCTCTGAGCTGATCCCCTCGCCCCTGCCAGTTATCTAACTCTGTGGTTCATCAAGAGAAGGTTGGAACAAATGAGTTTTGGGGAATTTTCTGTGATTTATGAGCTTACAAACTAGGTCATGAGTAGAAAATAAGTGCCATTTATCAGCTCTCCAGAGTCAATGGCAAAGCACTGGGCTAGGAGCCTGCCATCGGACCCAGCTAGGAAAGAGCTCCCCTCTACCCGGGAGGGGCAAAGGACACAGTAATCACCCACATTCAGAAGCGGGGACTCTGTCATAGTTCTCACCAAATACTACTTTGCCAAGTGATTTTTCAGCTCCAGTTGAATATTGTAAAAAAAAGTCAAAATTAATGTTGAGAATTGATGTTATGAATAAAAAATCATGCCAAATTAGCACTTCAGATTTAATTTGTACGTAGCCTCCTGCCAAGCAACATGGAATGCTTGCAGGTTGTTGGGTAATAGTTACAAGTGGCACACGGCCTCCTTCACCAGCTTCTCCTTTCTTCATCTCTCCCCCATAGCGGCTCCTCTGGGCGAGACCCCTGAGAGTGGGTCTGTGCGTGGTGCGAGTGTGTGTGTGTGTGAGACAGAGAGCGGGAACAAACAGACAGAGAAAGAAGGAGACAGGAAAAAGGAAGCTAGGACTTCACATAGTTATGGGGAAATTTTAGATTGCTTCTAATCTGTATTTCTTTCTTTCTTTTTTTTTTTTTTTTTGGCAGAATCTCACTCTGGTACCCTGAGAAGAGTGCTGTGGCATTGTAGTTCATAGCAACCTCAGGCTCTTGGGAGCAAGTGTCACCTTGCCTTGGGTTACTTTTTTTAATTTTATTAAGTCAAATACACATAGCTCATGAATACCTTCATGCATATGTAGGGTACAATGTGCTGATTTTTTTTTTTATACCATCTGACCCGGTTACATCAAATCCATCATCATAGCTTTCATTTCATTTACTTGATGGCCGAAGGGGTTTTTTTTTTGGTTGTTGCTGTTGTTGTTTAATTTAAGGAGAGATGGGGTCTTGCTGTTGCTCAGGCTGGTCTTGAACTCCTGAGCTCAAGCAATCCACCCACCTCGGCCTCCCGGAGTGCTAGGATTGTAGGCATGAGCTATTGCACCTGTCCCCCTAATCTGTATTTCTTAAAAAGCATTTTCAGTTATCTGATTTTGAACAAAACAATTCTTTAAATTCAGACCTCTGTCCTTGAATTAACATTCCATGGGAGATAAAAGATGATTAAACAAAAAGGGTACACTTTCTCTAATGACAGCATGTGCTTTAAGGCAAACTGTTTTTAGAGAGGCAAGGCATGGTGGCTCTCTCCTCTAATCCCAGTACTTTTGGAGGCTGAGGTGGGAGGATGGCTTGAGCCTAAGAGGTCGAGGCTACAGTGAGCTATGATTGCACCACACAGCCAACCTGGGTGACAGAGCTAGATCCTGTCCCGATTAAAAAAAAAAAAAAAAATCTTAGCTTTTTGTTTTTGTTTGAGTAAGCACTGCTCTGAAATAGACTCTGGGGTGTATCAGCTGGCACCTAACTTCTTTCCTTTTCTTCCCTATACTCTTAACTCCAATTCAAGTGACCTCTGTGATAAAGTCAAATCTTGGATGATTTGCATGAGTTTGATCCATTAAAATGGGGCTTTTTTTGGTTCATTGTGCCGTGCATTATTCTACGTGTTGCACATTTTATACTCATACAACTGTATAGTTTGAAAGAATACAAGAGGGTGTTGCAACCCCTAGGGCCCCTATGGCAATGGTCTTGATCACCGCAGGAAGGAACCAGGCGGGAGGTGGATTAGAAGTACAAGCTTGTGGGAGGTGGGCTAACTTTGATTGCAGGGTAGCCCCAAGCAACCTCCACACCAGCCTTTTATTGAGACAATACAAGACAGGTGAGGGGAGTATTAGACAATGACTACGTGCCTGAGGATCTGATCGCCATGGGCTCGGGCTTTCTCTGCAAGGAGCACCTGCGGCCGAATTGTCTGAGCATCCACCCCCCAGCTGCAAATCATCTTGCTCAGAAGTCATCTGGCTCTTGGCGTCCTCTACAAGAGGGTATCTGATTCTCTCTCTTTTGCACAAGGAAAACCGAGGTTCATAGAGCAGTTCCTTGTCCAAACCAACCCAGATAGCGACTGAGGGGAGTGTGGTCCTTCTCGCGTTTCCTCAGAGGCCCAGACCTTTTTGGACACTCCTCCATCTCACGCAGCAGGCGAGTGTGGGGCCTGTATTCAGGTAAGATGCTCCTTTGTTTTCTTTGGCAAGAAAGTCTTCAGTGTTTGGTGAGTGCATTTTTGCACACTTGGCCTCAAAGCTGTTCTTGAATTTTTAATGTGTTTCCTTGCCCATCAACCAAATATCCAGACTCCTGTTCTGCTCATGTGCCCTGGAGTCTAACTGCTTTCAGCATCGCCAGTGTGAGTTTGATCCTTTCTTAATAAGCCACGGAGGCGTGTAAAGCCGAAAGCTGGCTGCCTAAAGCCTGTGGAGGAATAGCAAAAAGGCAGGAGCTTTCCACAGACAGAGAGACCATGTAAATATCAGACTCTTGTAGGGATAAAGGAACCGCCAATGATATATCCAGAGCCCACATTCTAGGAGCCGTGTCACTTACCCATTTATTGATTTATTCACATAGCAAATGTTCCTGGGCAACCCATTATGTGATGAGTTCTACTAGGTGCTATGGAATAGGCAGAAACAAATAACTCCTGCATCCTTATGCATGAAATTGAACTAGAAACCCACATAGGAAATCTTCTAAATGAGGAGCTCTAAAAAATAGGAAAAAAAGAGTTTATGCTAACAAGCAAATGAGACACACAGACAAAAATTCTAAAATTTCCACACAGAGAAAGAATTTATTAGGGCTTTGGGGATTATGAATTAACATACTGGTTGTAATGTCTTGTTCACTGATTATGTGCCAAGGACTGTGCTGAAGGTGCTTCATACATTAAGTTATTTGAATTCCCACAATGGGCTACACTTTGGTACATTTACCTCTTGACATGTTTCATACCATCATGCTGCCTCTCAACTCATGGCACGTGGATATTCAGCCATTCATTCACACGTAAAGCACCACTTCCTTGCACATGGCCCTGGCGTGTGTGTTGGAAAAATACAAAGGTGGTTAAGACTTGGTCCCAATGCTCCAGAAATTCCTAATGTAAGAGGGTAGAAAAACATAAACTAGCCCAAACTCAAACAACGAAGAAGAATTGCAGCTGGGAGTCAGTTTCAGGGATTTTAATTAAACAGCCAAACTTTCACCAAAGAAGACCACATGGAACATATGGAAGTGAACCAAAGTTGTTCACAGTGTGAGTAGACAAATTGAAGGATAAAAGAGAAGGGAAAATCACTGAAGGGGATAAGGAGAGGGGGCAGAGTACCTTACGGTTTAGGAAGCTCGGAGTTTACGTCAGCCCCACCAACCAAGAGCATAGAACTGGCACATTGGTGGTGTGCTGCAGCCAGGCCCAAGTATTTGTTTGAAATATCACTACCTGGGAGCAGAAAAATAAATCATGTCCCACGTTGGGTCAGATGCCTTGTGAAGCTACTCTCTATTTGCCCCTTCAACTAATACAAAAGAAAGAGAAACTTGTAGAGTCCGTCTTTCCTTTGTCTTCTATTTTATTGTTTCTTCTGAATAACATCACTAAGTGGACCCTTTCTGCCTACAGAAAACCAGTCTGGAGAGAAGAAAAGGACAAAGAGAAAGGGCTAGATCAGGGTGTTAAACCCAGGTGGGAGCCTCGTGCTGATTTTGTGATGACTTTTTTTTTTTTTAAATTTCAGATTAATGTGAGGTTACAAATGATTAGGTTACATTATTTGTGTTTGTTAGGTAAAGTCCCTGTTGTAGTTGTGACCCTTACCCAGGAGGTGTGCCATGTGCTTTTACATTGTGCCTGGTAGGTAAGAGCACACCCACCCCCTCCCCACCCCCCTGGCTCCATCGATCTTCCACCTCCCTCCCCCTAACTTGAATTTAATTGAGTTTTTCTCTTGTGCAGGCAGGGTGTGTATTTGTTGGTCTTCTAGTTTCATATTAATGTTGAGTACATTGGATTCTTGCTTTTCCATTCTTGATATTTTACTAAGGAGAATGTTCTCCAACTCTATTCAGGTTAATCAAAACACGTGAACTCTCCATCTTTTCTTAGTGGCTGAATAGTAGTCCATGGTGTGTATATATATGTATATATATACACATATACATATATATACACATATATACATATATACATATGTATATACATACATATACATATATACACATATATACATATATACACATATATATACACATATATACATATATATATATACCACAGGTTATTAATCCATTCCTGGGTTGATGGGCACTTGGGTTGATTCCACATTTTCTGACTGGAAATAGCACTGCAATTAACAATCTAGTGCCAATTTCCTTATAATAATTGCCAACATCACAAAGTCTGAAAGCTGCAAATGCTGGTGTGGAGAGAAGGGAACACTTTTACACTGTTGTTGGGATTGCAAACCAATACAGCCTCTTTGGAAAAGAAGTATGGAAATTAGAGAATCCTCAAAGAACTCAAAATAGACCTTCCATATGAGGACATGTTTTCACTTATCTCTTGTGTTGGCTATCCCAAAAAGTAGGCACAGACCTTTTTTTCCCTTCCTAAATCTGTTTTTTTTTTTTTTTTCTTTTCCTCATTGTTGTTGTATACTTAGTGTTTTAGATTAGTGTGTGGGCCAAGACAACTTTTATTCTGCCATTGTGTGGCAAAGAAAAAAAAATGGCTGGACACCTCCTTTGAGCTAGACATTTCCACCAATAAAGATGTTCTGTATACCAAAACAAAAGGAAGCCTACAAATCAGCTGCATAGTAATTCTTGTACTGCACAATGGAAGACAAAGATGAGATGATGTAACTTAGCTGAACTAGAGAAGATACCATGTTACATTTGAAAAGTGCTTTATTTATCTTTTTTAAAGTAACTGTTGTATATTTTATTTGTATATTTGATCTGGTAATTGATTCTCCTCTTCAGAGATGAGAAATCAGGGATAAGAGAGCCAAAGATTTTGCCAAGGCAATGTTGATGTAAGAGCCAGATCTGAATCACAGGTCTTCCAGATTCCATCTGGTCCATCTCTAGCGTATCTTAGATGACCAAAAAACAAAGTTTCATCTAAATTGCTACTTTCATTTCTTATAATCAAAACATATATTTATGTATTTATGCCCTCTTAACATTAGAAGTTTCTGGAGCATGGGACCAAGTCTTAACCATCTCTGTATGATTCAACCTCCAGCACACACAAGGGCCCTATGCAAGGGCGTCTTGCTTTATGGGTTGAATGAATTACCAAATATACATATGCCACTGTGGTTGAGAGACAGTGGTAAGTAACAGAGCCAGGTCTGTTAATTACCATTTGTGGAATTTGGGGCAAGTTGCTTCACTTTTCAAACTTTGGTATTTATTTTTTAACTTGTAAAGTGGAAGTACTAATAGAACTTACCTCCTAAGATTTTCTAAAACTTGAAGTAAATTAATGTATGTGAAATGTTTAGCACCATTTCTGGCCTTAGTAAGTTTTTAAGGAAGTGTCTCTAGTCCTAATCAGGTTTGGAATATAAGAATCAAAGGGTCTGGTGTTGCCGTAGTGGTTACTGACTATTCAGTCCAAAACCCACTCCTTGAGAAAACACCTTTTGAACCCAGCAGAATGAGTAAAAGATGAGCATTAACTTCTAAGAGCACAATGCACTCTTTTATAAGGCCTGAGTTTTTTGTGAGACAATTTAATGGTTGGTTCCCTTGTTGTTTAATGTAGGAAAGATGATCTGGTGACTTTTTGTCTTTTTCACCCTGGCAGCTCAGGTTTGAGGCAACAGCAGCCTGTGGTGGTGGTGATATTGAATTGAGGGTACTGGCAGCTTCTTTCCCATAGGTCTGAGAGTCTGTTTTGTGTTCAGATCAGTGGATAGAAGGCTTTACTGCTCTTCAGAATGACATACACATTGCCAGTAATTACTTTCCTAAAATGGAAAGGGAATTAAAATAAAAGCCCGAATGTGGAAGGGGATGGCAGGTTTTTGGAAAAGTGTATCAGCAATTTGAAGCATGAATAATTAATTTTGTCTTGAGATTAAGTTCAGCCTGTGTTTATGATCTGTTGAGAGGGGGAAAAAAAAACTCTAATGGCTTCTAAATAAATTCAGTATCAATTTAAACTATTAGAGGAAGTTAAATCAAAATAATTAGGATATTAAAATACTTTGTGCATTTCCAATCACTGCCTTATTGAGGCCCTGGATCTTTTCCAAGGAACAATAATAGCATGAATATATTAGTATGTTTGCTTCCCTTGGAATGTGACTGTTTGCTCATGTAAAGATGATTGAGAACTTGCAAGAGACAGAAAACCAGACTGATGTGTTGATGTATTCAAGGGAGTGGATGCTATATAAATGATGAATTATTTTGTACATATAGATTAAAAACAACATAGTGATAGTTCACTGTTAAAATAGTTGAACTTGATTATTCCTTATTTGCAGTAATTACTAATTTCATCCTATAGTAAGGAAGGCAGTGTTTTTGTGACATCTTCAATTACTGTAGAATGAGTTGGCAAATCTAAATAGGATTAAGGTGAATTTCACTAGAGCCCAAAGATTGGTAATCTGTTTATTTTGCTTATGGTCATCAATATTCATTGTAATTTAAATTGAGACCAAGGAATTTTTTTGCTATGTGTTATTTATTAACATTCTTCCCCCTTCCCCCTCCCTTATATTTACTTGGAGGCTAGTAAGTGTAGAAATTTGAACAAATATAAAGGATTCTGAGACATATTTTGCTCCTTTTCTGGCTAAGAGCTCAGTTTTGTATAAATAATTTTGGTGAACCTATATAGTGACTGCCATGGTGGAATACCCAAGTACATTTAAGAGCTTATGAATTCTCTGGATTTAACTCTGAGGCTTGGAAGGTTTGATCTCTAAGAAATTTCTCTGTAATATTTCAGGTTTTTGAATTTTTTTTCTATGTACCATCTAGCTTATCTATTTTTAATATTGTCTCTTAAAAAGATTGTTGATTAATATAGCACAAATATAATTTGATAACTGGCTAAAAAGAACAATTATTATGGAAATTTATGGCTTGTTTTCTATTTTTTTCAAAGAAAATAATATTTCCAGGGCATCCAAAATAATTTATTCTGAAACTAAAGCTTTGCATTGAGTTCCTTGCTTCCTGGAGAATTGGAAAAGATAATAAAAATATATAAAAATAATATAAAAAATATATTCTCCCTACCCAAAAGATATCATAAAATATAATGACTAGTAATATGAGAAATGATTCAGCAAAACAATAGTGGTGTGAGCTCCAAAGAGCATAATACAACTATAAACAAAAATTAACAAAAACTGCAAAATTATTCTTGGTAAAATTATGAAATGTTTGTCACATACCCAAATGAAAATAAATAATAAATACTTATTGTTTATATACACACACAGGCAGAGTGAGTTTTCTCTTGCTTGAAATACACTTACCAGTTTGTCATATTAATTAAAATGCTCTGTTTTTCTGCCTCATTTGGAAAAGTTGTTATATTTTCAAATAATAACTTTTCTGTATTTTCTAAAATAGAGCTCAGAATCAGCAATTGGAAAATTATATCTTTAAAGGCTTTTGTCTCACTTCAGAGGATTTAAACAGAACAGCCTCTAGTATAGATGGAGATAAGGTTTTTTACTGAGTTGCTTTTTCGTAGCATCTCTAATAGTAAAACAAGGTCCGTATTTGTCACAGGACTGTGCTTGGTACCTCTGCCATTTTCTTCCTCTGGAGTGTGCCTATGCTTAATTTCTCCTGAAACAGAGCTAAAATTATTCTCTTTCAGTCTTCCTCTGCATGTGGATGGATGTTGAAGGAGAAGCCAGAAAGGTTGACAAGGGCAAGGTCAGCCAGGATGATGGAAAAGCACTGGATTTAGAGCCAGCTAGTGCTGGGTTTTCTTGCCAACACCAGCTCTGACCTTGGACATGTAGCTGTATTTCACTGATCCTCCATTTCCTCACTTGTAAAAGAAGAAAATTGATAATATGTCCCTTGCAAGGTTCTCTAAGGTAGTGGAAATAATTCATTTACTATGTCTATCACGGGTAAATAATGTATTGGTGTACTCAATAAACACTGACTAGGAGTAGCAGAGGAGGTCAAGGTCACAGTCACTGCAAAAGTAACATCAACACGCAAGTTAGGTATCATTCGATATGGTCAGTCATATATGAATTCTTATATTTTTAAATTTTAGAGTCCTCTAAAAGAACTCAATACTACAACTATAAACAAAACTTAACAAGAACTGCAGAATTATTCTTAGTAAAATTATGGAAATGTTTGTCATGTACCCTAATGAGAATAAATAATAAATACTTATTGTTTATACACACACATGCGTACACACAAAGTTTTCTCTTGCTCGAAATACACTTACCAGTTTGTAATGTTAATTAAAAGAATTAGATGTGCCAGCTAGATAGCTGAGTGTCTTAGGGGAGGTAGGACGTGAGGAATGGAGTATGACATTCAGGCTCTGGGTTAGGAAGTCAGGAAGCAGCTGTGCAGCCCAGAGCTGAGAATACATGCCCCGTCTAAGTACGGCCAGGGCTTCTAGTGGATTTTTTTTCACTTTGAAAAACAAAGGCCTTGGTGTTATCCAATCCTTTTTTTTCTTCTCATCAAGAAAATAGAAACGTGGATTTATTACAAAATATACCTTTTTAAATTTTGACAACAAGTTCTAAAGTATTACATTGACTAACCATGTTAGGCTGAATATAATATACAGGATAGATTCAAAAATCTCTCATCTATCTAACAGAAGTACCACTTTTACCTACATAGCATACCCCATTTGCTGATGAGAATTATTAAACTACTTTACATACGTGCATAGGACATACGTACACACACACACACACACACACACAAAGTGGCCATAGAGTTTGTGTGCTATTTAAAATAGTGTGCGATTTAAAATTGCACGCAGACTTTATGAGCACTCTGTACTTAAGCCTTCCAGTGAAACCTTGCATTGTATTTTTGTTTTCCAATTCCTTTAGTTCTGCTCTGACATTTGTTACTTCTTTTCTTCTGCTAGTTTTGGGTTAGGTTTGTTCTTCCTTTTTCTAGTTCCATGAATTGTGAGATTAGGTTCTTAATTTATGATCTTTCTGTCTTTATGATGTAGGCACTTGATGCGTTCTGTGATTTTTTTCATTAGGAATGGTTTTGCTGGGTCACGTAGATTTTGATAGTTTGTGTTTCCTTTGTTGGTCAGTTCAATGGAGGTTTTGATTTTCATCTTAATTTCGTTCTTCACTGGATAATCATTCAGCAACAGGTTGTTTAGACTCCCATGACTTTGTGTGGGTTTGAGTGTTTGTGTCTCTCATGATTTATTTCTACTTTTATTTTGCTATGATCTGAGAAGGTACATGGTGCGTATGATTTCATTTTTTTTTTTTTATTTATTGAGGTCTGTTTTGTGGTGTAGGATATGAACCACCTTGGACAATACCTACGTGCTACTGAAAGTCTGTCATTTGGGGTAGAATGTTTTGCAAATGTTTACTAGGTCCACTTTGATTTAGAGTTTGGTTTAAGTCCTGTGTTTCTTTATGTATTTTCTGCCTGGATGAATTGTTAGGCTCCCATAGTAGGGGGTTGACATTCCTGGCAATTATAACGGTGTTGTTTCTTTCTTTCTTTTATTATTATTATATTTATTTTTACATATACATGTGATTATTAAGTTTCCACTTATTGCCTTCACAGAATTAAAAAGGCTTGAAATTTAATAACAATAACAATGCTTAAGATAAGGACTAAAAACAAAAACCTCATAAAGAATGAATGAAGATAAATACATTCAGAAAATGTATTATTGCTGTAATGAAGTATTAAACAATAACGGTGATGCAAAGAAAGTAACATTCACATTGTCAAATAAGAGTATGACTATAATAGAATGCTTCAACTCTGTGGTTCAGTATAGAGTCATCAATTAACTTCTTATTCTTCTTTTTCCAAAGGCTCAAAAAATAGACAACTGATAGTTATAAATAAAAATAAAAGTTACTTTCAAAAAACAGATCATGCCAAATCCTATAGACAATAGAAAAAGAAGTACTTCAAAACCATTCTGCTTAAACTGGATACACCTGATATTAAACTTGGAAAAAATATAAAGGGGAAATTATAAACATAAATCACTTTTATATGAGGATGCAGTATCCTATATCCTAAACAACATATTAACAAGTAAAAATGTTTAAGTGATGTACTATGTGAGAATTAGTCACTATTTTCTTTCTTTCTTTCTTTTTTTTTTTTTTGTCCTTGCCTTCACCCCCTCTCTCCTTCTCTGTCTGGTCTCCCCTTCCCCATGCCCCACCATGTCATTAATTGTCCTCATATCAAAGTTGAAAACATAGGATTCATACTGCTCCATTCCTGTGATGCTTCGTTAAGGATAATGTGTTCACTTCCATCCAGGTTAGTACAAATGCTGCAAAATCTCCATTTTTTTAATGGCTGAATAATATTCCATGGTATACATAGACCACAGATTGCTAATCCATTCCAGGGTTGAAGGGCATTTAGGCTGTTTCCGCATTTTAGTGATTGTAAATTGGGCTACAATAAACAGCCTAGTATAAGTATATTTATAATAAAAGGTTTTTTTTTTTTTCCTTCTGGATAGATGCCCAGTAATGGAATTGCAGGATCAAATGGGAGGTCTAGGTTGAGTTCTTGGAGGTTTCTCCATACTTCCTTCCAAAAAGGTTATATTAGTTTGCAGTCCCACCAGCAGTGTAAGAGTGTTCCTTTCTCTCCACATCACACCAGCATCTGCAGTTTTGAGATTTTGTGATATAGGCCATTCTCGCTGGGATTAGATGATATCTCAGGGTGGTTTTAATTTGCTTTTCTCTAATAATTAGGGATGATGAGCATTTTTTCAAATGTTTGCTAGCCATTTCTCTGTCTTCTTTTTTGAGACAGAGCCTCAAGTTGTCCCCCTGGGTAAAGTGCAGTGGCATCACAGCTCACAGCAACCTCCAACTCCTGGGCTCAAGTGAGTCTCCTGCCTCAGCCTCCCAAGTAGCTGGGACCACAGGTACCCGCCACAACGCCCAGCTATTTTTTGGTTGCAGCTGTCATTGTTATTTGGTGGGCCGGGGCTGGATTCAAACCCACCACCTTAGATGTATGTGGCCGGCGCCTTAGCCGCTTGAGCCACAGGCACCAAGCCTGTCTGTCTTCTTTAGAGAAGGTTCTGTTCATCTCTCTTCCACACTGATGTATGAGATTGTTGGTTTTTTTCTTGTGGATTAATTGAAGTTCTGTACAGATCCCAGTTATCAAACTTTTGTCTGATTCAAAATATGCAAATATCTTTTGCCATTGGGTAGGGTGTCTATTTGCTTTGGTTGTTGTCTCCTCGGCTGTACAGAAGCTTTTCAGTTTAATCAAATCCCATTTGTTTATTGTTGCTATTGCCATGGCAGTCTTCTTCATAAAGTCTTTCCTCAGGCCAATATCTTCCAGTGTTTTTCCTATTCTTTCTTTGAGGATTTTTATTATTTCATGCCTTAAATTTAAGTCCATTATCCATCTTGAATCAATTTTGGTGAGTGGAGAAAGGTGCAGTTCCAGTTTCAGTCTTTTCCATGTGGATATCCAATTCTCCCAGCACCATTTATTGAATAGGGAGTCTTTCCCCCAGTGGACATTCTTGTTACGTTTATCGAAGATTAGGTGGCTGTAAGTTGCTGGTTTCCTTTCCTGGTTTTCTGTTCAATTCCAAATGTCTATGTCTCTGTTTTTGTGCCACTATGCTGTCTTGACCACTATGGGCCTTGTAGTATAGCCTGAAATCTGGTATGGTGATACCCCCGACTTTGGTTTTATTATTAAGAACTGCCTTAGGTATACCGGGTTTTTTCTGGTTCCATAAAAAATGTGGAATCATTTTTTTCTAAGTCTTGAAAATAGGATGTTGGTATTTTAATAGGGATGGTGTTGAATTGGTAAATTGCTGTGGGAAGTATTTTTAACAATGTTGATTCTTCCCAGCCATGAGCATGGTATATTTTTCCGTTTGTTAAAGTCCTTGGCTATTTCCTTTCTTAAGGTTTCATAATTTTTTAATAGAGGCCCTTCACATCTTTTGTTAAATATATTCCCAAGCATTTCATTTTTTTTGGGGGGGGGGAATATGGTGAAGGGAGTTGTGTCTTTAATTAACTTCTCATCTTGACTGTTGTTAGCATATACAAAAGCAACTGACTTGTGGACACTGATTTTATATCCTGAACCATTACTGTATTTTTTAATGACTTTTAAGAGTCTTGTGGTTGAGTCTTTAGGGTTCTATAAGTAAAAGATTATATCATCAGTAAAGAGGGAGAGTTTGACCTCCTCTGCCTCCATTTGGATGTCCTTTATTTCCTTGTCTTGCCTAATTGTATTGGCTAGAACTTTCAGCACTATGTTGAGTACTAATGGTGACAGAGGACAACCTTGCCTGGTTCCAGTTCTAAGAGGAAAAGCTTGTTCAGTTTTACTCCATTCAATAAAATATTAGCCGTGGGTTTGTCATAGATAGCTTTGATCAGTTTAAGAAATAAGCCACCTATGCCTATAGTCCTCGGTGTTCTAATTAGGAAGGGATGCTGGAATTTATCAAATGCTTTTTCTGCATCTGTTGAGAAGATTATATAATCTTTGGTTTTACTTCTGTTGATATGGTGAATAACATTTATAGACTTGCATATATCAAACCATTCTTGCATCCCTGGGATGAAACCTACTTGATCATGATGTATGACTTTTTTGATAGTAAGCTGTAATCTATTGGCAAGGATTTTGTTGAGAATTTTTGCATCTATATTCATTAGTGAATGGCCTGAAATTCTCCTTTTATGTTGGGTCATTTCCTGGTTTTGGTATCAGTGTGATGTTTGCTTCATACATGTTGGGGAAGATTCCTTCCTCCTCTATTTTTTGGAATAATTTCTGCGTTATAGGGATTAGCTCTTCTCTGAAGGTTTGATAGAATTCTGATGTGAAGCCATCTTGACCAGGGTGTTTTTTTGTTGTGAGAATTTTTATTGTTTCTTTGATCTCAGTGCTCAAAATTGGTCTGTTCAGGAGATCTGTATCATCCGGCCTAAATCTAGGGAGAGGGTGTGATTCCAAATATTGATCCATTTCCTTCACATTATCAAATTTCTGGGCATAAAGTTTCCGGTAGTATTCAAAGATGATCTCTTGTATCTCAGTGGCATCCATTGTTATTTCCCCTTTATCATTTCTGATTGAAGTTACTAGAGATTTTTTTTTTTTTCTTTCTAGTTAGTCTGGCCAAAGGTTTATCTATTTTATTTATTTTTTTAAAAAACCAACTCGTTTCATTAATTTTCTGAATGATTCTTTTGTATTCAATTTCATTAATCTTTGATTTAATTTTAGATATTTCTTTTTTTCTGCTGGGTTTAAGCTTAGATTGTTCTTCTTTTTCCAATTCCATCAGATGCCTTGTGAGTTTCTTTATATGTTCTCTTTCTGTTTTTCAAATGTAGGCTTCTAAAGCAATAAGTTTTCCTCTCAGGACTGTTTTTGCTGTATCCCATAGGTTTTGGTAACTTGTCACTTCATTGTTGTTATGCTTAAGGAAGTTAATAACTTCCTTTTTAATTTCTTCCTGCACCCAACTGTCATTTAGCATAAGATTGTTTAACTTCCATGCCTTTGTGTGAGGTTGAACGTTTTTGTTGGGGTTGCGTTCCACTTTTAATGCCTTGTGATCTGAGAAGATACAAGGTAGAATTTCAATTCTTTTGATTCTGTTGAGGTTTGCTTTGTGTCCTAGGATATGATCAAATTTGGAGAATGTTCCATGGGAAGATGAGAAGAATGTATATTCTTTGGGATGGAGTATTCTATGTATGTCTATCAAGCACAGGTGTTGTAGGGTCTCATTTAAATCTCTAATATCTTTAATTTCTGTTTAGAGGATCTGCCCAGATCTGAGAGAGGGGTGTTAAACTTCCCTGTTATTATGGTGTTATAGAATATCATATTGCTCAGACTAAGCAAGGTGTTTCAAGAATCTAGGAGCATTTAAATTGGGTGTATAAATGTTTAAAATTGAAATGTCTTTTTGTTGTAACTTTCCCTTGACCAATTTGAAGTGACCATCACAGTCAAATTTTTGACTTTGGTAGCTTTAAATCCACATGTATCTGAAAATAAGATTGCAACCCCTCTTTTCTTCTGATTTCCATTTGCCTGAAAAATTGACTGCCAATCCTTAACTCTAAATTTTAATTTGTCTTTTGATGTGAAATGTGTTCCATGCAGACAGCTAATAGATGGCTTGTGTTTTTTAATCCAATCAGCCAATCTATGCCTCTTCAGTGGGGAATTCAAGCCATTGACATTTATTGAGATAATTGATAAGTATGGTAGCATTCTATTCAGCTTATTTTGTGAAAGTCCATTGCTTAGTTTTAACTTTTGCATCATTGTGGAAACTAGGTTCTGTCCTTTAATTTCTGGGTGTTTACTTTGCTGAAGGTCCATTGTGATGGTCAGTGTGTAGAACAGATTGAAATATTTCCTGTAAAGCTGGTCTTGTTGTGGCAAATTTCCTCAATGTTTGCATATGAATAAAAGATTTGATTTCTCAATTGATTTTCAAGCTTAACTTAGCGGGATGTAGAATTCTGGGCTGAAAATTGTTCTGTTTAAGTAGATTAAAGATAGATGACCACTGTCTTCTGGCTTGAAAAGTTTCATTAGAGAAGTCCACAGTCACCCTGATAAATTTGCCCCTGTAGGTCAGTTGGCAGCTTGCAAAATGTTTTCTTTTGTCTTGACTTTAGTTTCATCACAATGTGTCTTAGAGAGGCTCTGTTTGAGTTGAGGTGACCAGGGGACCAATATCCCTTTGAAAGGAGTATGTCAGAATCTTTGGTGATATTTGGGAAGTTTTAATTTATAATATTCTCTAGAATGGCTTCCATTCCCCTGGGGCATTCTTCTTCCCCCTCAGGGATACCTATAACTTGTATGTTTGAATGCTGCATAGAATCCCTTAATTCTGCCAGTGAACGTTCTGCTTTCTCTCTCTTCTTTTCTGCCTCTTTAACAATCTGAGTTATCTCAAAAGCTTTATCCTCAACCACTGAGATTCTTTCTTCTGCAAGGTCTAATCTGCTTTTGCTAGTTTCCATTGCATCCTTGAATTCCCTAATTGACTGCTTCAGTTCCTTCAGCTCTGCTATATCCTTTCTATATTCATATTGTTCATTCTCTCATTTGATTCTGTTTTTTGATTTCCTTTTGATTATTTTCCACTTTATCAGAAGTCTCCTTCATTGTTTCCACCATTTCCTTCATTGTTTTCATCATCTGTATTCTAAATTCCCTTTCTGCCATTTCTAACATTTCTTTATAGGAGGAATCCTCTGCTGTAGCTACCTCACGATCCCTAGAAGGGGTTGCTCTGAACTGGTATTTCATGTTGCCAGGATTTTTCTGCTGATTCTTCTTCATGAGTGCTTTCTTGTATCTATTTCCTTAGCCTAATTATCCTTTCACTTCGTCTTGCTCTGTAAGTAACTGTGCCTCTGGCCTAAAGATTTAATGAATCCTTTTGGTACAGGACAAGGTGAGAAAATCGAAGAGCAAGAAGGGAAAAAATGATTTAAAAAAGAAAGGAAAAATAGAAAGAAGGGGGGTGAGTAGAAGGAAATATTGACAAAGAAGAAAAGCACCGACAGAAGAAAACAGGAGTAATATAGGTGTATAGTAGGGTACTATGATCCAACCTTAAAAACCCCCCAACAACTGCGTGTACTGGGATGGGTGGTTCCCTTGAGGTCAATAGTTCTTTGCCAGCTAGATCAGACACAGAACCCCACCTCCACCAGGTATAGAGGAAAGACAAAAATACTATAAATCAAACCAAAACAAACAGGCAAAAACCCTAATGGGAAAAAATTGGGAGGAAAAAAAAAAAAA